>NC_133576.1:51872038-52233913 GCF_964106895.1 Numenius arquata
TTTAAACATTTCATAATTAATTAAGACTTTTTATGTTTCCATGCACTTCTAAATATCATAATGATTTAATTATTTAATTATGATGTATATGAGCATTAAGTGGCTGGTGTAAAAAAACCCAACATATATCACTTTCGGTTTGTAAAAAAAAAATAAAATAAATCATTTATTCCTTCTTCTATCAATATATTTACAGCTTTTAAGAAAAGTTATTATATTTTAAAAGTTTCTCCTATGAAACAGTAATCTTGATCTTGACAGAGAAAAAGAAACCCCTAACAATAGAAGTAATAGCAGTTCCACTGATGTCAACAATTGCTTTTCATTATTATCTGGATATATAATTTCAGTTATTTAAATTCAGATGATCTTGACCTAGTTTCCTTTTATAATTCAAATATCTAGGAAAAGGCTGAAATGATTCTGTAAATATTGACAATGTTAAATACATGATGATACGAATATTACATGCATATATTTACTTATATGCTACCACCCTGTTTAAATACAGAAAGCTGAATAAAATGAGGAAGGTAAAAAAAAAGGCCAAGCAATGTCAAATATTACATTCTCCACATTGTTTCATGAGGAAAACGAAATAAACATCAGCCTGACACCTGCTCAGGTGGTAAATTTTACTCAAATTGAAAGAAACATTACAACCATAAACATGCTGGTCTGGAAAGCAACAGAAAAGAGAGGTACACCAGGACTGAGTTACAAACAGCCCATTGCAAGACAAAGTCAATCTATGCAAGAGATGAGGTTAATTGTACTAAAATAAACTGTCAAAAGCACTCAAGGAGGGATCTCATTTTAAGTAAGACTTGTAAGTATTCTGTGCTTTTTGGTTTAAATCTCTTTGTTCTGTAGGTTATGTAACTTGGGACGAATGAATAAAATATACTTTATGTGGGAAAATCTTGTGGTTGGTTGGCTGGTTGTTGAAAAACTGTTTCATCACACATTTATTTTTTGAAGGCACACAGGGCAAAATTGATTTGGCCTCAGGTTAACGGGTTTTAAAACCAGCAAGATTTCAGCCTAATGATGCATTCAAAAGCAGCTAGGTGGTATGTCTTCTACTCAGAATGAGGAGTAGAAGACTAGATTTGTCATTAGAAGGTGCACTCAAGAGTAATTAAAATGAATTTGAAGCATAGCCCTCTCTGGTACTATAACATCTGTTTTATATTACCATGTATTTGGAGTAACAGTTGGTCTTTGCTCTTTACGGCTTTCATAATGAAATGAACCTTAAGAACTAATTCCTAAACATCACTGGTTTAGATTCCCAAGCATGCTCAATTATAAGCCTTCTCATGCCCAGAAAGGATTGCTATTTTCTTATTATGGATAAAATATATATATAGAGGGGACTACCACTTTTTGCCAAGAAAGAATGTTTTAAAAGGGAGATTCGTATATATTATTTGTACTGCATGCTACAGCTGGAACTGTAAAGCAGCAACAAACACTTAAATCTTAAACCCCTTGTCTTTTTGCTAACATAAGGTGGGAATAAGCTGTCATTTAATCATATGAGTTAGAGTGGGGTATATTCTGTTAAAGCTTAATATTATGAAAAAATGCTAGCTGTCAGATGGGTTTAAATCGGTATACATTTTTAAGCCAGTTCCAAGCAGCATCTTTTAGCATCTTTTGTCTAATTTGAAAATGACCAATGGGTTTTCTTAAACTATAAAAACCTGCTGAATGTATAGAGCTTTGTAGAAAGCTTCATGTTTTTTATAACATGTTGGGCATCCATCCATATAACTTAAATTCAATGTTTCACACGTTTTTGAAAACTAATGAAACACAAAGGTGATCTCTTGAAATATGAGGGGACAGTATGATGCTTCTTAAGGAGTCACAGTTCAGTTTTCAAAACACACAATCTTTAAAGAAGAGAAAGGCAGGAAAAGGAAAATGAATGAAGTCGTCATTTTAAACAGATTTAGTTAGAACTTGATATTGTATTTATATATTTTATATTGAACTTCACAGTAAACTCCCACTGGCATCAGTTTTGCTGGATTAGATATTAAGTGACACCTCTTCATTCTGTAGTTAGACTGCCAAAGCCGGTGTGGTTTCCTACACCACTTTTAATCTTTATTTCATTATTTCTGACCACTTCTTATTGATATTCCTTAACCACCAATAATACTTCCCCAGTTTTTAAATTGCTGAGGTCCCAGGGGCTTAGTTTTAAATAGTATTACTCTGCATCAGTTACCATCTCATCAGTTCCTCTTTTTCTGTTACATTCAGTACACCTAGTGCATGCCATCATCATATATTTTAAGGAGCTTCAGACAAATATTTACTACTTGCATTGCTTTTATTTTTTTAATTTAGATTTAAAATTTGTGTTTTGATGTAATTTCACAATGATAACTTGAATTAAAGCTTTCTTGGTTTTGTTTTTCTTCCTCTGAAATGAAGAATTATATGCAGAGTGGAAAAGACTGTGCCCTTCACAGACTGCCTTTGTGATACTTGTCTTAAAAAATGAAAAATACAAAATAAGTTATTTAAGAAAAATAATTTCTGTGGGGTCTCAATACTTTTGCTGATACATTTTGATAAAGTAACTATCCTCATTAGTTATTTTAAAAAGAAAACCAATTAAAAGATCTGATAATAAATTTTACATGTTATACAATTCAGCTGCTATTCAGAGAGCTTTCAACCTAGCTTTTGTTACTTGTGTCCATTCATCCATAGGAGAAGATCAGGTTCGAGACCATCTAAGGAACCTGAACATGCACAAGTCCATGGGACCTGATGAGATGCATCTCAGGTTCCCGTGGGAACTGGGTAGCTAAGCTGCTATCCATTATATTTGAAAAGTCATGGCAGAGTGGTGAAGTTCCCAGTGACTGGAAAAGGGGATACATAACTCTCATTTTTAAAAAGATAAAAAAGGAAGATCCAGGGAACTACAGGCTGGTCAGTCTCACCTCTGTGCCCAGCAAGATCATGGAGCAGATCCTCCTGGAAACTATACTAAGGCATATGGAAAATAAGGAGGTGATCAGTGACAGCCAACATGGCTTCACTAAGAGAAACTGTGCCTGACAAATTTGATGTCCTTCTACAATGGGGTTACAGCATTGGTGGATAAGGGAAGAGCAACTGTACTTGTGCAAAGCATTTGATATTGTCCCACACAACATCTTTGTCTCTAAATTGGAGAGCGATGGATTTGATGGGTGGACCATGCAGTGGATAAGGAATTGGCTGAGTGGTTGTACTCAAAGAGTTGCAGTCAACAGCTCGATGTCCAGATAGAGACCAGCAACAAGTGATGTCCAAACTGGTTTCCGTACTGGGATCAGTATTATTTAACATCTTTGCTGGTGACATGGACAGTTGGACTGAGTGCGCCCTCAGCAACTTTGCTGGTGACACCAAGCTGTGTGGTGTGGTTGATACTCTAGATGGAAGGCAACCATCTAGAGGGATCTTGACAGGCTAGAGAGATGGGCCCATGTGAACATTATGAAGTTCAACAAGGCCAAGTACAAGGTCCTGCATCTGTGCTGGGACAATCCCATACATGTATATGGGTTGGGTGATGAGTGGATCGAGAGCAGCCCTGAGGATAAGGACTTGGAGTTATTGGGGGATTAAAAACTGAATGTGAGCTGGCAACGTGCGCTTGCAGCCCAGAAGGCCAACCTCAACCCGGGCGGCCAGCAGGTCGAGGAAGTTGATTCTGCCCCTCAACTCTGTTCTTGTGAGACCCCACCTGGACTTCTGTGTTCAGCTCTGGGGCCCCCAACATAAAAGAGACACGGACCTGTTGAAGCGTATCCAGAGGAGGGCCACAAAGATGATCTGGGGTTAGAACTACTCCCCTATGAAGACAGGATGGATAGTTGGGGTCATCCAGGCTGGAGAAGAGAAAACTCTGGGGAGACCTTATAGCAGCATTCCAGTATCTAAAGGGGGCCTACAGGAAAGATAGGGATGGACTCTTTATCAGGGAATGTAGTGATAGGATGAGGGGTAATGATTTTAAACTGAAAGAGGGTAGATTTAGGTTATATGTTAGGAAGAAATTCTTTACTGTGAGGGTGGTGAGGCACTGGAACAGGTTTCCCAGAGAAGTTGTCGGTGCCCCATCCCAGGAGGTGTTCAAGGCCAGGTTGGATGAGTCTTCGAGTAACCTGGACTAGTAGAAGATGTCCCTACCCATGGTAGAGGGGTTGCAACTCGATGATCTTTAAGGTCCCTTTCAACCCAAACCATTCTATAATTCTATGATTCTATGATCCTCCTTTCTTCTGCTCCCTAGAATTGGCCAACACAAAAAGAGAACATAAGTAGATTTAAGTTAGACCTGAAAGCAGTCCAGAAATTACTCCAGAATCTCACCTGGACCTAAATGCTGTCACCTTTTTAGACAGATAAAACCAGCTAAAAATCTAATTTCTCCAGCATATATAACATTAAGGGGATTATTATGAACACTGATTCAAAAGAGCATGAAGATTTCATTAATAAATACATAGCGTCAGGTAAGTGACCAAGTTCTTCCCTGAGTTACACTTAATATGTGGGATACAGAAAGCACACACAATTTCTTCAGTGAAGCTGGGTAGTATTAAGATTGGATTATAAATCACTAAGGCCACATATACATAATTACTTACTGGCATTACAGGACCTTCTCTGGAAGTATAACACCTATTTTTGAATTAGTCTTGTTAAAATGAGACATCTAATAGATGTAGAAAGTAGATTGTAGAAAATACTATAATAATTATTTTGTAAATAATTTTTTGTAAATACATTGTATTTTAGAAATTGAAATTTGTGTATTCAAGTCAGGGAAAGATGTCTGGATGTGTACGGTAACACTGGAGATTTGCAGATGAGTTATGTAGGACCACATCAAACTTAAAACATTTGATGGAGGTCACAAAGTCGGTACGTGGCTTTTAGGGGAATTTTTTAAATGGGCAAGAAATATGAATAGCACTTTTCAACTGATGTAGACAGCCAGAAATTATCCAATGGAGTTGCATGAGGTTCTCTGTTCTCTCTTCTAACTCAGCAGAAAAAAAATCCTCTGAAATCAGAAGTACTCGGTTTCCTCAGCAGAGGCTCACCACTTTCCTTTCTCTATCTCATCTTCCACTAACACATGACAAACATAGGGAGCTTAATTGCTTATATGTTTTTTATCCACCATACATTTATTTCTATGACAACTTCACTGGCACTAAAAATCTCATTCTTTTCCCTCTAAGATAGTTTGTACTCTTTCCTTATCATGTTCCTTTATAGAAGGTCATTCCAGTCTAAGCCTCTGCAGCTAGAAAGATTTGCTCCACCGTATTTTCTTATTGTGGAAGTGTCTTATCATAATTATATCTTTTTTTCTCCCCAAATTTCTTTGCAATCCAAAGTTCTATTTGAAAAGGATTTAAGCATGCTAATACAGAGTTGAAAATAAACAGTCAGTCAAAGAAAAAGAATGCCACAATGCCTAGGATGCTTGCATGGTTATACATAAACTTCAACTTCTATGTGTTCTACTGAATTCTGTGGATGGGTTTTAAAATGAGAAACTTCTCTCATGCATGTTATTGTAAGAAGCAACAGTAACAACACCCACCCTTATTCAGCAACTGTTTATAGGTGCAGGTCAGTCCCACACTTGGATAGAGCTCCCTTGACTCTCAGAAGTGCTCAGCATGGATACCACATCTTTTACATGCTCGGTTAACTACAAGTCCAAAGCCTTTGCCAGTACAATTCTTCAAAGATTTCAAGAAAGAAAGAATCCTTGTCTTATTTAAAATACTGGCAGAAATCCCTCCAATTTTGCTTGAAACGGGATTTCACACAGTGTGGTAGTTAGCAGGTTAAAGACCAATGGTTTAAGTTTCACTTACATCACTCTGTGTTGGTAACATGCTAGTCCAAAACAGTTGCGTGAGCTGAAGTTAAATGTTTTTACTTTCTGATACTAAAACACAGTATTAGCACAAGGTCCTTTGAAGTCTCAACCTTTCTTGTAAAGGTCTGAGATCACTCTTGCTTGAAAAGTATAAGAGAGCAAAGAAATCAAATAGACATACTAAAATTACTGTGCCACAGTATTTTACTCACCATAATATCTTTATATCTAAACACCCTTTAATGTTAGTGTTGAAAAATGGAAACATCTTTGCCATTACTTTCTCTGAAGAACTAAGTTTGAAACTCATCATGATCCCTTAGTCTTTCATGTGGTCATTAATGACAGCATGAGAGTTCTTAGGATGAACTAATTTTAATTATACTTTTGTCTTTTCCTGGGGCAAAAGATAATAGTGGGGGTTTCTTTTATCCAGAATGGTCATAGTATAGTTCAGCATAGAAATAAAAGCATTTCTTAAAATGCAAAGGAAAATCCATAAGTGATCAGTCACCGAGTTTGAAGAAAACATCCATTGGGGAATACAACAATGACAAAAACAGGTTAGGGAAGGTCTTAAAATGTCTCTTGTGAAAGAATAATTCTTCATTGTTGTTTTGACTCCTCACTTCTCAACCATAGCCTTTTTAACATTCCTAAGCATTCCGGTTTTATTCGAAAAATCATAGTGAGATCAAATTTGGCTTTTAAATCAGTGGGCTTTTCTTTTTAACTCAAATTTGATTTAAATTTCAGAAAAGGGAAAATACTTATGTTATGGCTTTTAAGGTTACAATTATTTCCCTTTGATCTTGTTTTGAACATAGAACAGAATGGCACGTCTCTAGTTTTAAAAAGGACTATGAAACACTTCCAAAAAGCAAAATGACCAATCTCCAAACCCTGTTGTTACATGAAAAGGAACAAAAATGAAAGCAGCAGTAAATATCTTCCTTCTTTAGTTGTTTCACTTAAAGGTATAGGCAAAGAAGAACATTTATTACACAGCACCAGTGAATGCAAATAACTTCTCAGATTTCTGTACATATAAAAGTTCCTTTCAGGATAATTCTGCAATGGAATTGAGGAGGACACAAAATTTCAGTGATGGATATCCAATATATCTGTGTCTAATTTGTATTTTAAACTGTAGAATAAATGAGAAGCTTTGGCAATGTTGCAAATAAAGATGGCCAAAGACATGCAAGCTCTTAAATAGGATTGATGCATGTGCTATAATGAATGATGATAGGATTTTCCTTTACAGTGCAGAACATCTGAATACAGTACAGTGATAGCTACTATTTTGAGAAAAGCACAAACGCTGTTCTTCAAACAAAACAGATCATTATTTCTCAGGACATGAAAAAGAGCTTGTCAACATTTTACGGTCAAAAAACATAATGGATCCAAAAATCACCACAGAAAAACATACCAACAGTATTGCTGCTCCAAAAAGTATATGTTGAATAGTTTTATGTTTAAGACCTTGCAGAAGATTTCTATTAAAAAGGTATTGTTAAATTTTAGTAAACACCAAAACATTTTTCTTCTACATTAATAGTTGAATTTCCTTCTATATTTCTTCCAGGATGAGTATAGATTGATCACACTCTCAAAACCAAGCCCTAAGGAAGTAATAGTAGAGATAAACTCTCATATTAAAGAAAGTCGGTTTCATTTTTCTTAAATTATAAAGAAGTGAGCAAAAAAAATCCTGAGAAGAATTTCTTGAAGAAGGGTTTCATAAATAGGTGTGAATTTTCTCAACAGGCATAAATGAAGTATTTCAGGAAAAGAAGCCACCTCACCAAACACATTGTTAGGAGTTTTCTGCAGGTTTTACTGGGAAAATGTGGTTAAAATCCAAATATAAATTTACATTTTATTTTCACAGCAAAAAAACCTACAAAATAGATAACTCACAGTCTGATCCCAAGGAAAGGAGACCAGAGAACTTGGCAAGTCCTACAGATGTGCAACATGATGGAGCTGGCCAGCTTTGGCGTCAGCCAGCTGAAGACACAGTGCTTCAGGGAGCCACTGCTCAACAACCCAGGTGCCTGAGTCGCTTTGAAGCCTGGGTGGAACTCAATATTTCTTGTGGAAATTAGTTTCCACAAGTAGGGGAGGTGTTTGGCTCAGGGTGTGTGTTTTTCTGCCTGAGAGCAAGTGGACGAGGCTGGAATCAGATTTCATGGCTGCTACAGAAACCCCGAACGGAGACGACATGGGGCCCTGCCCCTGACTTCCTGACAGTAGTGACTGTTTTCTGTGAGTGATCATTTCTTTCTCCAATTATTCTGATTACTTCTTTGTAGAGTAAATCCAGACACTTTGCATTTCACATGTGGTCAAGAACTCTGTTCTAACTCCAGCCCCTGATACAGACACCACTGGTTCTGTACTGCTTTTTAACACCCCAAGATCTTCTCTAGGTATGACTGTATAGCCCCCATTAAGTAATATATGAGTACCTTGTGAAACACACTTAGTTTATACATTAATTTCTTCCTTGCCACTTTGTGCAAAGCTGACAACCTGTTATGAAACTTGAATAAAGCCAAACTGGAAACATGAATTTCACAGGCTTGTACAGATAGGCAGATGAAGTGCCCTAGGAAGAGCTCTGCTTATCAAATCGGTGAAGGTAACGTTTTCAATGGACAGCTGCGCAAATCTTATAATCTGAATACCAGAAGGACACCTTGAATGAGATTCTTTGAGCTGGGAAAATAACGAATAAAACCTGCAGACTATGGTCCAACATACCATACCCAACTGAAAACTCAGAATGTTCAGTTCACAAAAAATAAAAAAAAAAAAAAAAAGTTGCAGTGACTAAAGCTGGAGCTGTGATATGACCACATTATTCTACTCTATTTTTAGTATGAATAGGTGGCTCAACCTTAAATTCAGAAAATAATAGCAGTCACAATAAATGGGGAAAAAAGATGTACTTCTTCCATCCCTCCCAAAAAAGTTTTTGGTTTAGTGGAGTATTTTTAGCATGAATTTTCAATATTTTGCAATGCTATATTGTGAAGTAGATGAGATTCATCATTTTCCCTGATAAATATGTTTGTTTGTAATGAGAAAAATTAAACTTCTTTTAGATTCACTTACAAATTCTGTGGCAGAGAAACATCCAAATGCAAAATGAAAGCACATATTGCGTTTCACCTCTAGAAGCAATTTCAAACAAATGAAAGTACAAGACTATGCTTGTATAGTTATAATTTTAAAGCTAGAACTACACCTTGAATATACCTGCTGTTACAGAAATTACAGAATGCTGCCTTATTATGAAGAAGAGTCCCAAACGTGTTAATGTTAAATTAAGAGAATTTTTAATATTTTAAAAGAGAGAAAAGCTATCCTTGAAGGTTAATTTCAGTGAATAAAAAAATTGCAGCTCCTCTTTTATTTTTTATTAAAAGTCAAATAATAAAGTAATTGCTTATGACTGTCTTTTCAGCTTTCTAATTTGTGAGCCTCTCTTAAATGTGGTATTGGATTTATATAAGCATCAACAGCAATAAACACTACAATGCTTGTTTTCATAACAAAATAGTATTAGGAGTCTATGAGATGAAAAAAATCACAAAACTAGAACATAGTTGTTCACTTCTAGCCGTTGCTGTATAAATGGAATCTGTCTGCTTACCAGCAACTCATTAGCTGCAAGTTAATGACTTTGCAAGGGCTCAGAACTGCTATCCACAGGATACCAGAAAGATTATATACAGACCAACACTACTGACATGACAAAAAAAAAAAGATCACTGGATTGATTCAAACAAGTTGTTCATTTCATCATAGCCAACGTAACAAAAAATTAGACTTCCCTGATTTTCAGTTTTCTTGCAATTTTCCTCTAAAAAAGACATGCAGTTGATCAACAACAACAACAAAAAATATGGAAAAAAGAGAAGACTAGAAGACTTTATTGCCCCAGTGACTTTTAAGAAAACTGGAGATAACAACAGTGCAGACACAACCCTGCCTGCATATATATGCAAGTTTATCCCATGAGGTTCAAAAGAAAATTGGGTTCCATTTCTTAGTACTTGATAGCCAGGGCATCAGTTTAATAATAAATCATTTTACCTATTAAAAGTATTATGTTTATCATATAGAAAGTATTCTGTTTGGCACGCACTCTTTAGTAAATATTTTTCTGCATGCTAAACTTTCATTAGAAACTGACAGAAATGTCAATTTTCAAATGTTTCAAACATGGAGAATCAATCCAGATTTTAGAAAAGTAAAATCTAAAACCACAGCAATGGAGGAGTTAAGTGTTCCAAAAGCTAAGAACAAAAAACACAACCCAAAATATAAATTATTATGTCTAATAACAGAAACTTTATGGAAACACAATCTATAATAGAATCTAACTACAGCCCATGTCAGCAGATTAAAATATTTTAATGCAAATTGATCTGGCAATAAATCTGTCTAATAAAGAATTAGTAATCTTAGCAATAGGTGCATGTGATTTGCATATACATTATTCATTTCCCGAGTACTTTTCATTGACTAAAAGTAGAGGGTTTTTTAATGTAAATGTGTCTGTATATGTACATGTGTGTGTGTACACATAAAACTCCCTTAATAGAAATATGTTAGTAAAGAGTATATGAAAATTGGTAATTAAAATAGTTTAGTATTAGGAATATTATTATGTAACAAATCCCTAAAAGCAATAGTACAAGTATCATTAAACAGGAATCTTTAATTATCTAAAAGAGAAAGGTTAGCTATATTTGCAAGGTTGCAAATGAATATATTCTAGTAATGCTGTACTATTCTCATAGGGAAGAAATAAAGTTATACATATTTTTTTAGAACAAAAATGGAACAAATTTATTATATTGACTCTGTTACACTCTTCCGCTTCCTGCACTGGATCTTGCTTCTTGTAATATTTAACTAATGCTCCAAGATGCAGACCTCTATACAATTACAGTGTCAGCTAGCAGTCATCTGAGAGAAGCAGATAATCCTAGTTCACTTCTATTATAGCCTAAAGTCAATTTTTTTCTTTTTTTTTTTTCAATCGGATGCTCTGTGTCATCTAAGGAAAACAATTTGATCACATAAGAATGAAAATCACTATGAAACATAAGGCATGGCAAATGAAACAGACAAGTTCCTCATTTATGAATATTTTAAAACAATATGACTATCCAAACAATGTCTTTCATGATTTCCATGACTCTTCATATTTCTCATGTTTCCTTTTTTCCCCTTTACATTTTCTTCTCTACCATGTCTTTATTACTAAAACAAAAAACACTCAAAACCTCTCAACCCAGAACCAAAAACTGCATTTTTTTAAGAAGAGTTGCTGTTTAATGCCAGTCTTACATTCTGCTTAGTAGTACTGGGTGTTTGTTGGCGAGTTATTTTCATGAGGCAACATTTGCATATGCCAAATACAGATAAGAAAACTCCCACAATTAATCATCCTTTGAAATGCCACCTTTGTAAGCCAAATATCAACTTTTTAGACGTTGTCCAAATCCATGCATTTTATGGGAGATACCTGAAGCAAAAGCTTGCAGTGGGTCATGAAACCAGTTACCTATGTCTTCCAAATGTTAGGATAGACACATTGTAGCCTGCTGCTATTGAACAGATTGAAGATGCTTACTAAAATTTTAATTCCATTGAAGTAAAAATAGGATTTCCAATACTAAATATCCAACAACTTAACCATTCTACTTTCATCTGCTGTCTCTGAAATAGAAAATAAACTTGAGACCCTCACACACCTCATCAGTAATGATGTCAGAATAGTTCTGGTGTTGCAAGACCAGTGTATCCCTGCACAACAGAAGAGAAGCACATTCTGTTTCTTATGTAAAGTTATTTTAGCACGACTCCTTATTACTTGGAGCCAAGGTTTCAACTAGCTATAAACTTTCCAGAAATAACTGAGATGCTATATCACCTGGCTGGAAAAGCACTCAATCTTGACTTTAAATTTCCCAACAATGAAGAAAAAGAAAATTTTGGACATTATTCTGATCTGAAAAGTAGATGCTATTAATTGACTTTAACCCTTTTATCAATTGTCTCTAAAATGTGCAATGTACAAAGGTGTCAGGTAAGGAAGCAACCAGAAATACTGATTTGGAGTTAATTACAGCCAGAAATTCACTGTATTTCTCAGAGTGAGTTTTCAGGTAAATGGGGAAGCCTGGTAGGTTGGTGTGCACAGAAATCAGTGTAATCATGGTATTATTTATGTAAGCTAATATATCTGTGATTGATCTAAGGACCACGCATAATGAGAACTTTACCAAGTGTGTACAAATTCTAAAAACTAAAGAAATATCTTGTCATAGTACATTCAATACCACTAAAACAGATTTACTAATAAATGTCCTATATATACAGAATTCTGAAAATAATGAATCAACTAGGTTTCTTAAATGTTTCAGACAAGTATGATACAATTTGCTTACTTAATTCAAGACTGTTTAAGGGAGTCTACTGCCACCAAGCCTTCCACAACAGATAATACAGATTTCTTCCCCTCCCCACCATCATAACTGAGGAAATAATAAGGCCTAGGAGTATAAATTTAATGTTACATTCTAAATGCTTTTCAATGTTTCAATGCTTTTCTGCCACTGCCAAAATATACTGAGATGACATTTATCTAGAGGACAGATATAAATGTAGGTTGAACACAATGTGTTTCAGAAGTAAGCCTGAAGTTCAGTGTGGGATTATACAATCAAAAAATAAGTCTGAAGCAGTGAGAATAAGCCAAAGTATTTGATGTGGTTGATCAACAGGAAAACACAAAAGGAATCTTCAAATGCTAACATCACCCTATTTTTAAAGTATACTTATAACCTTTGTTGAATATACATTGTTTCAGATGTTTTACATCTGAAAACCTTTGCTTTGAGCTAGTTGTTTGACAGTTGTGGTTCTTACTGATGAGTGAAAAAAACCTGAAGATTCAATAGAATTTTTTTTTCTTTTTAACATGGAGGAATTATATACATTCTTCAATTTTGCTTTTAAATTCAGTATCTTTGCCCTACAATTATTCTCAGAACATTGTTCCAACACTTCTTAATGCTTAGAAAATGTATCAGTTCTAACACATTTATGATCAATTTATAGCCACTTGATCGTGTACCAGCATTGCCTTTTTAAATTATTTACTTCTTCCTTGATGTTTACCATTTGGACAGGAAATCGTATAAACACTTAACCTTCAAGAAGGTTAACGACTTCACTATTTCTTCACATATGAAGAGCCCTGATCAGTCTCCTTAATCTATTCAATTTAAGTTAATATTTTTGATTCTGAAAACCTGTAATTGTATATAAGTTTCCAGATAAGACCTTGCTAAATTTAAACTTATTCTATCTAGATTTGCACAGTAACCTTCTTTCTATCATGGCAAAATATAGCAACATCTACATTAGAGAGGAGATTCATGCAGTTTGACTTATAAACTTCACAGTTTAGTATCTTCAAAAAAATCCCAAAGAAATCTAAAAGAGCAGTGTAAGGTTTCTCAGTGGATGGCATCTTCCCTGAACATGCAAAGTTATGTCTTGTAGTTTTGTTTTCATCTTAACTCAGAAGCTGCGGAGATGTGAAAATGAATTATTTCTTTTGGTTTTGAACTGTTGAAAAAGTATTTGGCTGCTATTTAAAATCTTAACATAATGCATTCCATGTTATAATTATGCATCATTCATGTTTGAAAACAGCATTCAGTTTCTTGAAACTTACAAGGTTAAGTTCTAAAGTTTTTGTATCACAAGAATATTAAATTAAAAGATCTAACCTAGTACTGCAGATTAGCCACTTCTCTCCAGATATTAAAAATAGATCTAATAATGTTTGGTTACTTACTTACCACATAGTAGGTATTTACAAGCATAAAATATGGGGAAGGCCTTTCTAAGTTACCAATTTATTTTATTTTGAAAAAGAGAACCTTTTCATAGGCAGGCCATAGCAGAACACACAATACAAATTAAATATGCTATTAGTCATATTTAACATCATGTACACTCATGAAACAAGTGTAGAAAGTTTTTAATTCCCTTGTATTTCTTTAATATTATTATGATTAAAAACCAGATCTCTTTCCAAAAGTATACTTAAGGTTTATAAGGTGTTTTTATTAAGCAAGCCTTTTTTGGCTTGATTTAAGAAACCATAAACTTAACAGGAAGGACTAGAGAAAGTGAGAGAAAATAAAATTTATTTTTAATGTAACAGGTTAGAGATATGAAATGTACAAGCACTTTTCTTTTTAACATTCTGCTCACAAAAATATGTCTCTATTATGACCTTGAAAATTTAATTGTGCCATAAAACTAATTAAAAAACTGAAATCTACAAAATTAAAAAAAAAAACAATCTGTGGGTCAATAATTTTATCCCCAACACTGAAAGATCTAAAACTTTTTAGAATTTTTTAAAAATATTTTTCAATTTCATATTTTTTTCTTTGGTTCTGTGTTGCTGATCAAGTCTCAGATCCTCTACCTGAGGCTTGGTATCTTGTTTAACATATTCCCAACTGCTTTTAAACACATATCTAAAAAGTGTAAATTTCACGAGGATATCAATGCCAATATCAATTACTAGGTTAAATTTGTCCTGTCACAGCTCTCTTATTAATCTAATACAGAGATTCTCTTCAATATATCACTCACCAAATATTGGAACAAGATGTCCAATAAATCCATATGTTTATATGGATTAACTAATATAAATAATATAAACATAAATATGTATAAAAATATAAATAATATAACTATATAAAATTAATGTTTTACAATGTGTTACACCACTGAGCTTTAAAACTGGGACTTCAATGAGTAACTACTGACATACTATCTCAAACCACTAGGTAAAAGCTATGCCTTTCTGACAGTTGTGAAAACACTGAACAAATTTCCTGTGTGAAGGACTAGTCAGTTATTTTCACCATCCCTGAAAAACTACCACTTTAAAAAGATTACATTGTTATTAAAAAAAAAAAAAAAGAAAAAACCCACAAATATTTAATTTACGTCAAAAACTTGACCAGGTTAGCATGTTGCCTACAATTATCACTTAACAGATCTCTGCTTTTTAGGATTTCTGATTTTAAAACATTTAAGGAAGCATTTTACTTTCTTTAACAATATCCATGACATATTGTGCATATGTATAGCTTTCGCTTTTCTTGAGTGAATAGCTGGTTTAAAATCATATTTTAAGATAAACATAAAAAAAATACTTCACTAAAAAAAAAAAACAAAACACAAAACCCCAAGTACTCGGCCTGTGTTAGATTATTAGGGACTGTGAATTAAAATGTTTTTGTTGATACTTCCTAGCTTAAAACTAATTGTTTCCAATTCTGCCTTCTAAATGCCTCCCACAGAACACAGATTGATCTGTGGGCACCCGAGGTTTGTGATAAATATCTAATGAGAATATATACACCAGGATAAATCATGCTGAGAGGCCATCATATTTACTTCAGCTTCTGTCAAGTTCTGAAACCCAAATGAGGACAGAGTTCATACATTTTATGCCACAAAAGTGTTATAATATAATGACTTAAAGTGTTACTGTGCAATTAATGAAAAAATATTTTGGCAAAGTTACAAGCAATCTCTTCCAAAAAAGTTTAGTAACGTTTATATACCACAAGTAATCATTATGTAGTCTTTGTAGTTCTCCAGAGAGCTTCATTATCTTTTTTAATTTAGTAAAACAACAGTAAACATCTCTTTCAGGTGTTGCATGTGAAAAGAAACTAAACTTTCTGCTTCGTTTTGGATGAGCTGATTTAACGTCCCATAGGATATTAACATATTAGTATTTATTATCCAAATGTCAAGGGACTAAATTGAACAATTAAAAAAATATCCTCCCCCAGTTGTAATAAACGGATTTTATTACTGAAATTTAAAGCCTTCTTGTGGGTTCGTTGTTTGGTTTATTTTTTTGTCTTGAGTTATCTGCTTGTTTGGGAGTGGGTGGGTTTATGGTCTCTTTTCTTCTTTTCTTTTCTTTTCTTTTCTTTTCTTTTCTTTTCTTTTCTTTTCTTTTCTTTTCTTTTCTTTTCTTTTCTTTTCTTTTCTTTGCTTTTCTTTTCTTTGCTTTGCTTTGCTTTGCTTTGCTTTGCTTTGCTTTATCAAACAGAACACTCCTCACCTGTAGAAACAAAGGACTATCTCTGCTTTGCACCTCAGGGCACTTTAATGGTGTTATGTGCTCAGGACCTTTATTAACAAGGCTACACAAACACAAATGGTCCACATAAACAAATAATTAAGTAAATCTTTGTGTTTATGCCTGCGCTTCTGAAAAATCTGGAGTTAAGCTCTACCTTGGCAGGTAGCTTGCCGTGAAGCTCTGTATGGGCCACAGTTTCACCTGTTTTCAGTGTCTTAATCATTTCAGATATTGAAATAATACAAAATAGTTTTTTAAGAATCATACAAACCTTATAGACTACAACTTCATAAATCTAAAAGTGAGACAAGAAACACTTCTCTAATTTGATAGCTAGTTTTGAACTATAAAATTCTGAATCCAATCCCATTTTTGCAAGAATAAGTTTCTTCATGACAAGCATGAACAGGTATTATCTAAATGTGCCATAAAGTGGCTGATATCGATTATTAGATATCACTTCAAAAATCAGGTAGCTCCTGCTGAATTCATTAAAAGATGTGAAAGATTCTCTTTTACACTAAGGAAAAAATCTGTCCTATATCACTTCAACTGCCTGTGAGAAAATCAGTATCTTCTTAACTCTAGCCTGGTACAGAAACCCCAAGATCAACTCTTCTCTCAAAGATTATTCAATTATATCCTCCTAAAAACCATTAACAATAAAACTTTTTCATAACAGTTCTCTTCAGAACTAGCAAAAGAAATAATTAAAACAGGCAATGAATTGAAATATTTACTCTTACAAGCAAGAGAAAGCCTACTGGTATTTTTGACATGGAAGTGCAAGTGGGAGGTGAGCTAAGAAAGAACAGGAGCCTCCTACTGTATATTTTCAGGTGCATGTGATTACTGCACAGGTACATTTCACAAAAGAAGATTTTGCAGTTTGAATTTCAATTCTGGCTGATCAAATGTCCCTAGAATCTTTTTGACAGATTCAGTTTCCATTGCTCAGGATAGAGGCCATGCCACTATTTTTATTTTTTTTTTTCCCATTGATTTTATTATCTAAATTAATTAGATTAAACCCAGACGGTGGTCTTCCTGGCACCCCCACCTTTAACTGCCCAACTGGACTGACCTACAAAGAGTAAAAGTGAGCTCTGGGAGCTGCTACTGATGATGAAGAGTTATGAAAAGGAGACAAAGATGGTCAAATTTCTGTAGACGCAGAGACCAGATTAACTTTCTTGCATGATAAAGGTGGTACATTTATTTTTTAAGCAGTGAATATAATTATGTGTTTGCTTGTTAATTTACTTTTATTTCAATTCATTGACATGGATAAAAAAATGGCTTGATGGTGTACGAAAATGACACATTAACTATCCTTCTACTGACATTCTCACCGTCATCCTGCCCATTAAATGGAACGTGAAAGTATGACCAATTATACATTTTAACTACTCAGAACAGGTAGACTGAAAAGCAGATCCAAAAATCATACTACAGGTGTAAAGCAGAGATGTATAAGAAAGATGATTATTCATTAACTGCAAACTAATAACCCAGCTATTGTTAAAGACCAGTTTACATCCAAGTGAATTCATTGGAAACTTCCTGACTGATTTCAGTTTGGAATGGGCTTTAAACCCAGGTATTAAAAGATTGGTCATGCTTTCAGTTTGGGGATATCAACAATAAAGGAAATACTCAATTTTATTTTAAATTGCACAATAATTTCTATTGAAAATTGGCAGCTGCCAGCATTCCAGAAAATGACACTGCTAATTTATGTGCCAAAATAGGAGCATTTAGCTTCTGAGAGACTTGATAAATCTATCTCTAAATGACTATTTGCTAAATCAAGTACATATTTCTAATTTGTAACATTATATTATTTTTCCCAGCATGAAACTAAGAATGAGAAGGGTTTCTGCACAGAAACAGGTCCATTGGATTTAATCCGATCCCTTGCTTAATGCTATACTGCTCAAAATGTTCAAATTATAAGATCCAGCCTGAAGTTACCCAGATCTTTTCCTATCAAAATACCCAAGGAACACTTTATTATAACAATCAGAGATACTATTTAATGAGACAAGATTTAATTTAGAGTTTAGACTTAAGGAATAATGCTAATAATATTACTTTACTGTCCTTAATGATACCCAACATTAATAATCAAGAATATGTCAAAAGATATTAGAATGAAATTGCCATACAAGTTACTATAAAATTTATCTGGAGGTTTCAAAGCTAAGATTTCATTAGCTAACAAATACAAATAAAGGCACTTTGTTACTTTAGAAAAATAAACAGTGACAGAAAACATGTAAAGTACTGGATTAGAGTCCCTAAGCTTAAAACAGTTTTTTTATTACCTCTTTTAGTGATTAGCATCTGCAGAATAAACTGAAGTTCACAGGATAAACATACAAAATCCAATTTAATTTTCATACATGTAATAATTTTGTATCAAATTACAGTGGTAATGATGAACATTAAATTCTAATGAAATTAACTTAGTTTATATAAATTAAATATGTTTTAGCTGTCAAACAATAATACCAAAATATTTGGTATCTTACAGCTAGAGATTAGACGGTACTCTACTGGAGTTCTGTAGTCATATTTTTAAGCAACATCTAGTTTAAATACTTCTTGTTATAGGAATCTTAGGATGAACTTTTCAGCAAGTTGATACTAAATGATTTTCATTTGCAGTTAACTTAGGATGCTATTTTAATTTTTTTTTTTATTCATGTTCCTGGTTTAACTTGAAAGCTACTTGCACCTAAGACCTGAATTTCACCAAATATCTTTCACTTCATTCTATACCTATGACGATGGAATTAATATCAAACATGAAATGGTGGGCTTATGGTAAAGCCAAAGTTGTTATGGAATTATTTCAGAGAAGTCAGGGGTAATAGCTTTGCAGTCATTTTCCCTGAAAACTATTTTTGTCACCAAGCTTAACTGCAGCAATAGTTTCCATAAGTGTCAGAAAACACAGATGGTGTAGTGGCTTGATATAAATAAGTTACTTTGCCTTTCTGCATTGAATTTTCCAAGTTCCTAGAATCTAATTTCCTTTGTGAGAGCTATAAATAAATGGTCTCTGGTGATCCCATGATTTCACTTGTTTGCATAACTAAAGGTGCAGTCGAGTTTGTTAATCATGACTGGGAGTTGGTCACTTGACATCCTTTCTTGCAATAACTATTATCACAGAGAACAAAAAAACCCCTGAATGTTGTTCCCTCTCTCTCTTTCCAAATATATCTATCATTGGTCCATTAATTTACTCAGGATTGTAAGATCACAACTCACACTCTAAAACACAGAACCAGCAGTTCATAATTCCACTAATAAACATGTAACACCTTTGATAAATATATGCAGAAACGCACAGAGAAGCAGAAGAAATACACAATTTATTAAAGAGAATACAAGAGAATGCAAAAAGAATGCTGCATGTGTATACAAACACATTTCAGTCTTCTATTGATGATTTATGGAGTCTTTCCTCTACAAACCTGATGGCATAAACCAGCTTGATAATAATCTGTTGAACATCTAGATTAAGGCAAGACTTTAAAAGAAATGTATAGACAGTAGTGAATTTATCTCTGTTTTGAGTAATTTGGTCAGTTTATGCAAATGGTTTAAGTAAGAAGAGTAGAGCAATATTTCATTCAATTAAATTAATAAATTTTAGACTGATGAAGATTTATTTTTCATAAATAATTCAGAATTCATACTACATATTTGGATTTCACTACACTATCAGCTCTTGGTATTGCAGTAAATACAATAGCAACTGCTATAGTCAGTGCATGACGTGAGGCAATTGTTTTCAGTTGTTTCAGGGACAGCCTATTGCTGTTAGGACTGAATTTCAGTAGAACTTTTCTTTAAAGTGGTTAAAGTTAAGTTCATTACAAAGTTTCTCAGGAAAATTCATTTTATTCATATATGATTTCAGACAAATTTTAGGTTTTGTTGTTGTTTTGACTTATCATTTTCTCTACAACTTAATACAGTATATTTTTGCAAGTTCTATGTCCCTTTTTTTCTCTTGGAAATACTTTTCCTAATTCTAACAGATTCTATTCCTGTTTTTCCTTTTCTTTTCAGTATCTATACTAACTTTGTAGGATTTTGTATGTTCTGATTAGATGTTATTTGCAGTGCAAAGTTTTTCCTTAAAATATCTTTCTCTTTTCAGTCTCTGTAACCCTAGGAAGCCACTGAGAGATATCTTACAAATATAGTCTTGAGTATTTTACTTTCTTATCCTACATAGACCAGTCTCCTCAAAAATCTTATCTAGCTTATCTAGTCTCTATTACTTACTTACAACATTTCCTGTGTTTTATGCCTCCCAAGTTTTTCTTAAACCAAATTTCAAAAGATAAAACTTTCAATTTGACAGCCTATGAAAATCTGTCAAATTTCTAATTTCTCAGAGAACTCGTTGTTCTCTTAATTAAATTGACCTAATTATGACAGAAATTGAAGGGAAAATACTTCACTTTTTGAAGTGTCTTTAAGGCACTTTAGCAGTGAGCTGGTATTTAACTAAGGCATTACTGATGAATTCACGTATTTAAGCCCACCCTAACAGTTCAGGATGTTTTAGGAGCTTAATGCCTAGGAACAAGATAGTTAACTCTCACGGAATTAATCCTGTTATGAAAGCCTTTTAGCTAACATTGTTTCAGTTTAAGGCTTTAAGGAACCTGTTTAATTTAAATTAAATGTGTTCTTGAGTGTTCAAAGTAGTTTATCTGTTATTTTTCAGCTTTTGGGAATTCTAAACTTGAGTCTTTTTTAATAGCAGTTATTATAAATTGCAGAAAAGGCTCAATATATAGTTCAAATTATTTACACCTTGAGTTCTATCAATGTTAAAGTTAAACAAAATAAAAAAATAAATATTCCCTGCCTCTCCCCTTGCTCCCTGATCTTCATCCACAAATGCAAAGCCTGTTGATGTCAGACAATGCCCTCTACACCTGTGGAACCACAGAAAAACCTTTCAGCAGCGCTGCACAAGGACAACCTGCAAATACAGAACCTTGTTAAAAATGCTAGCAGGGATTTGATGATTCATGAGCTAAAAGAAAATTCTTCCTACCATCCCTGAGCTGAGCTAGATCTATAGAGTTGATTAAGTGACAACTAATAGTAACATTTTATTTCTTTCTCAGAGAAATGAGATGTGATAGATAATATACAAGGAGCAGATCTGATACTGCTTATGTAGGACTTTCTTAATTAGGTCCCGGACTGCGTATCAGCTTAATTCAACATGGTGAAACTCAATTAAGCTGTTTTAACTCAGCCAAGTCCTTGAACCAGTTTAGGTCCTTAAAATGGTGTACAGTTTGCTTTAAAAGTTTAATGAGTTGTAAGGTAGTGATTCAACTCCTAAAACATGTCTATTGACATTTGGCATTTTTCTTTTAAATAGGTCTTACAAATATAGAATCATCATTTATCTATGCATTTAACTGACTAAGCCAGTTTTACTTTCTTTTTTCCTGTTTATTTCTGATGGCCCTGCATAGCTAATTTGCTGATGGGAAAGCCAGCTGGAACCTCTTATGTTTTATGAATTGTAAGGCAAAACTCTGGCCGCAGTTTAAACTATGCAGGATCACCGATACCAATAATAAAAGAACACAATTTAAAGACAAGTGTTCTGCAGTTGAACCAGCTTAGATAATTTGGCTTGGTTATCTATTTCTATCACAACATTTCATAGTTTTCCTTGCAAAAGAAGCAATCCCACAATTTATTTTGAATTATGCCCCACCCCCCCAACAAAAAAAAAACCAAACCCAGAAGAAAAGTGAAACTCTTGGAGGAGAACACAAACTGCTTTGAATGAAAAATGGTTGTCTGCACCTATAGATAGTCATTAAACATGATACCAGCCGTTTTAGGTTTATATAATGAAATGCATTGCAAAACAAGTCAGAACACAGCAGGATTTTTCTTGGTTTCTCTGATGGGAAAACAGTTAAAAAACTTGATAATACCAAGTGCAAATTCCAACAGCTTTGAGCTGAAATTCAATGACATGCAGCAAATATGCAATCCCAAAAATGCCGAATTAGGAAACACTTTCAAATGAGAGCCACTTGTGAGCAGGAAATGCTGTTTTAGTAGCTAAAAAAAGTACAGCTTGTATTCAAAATCATTAGCTTCTTCTGAGGACGTAATACAAGTTGGTACCACAGGACTGAAAGATATAATTCAAAGTACCCATGCATAAAAAGACTGAACAGAATTTCTCCAGTCTGCATTTTTTCCCCCTTAAAAACTCAGAATTTTCTGATTTTTTTTTTTTCTTTCTAAGTTTTACACTTAAAAACCTCAGGTGTACCTTGCATATTGCTCACATGTCAATACCTGGGGAAGACTTTGAAGCTTATGGTCATTAAAGAATAATTTGTGCTGTTTCTCTCCATCCTCCTCTCCTCCTCTCTTCTGAGCCTATTGAGAAAGAGAGGACTGGGGAGCCAAGTGCAGGGATGCACACAGTTCATCTAATCCCATTAAAAAATTTCAATGAAAGCCACAGCTTGCGTCGACTCCATTCGTAGCTGAAGAAATACAGCAGTCAAGTCTCTAACGTTACTCTTTCACTGAAACTGTAGCACTGAGAAGGACCAGTCATGTCTACAACCTGCCACATTTGTCAGTCTCATGAAGAGCCATAAGGCCTTCCTACATCCATCAGGCTCACCAGAGCTCTGCAGGAAACAGCAGGAAGGTTTCTTAGCCATTCATTGTCACACTGTAGGCAACATCTAGGAGGCTTTACTAATTTTCTGAGCTGAGGCTAAGAAAAATCAGACACGGGCTGAGGGTTCACAGCATGAGCCAGTAAAGTATCAGCACGTTTTAATAAAGACTTATAGTGCTGAGGGTTTTAAGTCACATAATTTAGGCAAGTTCTTGAGCTTTAAATAATTTTTTCATGTAATTTTGAGTTAGAACACGACACTGAGTGTACCCAATGTCTTACAAAACCACCTACAGCAAATTCCAAATTTATAAGGTTTTCCCAATTGTGAACAAATTCTTACTGAATATGCTGTATAGCTGAATACCACATTCTCTCAGAGAAATTAGAGGGATATTTTTTCCAGAAGCAGAAATAGAAGGGAAGATAAAAGATTGCATTAGAGGAGTCCAGTAAAAATAAATCTGGTTTGTTATTTGGATAATCACTTTATTTTTTGGGTGATCATGGGAGAGAAGAAAATATCCTCAGGACTTTACTAACATCCAGGATGTTTCTTCAGTTTATTTTAGTAATTAACAGTCCTTAGTATGCAAAATATGCAAATAAGACAAATCCTTAATATGCAAAAAAACCAATCAATAAGAAGTTCCAGCCAGAAATATAATTTTATCACATGAAAATCGTGTTCTTTGAAAAATGAGAGTTGGTAAAGTAAATTATGCTATTTGTAAAGTCTACAAAAGGCGAGTGGCACTCTTAGGAATTGTATAGACTTGTGACTATTACCTAGCATTTTAACTACCAACTTTACACCATAAAAGTGTCAAACAAGAAGACGTTTGTGATTCACACATTTGCAGTAAGTATTTAACCTGTGTAAGTCTAACTAACCTAATAGTTATGACTAGCTTACTGAGGATGAAGACCTACAGTGACACTAAATGTTAGAGCTTCACTCTATCATGGCATGTTTCCTCTCACAAGCTTTTTTTTCTTTCTTTCTTTTTTTTTTTTTTTTTTAATAACTCAGGGAAATAATGCTCCAATGAAGGGTCTGTCTTTCTGCCATACTCTGAGATAAGAGTATCTTAGGGAGATTAAAGGAGGTTTAAGAGCCCTTTTTGCAGATGAAAACCAAGACACAATATAGCCTTCACTTTAGTTGCCATGAGGCTGAAGTAGTTGAGATTTTTGAGCTATTTGGATCCTTTGGCAACAGAAGCCCTACAAACCCATTAAATTGCTGCAGTATACAGCCTTCTGCCTCTGCCAGTGGATGCTGTCTCCTGTGATCACACATTCTCCCATGATATTTTAGAGGGGAAAACAAGCAGGTTAATCAATGAACTTTGTCATGTTTCTTTTTTTTGACAGCTTCTAGTGTCCAGGCTCATGTGAACAATTCTGAGAGCCTCTTGCTTCTCATGCAGTATGAATTTCTACTTAGTTTCCATGAAACAGCCTTAGGATCTTATGATGTTGCTTGATAAAAATACATTTCATATCTTCTATATTGCTCTCTTTTTCTTTTATATCTATGTCCTCAAATAGTTTTTCAGTTACTGTGTTCTAGCAATAACTGTTAAAGTGCTATGCATAACCAACTTATTAAAGTGAAAAAGAAAACCTGTGACAATAAAAATTGGTTTTAGGTGTCTGAAAGGCAAATACAAAGAAACAAACAGCACATGGTATTCCATTTTTTCCTTAAGATTGGGAACAGTAAGAGTTCATGTGAGACAAAGTGAGTTTGAAAGCTTCCATCCAGACCATGCCCAGAACACATATTACTTTACTTTTTCCCTAACTGCCTTTTGGTATATGCATGATTTTTTTTCATTGCTGGAAACCTTGAATAGCTTTCCCCCCTCCCACCTTTGGTGAGTCTTATCAAACATTGTGTATATTTCCAATTTTTATTTAAATATATCTCAGAAACCTGTTGACATGATTTTCTTGGTCTGTCTTTTAGGTCATATAAGCAAGTATTGGGAAAAAAAAAGCATTTTGGCATATTAAAAGGAATGTGAGATGCTTCCTGTAAATATAATAATGACCCTAATTCTGAACACCTTCTTTTTTTTGTAGATTTGTATTTCCTTTCCAAGTAAGCACTCATATTTAAGAGGAACTGAAGGATCAAATTTTAGGCCAGACTAACAAAGCAAAAAGGAGCAGAGATGATAACAAAAATTGAGTGCATTATTAAGTGCAAGAACAATAAAATATCCATTTTCTAAAACTCAGCTCTTTCTCTCTACTCACCTTTCACCTTCTCCTTCCAGTCATTTGTGAGCCTTCCCCCAGAACAGAAAAGTTTTACCTGGCATCTTAAAACTGTGTTTATACTGAGATAAGATGCAGAAGAGAGAGAAGACAAACTGCAAATGTAGGACTTTTTTTTTTTTTAAATCTGTAAAATGCTTGCAGCAATTATTTTTAAAAGGGTTGACTCCTTTTGGGTTTTTTAAGTAAACTAGCAAGTGCAATGCCAGCAGTTACAGTACTCTTTGAACATACCTGTGTGCAATAAGGGACTGGAAAGGGTGAAGAAGATTTCCAGACCACCACCAGCAGGCTGGTGAAGGAGGAGGGAACTGCAGCCACCACCCACCTCTTGGTGCTCCAGCCCACCACCAGCTCCAGTGGAAACTGAAAGGGTTTCTTTTCCTACCAGCCACTTCGCCTGCTAATAAGATCCTACCAGACCCCAGACAGTACTGTTATTACTCACATTCACCTGCCTGAGCTTCTGCTGGAGCTCACCAGGATGAGTCTCTAGAAAATATGTTCATTTTCTGCTTGTGTATTTCCTTTCTCCTGCCCTATTTGAAGGCAGCTGTTACAACCAACATGCACTATGTTCTCATGGATTCCCAAACCACCACAAACACCAGAGAAAAAAATGGCTTTTTAAAACACAGAGCAATCCTATATAGTGCATTATTCCTGGTCTGAGTAATCACTGGAGGCTGCAGAAAAGCAATGGAGCAATTTTTTTTCTTCAAGTTGCTTTTCAAAAATCCTACATGTTGAATGAATTAATCCTTAATTGTGTTCTATATTCCTCCTCTGTTTATGTGGCAATGAGGCATACAAAAAAATGGGGAAATGAACCAATGCGGGCCTACTAAAAAAAAGGTAATTGTATTATCTAAAAGTCAAGTGTAGATAAGTTCTAGAATTGGAGTTTAAAACTAAATTGTATAAAGGAGAATTTGAAAAGGGCATCTATATTTTTGTACCTTTTTTTATAGACAAAATAACTACTAAACATCTGCAGTTAATATGGTTTCAAATATTTTTCACCTAGTCCAGGCCTGAGCTTTAAGCTATAATTACTCTGACCAAATTCCAAAGCAACATGGTCTTCCTCTGCATACAAAAGATGTGCAAGAAATCCCCCACAAGTCAGGTATTACTTGGTATTAGCAATGTTATTTTCTATTTCCAGGCTAACAATGCCTTCAGAAAACTATCTAATAAAGAATCATCCAGAGTTTTTTTCCAGTCCAGTAAACCATCACTCTATGATTTTATGGGTGATAAATATGAAGTTTTATTTTAGATACACTGTCAGGAAGATGTTTATTTATAAATTCATATTTATATATACATTCATTGATTAGTAAATTCTAAAATAATGGTACATGGTGCCCATGATTTAATGAGATGACCTTGTGTTTGTGCTCTCTGAAGGGACAAAAGCTGGAACCTTGCATTTTAAGCTAGGAAACTTATGATCAAGACATTGAGATTCTGGAGTGAGTCCAGAGAAGGGCAATGACGCTGGTAAGGGGTCTGGAGAACAAGTCTTATGAGGAGTGGCTGAGGCAAGTGGGTTTGTTTAGCCTGGAGAAAAGGAGCCTGAGGGGAGACCTTATTGCTCTCTACAACTACCTGAAAGGAGGTTGTAGAGAGGTGGGGGTCGGTCTCTTCTCCCAAGTAACAAGCAGTAGGACAAGAGGAAATGGCCTCAAGTTGTGCCAGGGGAGGTTTAGATTGGATATCAGGAAAAACTTTTACACTGAAAGGGTTATTAAGCATTGGAACAGGCTGCCCAGGGAAGTGGTAGGATGATCAACCCTGGAGGTATTTAAAAGACGGGTAGATGTGCTTAGCGACATGGTTTAGTGATGGTTTTTGTCAGTTAGGTTGATGGTTGGACTTGATGATCTGAAAGGTCCCTTCCAACCTAGACAATTCTATGATTCTATGATCACCCTTTTATAAATCACAGTTCCAATACAGTTCCCACTTAAGTCATTGTAAAAGTTCTTCAAGCTTTGAAAATTACAGAATTTTCCACACGTATATTATTTCCTTACACCTTGCTTGTGCACTGTTTGATTTGGAAGACAGGAGAGAAAATTGGTTCTCTGTTCTGTTCTCACCAGCATTATGAGGCATGAGGAAAGACCACCTTTGCTTTTGTCCTTATATAGGCACATAACAATATGTGTTCTGGAGAGTTTTTCAACAGCAGCAAAAAAAATTTATCATTATTGCAGACAGGACAAGCAAGCAGTTTAAACTCCTTTCAGTGCCACTACAGGCATCTCTGATCCTCTTGCTCTTCCTCCAGAAAGCTCCAACCAACTCATATTTTTCCAATTCCACCTTGGTTACATCTTATAAACTCAATACAAAATTAAATGCTTAGGGAAATTGCTTATTTATTTAGAGTTTTTACTTGTCTTTAGCTTGGGAAGTGCACATATTTGACAGCAATCCCCATTCAACATGGTTAAGCAAAGGAAAGGAACCAATTTCTGTCTCATTAGAAGTTCAAATCCTTTCATTGGGTTATGTGATAAAATGAAGGAGGACAGGGGCACATGGGCAAGAGGGGGGGCCCTTGCCCTGCCCTGGCCTCTACCCAGATGTCATAGCAGATGACCAGCCCCATGGCACCTTTGGGACTGAGGGTGGTCTGGAGAGGAACAAGTGTGGGAAAATAGAGAGATAAGGAGGTAAAAGGAGGTGATAACATGTAAGCAGGGGCTGGTCACTGTGTTTGTCTGGTCATGCCCTGTGCCTGATCTGTCCCGTCTTCTTATTGAACTCCATTTCTGGCTATTTTCCCTTGTAAGGGGCCCTCTGTCTATGCGCACATGGGTGTGGGGGTGTCTGAATGGAACCAAGTGGAGTAGGATCAGGGCTTACAGGGGCCATGTGCCTGTGGGCCACCACTGGAGCGTGTGTCAGCTTGTGTCACCAGCAAACATTAGGCTGGTGACTTAGGTAAGTGGCCTGGGATCCAGGGATCAAAGAAGCCATAAGCCTGGGTAAAGAGGTGGAAAGACTGTAGTCTGAGAGGTGGATACTGGAGGGACCAGGAGTTCTGTGCCGGCTACTGGAGAGACCTGAGAGAGAAGTGTGTGTCTGTGTACATGCACATGCACACATGTAAGGCAACTTGGGTTGAGAAGAACCAGGGCCCAATACTGGGTAGACTGTGTCTGGCACTACATCTAAAGGCCAGTTACTGAGGCATACACACGTTTATGTGTGTGCTTATCCTTGGTAGTGTCTGGACCTGTGGGCTTGGAGCTGCAGCAGCTTCACCTCTACCAGATTCAGCTTTCACATAATTTATGCACACCTTCTCCACATTTAAGATGTGTTTGCTATTACAGCCTTGGAAGATCACCTTTGTTTTTAAACCTTTTAAAACAGAAAGGTTCTACTTGGCACACAAATAATTGAAATAATTCATTAACCTCTTGACCTCAATCAACACAAAATTATTCCTACTTCCTCCTCAATATAGCTTTTCTAATCTTCAGGCATCTCACTAGATCATGTGTTACAAAGAGGAATGAAGATGAATAAGCTCAGTAAGACACAACACCAATCTTAACTAACATATCTTAAAATAAAGGACAGATGGCCTTCCAGAACATAGGAGACACAGTTTTCTCTCACAGTTTTTATTTGTGAAAAAGACCTCAAGGCTCATGAACAAGTATAGAAGGTTGTCTTTTCAAAGCACCCAGGTACCAATTAAAAATCCATTTTTCCTTCAAAATCACGCTGTCTCAGGAAAGAAGAAATACTAAGAACTACATAAGAGGCACTTTACCTTGAAGGGTAAATTTTATGTTACTGCTGTTCCACTGTTTGCATAACCTAACTTTCTCACTTGCAACACAGTCATCCAAAACAAACAAAAAAACATCCCTTGCTTTTAAAAAGCCATAACAAAACAAAACACCCCACTCTCCAAGCAATTAAGGCATTTTATCTGTTCTGGCAACTCTGCTATAGCTCCTGAGCTGTTTTTACCTGGAAAATGATCCAGAATAGAGGACAGAAATGTTATAAATTTAAAGCTTTTTATGAGAAAGGGCTGTGCTAATTACAATCACAGCTAGGTCCACTAAATGCAGCAGTGGCCCTGATTACAACCAGTCTAGAGTAACTTTGAAGAACACTGGGATCATTACACTGCTGCAAGTAGTTGTAAAAGGCTAAGTATAGACAGATAAATATTATTTATGCATATACATACACACACACATAGAGTAAGACTGCAGGTAATCTATGGGAAAAACTACTAGTAAGTATTAGTAAGGGCTAAATATATTTTTTTAGATTTATAACATCAATGTTTACATTTCTACGTCTGGTTAGTAAGTAGGCAGCACGTATTATCTTTTAATAATTATCCCTGTTTGCCTTTTTATTTTCTGTTTGTCCACATCAATTTGTTAGATCCATCTAATGACAAAACAATAGAATGAATCTCACATCACAAAACCACAATAACATTAAATTGGTCCCAGCAGGAATAAAATATTTGAACCGCCTTATAGATGGTCAGTCAGACCCATACTAAAAATTTCTGTGCTAGGGAGGATGGCAATGATCTGAGGAGGGCAAGAACCGCCAAGGGACCTGAACAAAGATTTCAATTAATAAGAAGTTAGTACTCCTTTCAGCTCCTCTCTGTCTACTGTTGACCAATAAAGATGTGAGGAACCGTTGCAACTTGAGGAAAGGAGAATACATGGTCTCCCTCACTTCATCAGAGATTGTCCAGTATCTCCAGGTCTTCAAAGTTCTTATTAGAACAAAGTAAATAGGAACAGGAGTCTCTTCCTCCTCTGGACAGCTCTCTTGTTCATTATTAGTAACTACACAACCTAATTTTCCCACTTACTTATTCACCCCCGCATATGTCTCTCACATGCCGATTAGATGTTTTCCAGCAAGACGGGTTGACATGGTGCTGGGGGACATAGTTTAGTGATGTGTTTTTTTGTCAGAGTTAGGTTGATGGTTGGACTAGATGATCTTGAAGGTCCCTTCCAACCTAGATGATTCTATGATTCTATGATTTATTCTTCACTTCATTGTGGGAAGAATAATGGGATATGGGATATTTGTAGTGGGATAACCTGACAGTAGAACATCTAAATATTCATAAATGATAAGCAAAACCTGGGTCTGACAAAATATAAGTGCCTGCATATGCAATACAAAGAGTATTATCCCATCACAAAAAGACCTGACTACAAATCTGGAGAGAGGCTATGAAGTCTGGTTTCCCAAAATACAGATCAGTTTTTCTCTCTTCAATCTTTTCAACTCTTTGACAGCAAGGAATGCATAAAAATGCAGTGCTTTTATTCTTTACCAGCTCTATTAGTCTGTCTCTTTGCAAAGTACTTTCACTCAGACTTTGTATAAATCAGAAAAAAAATTATTCTGTCCTATCAGAGTTAACAACTTTCTTCCCTTTCAGTGAAACTTTGCATAAAAAAAAAAAAAAAAAAAGAAAAAAAAAAAAAAAAGAGCTGCATTATCATCCCTCAATTTTCTTTGTCTCTATTTTGGAGATATTTGGAAGCATTTTGTTATTAACATCTATTGGTGCAGTCATAACATTTGTAAACAATTTCCTGATCATATCTCTATATATGTGTATGGATGGAAATGGAGAATCAATGATTAAAGAAAACCAACAAATTAAGTTGCAGAAATAGTATTCTAGGAGCAAAAGTCCATGTGACTTCAAACATGCCAGCCTTGTTATACATCTACACTGCAGCCAGACTGTAAAAGGTGCATGGTCACACAGTTGACAAATTAGACTTGCCAACAGCTACAAAGAGAGGAAAATGGAGGGGATTTCACTACACAGGAAAAGGGCACACTTTGAACTGAATTTACATAGAAACCTAGTGTGTGGTTTAAAACAAACATATGTAAATAGAGTACTTTAGAGAAAGCAGTCCTCAGACAGAAATCCTTAATAACAATAGCCTAGTGAATGGAAAATTGAATCGACCTGAGTACAAAAAGCCTGCTATCACTCTCTCTTTCTTTTCCTCCTGACCCAACAAAGCAGAATAATACCTTCCTGCCTGTACAGTCTTTCCATTCTAGGCCAGGAAAAACATATACTACCTGACACAGCACCAGATTCCCTGGTGCCAACCTTCAATTTAATTATACAGACAGAAAGGATTCTGAAAAGACTGCTGTGTCAGTACCTATCAAGATCATTAGATCCAATCCCTATGAACAAAATGTTGAGTAATTTTCAAGAGGCTAAAATGGAATGGCTCCTGGTCTTTAGCAAACTCTTTCTGAATCAGCCCCCAGTCTAACTCTGCTTAACACATACAGAAACTGCTTTTATAAAAACTTGAGCTGAAGAAAACTGTTTGGACTCCGTGTGAAGGAAAGGCTCCGGGGCTGCAGCCTGCACGCTGACAAGTTATTCACCAGGTTTCCTCTATTTGCATCCCACACTTGGATGAGCTCATTTGGTAGCAAAGCTCCCAGGTGTACATTACTTGGATTTCTGGACTCTGTGACTAACTCACATGCATCTTCTAAAATAAAAATGAATAATGAAAGTCTGACTCCGTTTCCTGACTTCAACATTTCCAAAACTAATACAAATTCATTACGGATTAAATTAAGGTCATGAAAAAGTTTTAACTCCTGATTCTTGTTTCATTCTCATGTTTCTCCAGTATATGGCCTTTAAGACTATTGTAGTCACTCCTGATTTATACAGACACATATAAGAAGATTTCTGACACTATGTTAAGAGCAGTTGTAAGTATTGGCCAGAAGAAACTGTTTTAATGCACAAAATTTAATTGAAGGCATCTGAGAACATATTGGCGCTTAATCATTGATTCAATTATATGCATCCACAAGCCCAAGAATATATAGGTTTTTATTTAAGTGAAAAACTGAGTACTTCATACCATCACAGAATTCAGAAGACCATGTCTTTATTTCAAAGCTTTAAAATACTTTTACTATACAGAGCAACGCAAAAAGACAGTATAAGGAAGAACACAGGCATATTTTCTGAAATGTGAGAAAGAAGAGGAGGCACTAATAACCAGTTAAATTTTAAAGTTCATTTAAGTTTTCTTACAGCTTTTAAAATCATAAAATCATGCGGTTTTGCTGCAGTTTCCTTTTACACATTTTTAAAGAGAATGACCCTGAATATATTTGAATGCATGGTTTCCTGTCACAATTATCCTAACCAAGATTTCACAGTTCTCATCTTGAAACCTATAGACTTAAATGAAGTGTGTGCCTAACTTCAATGAAAATGTCTCCAGCACGTCTGTAGAAGATTCAGAGAGCTGAGTCAGTATAAGCAATATGCACGCATATTTCTTAAGGCCATAAATGGTCTGCCTGTTTCAGTCCTCTCCTCCAACATGAGAAGACAACAAAAGAAGGAAAGAGCAAGATCAGATCATGTCCTCTTTCTCCTTCTCTTATGAAATACTTCACTCCAATAACATTAACATTCATTTCTTCCTATGGTATCCTTCTGTTATTCTACTCAATATGGAAAACCGAGATCATTATTCAAATAGAACAAGACAATTTTTTTGAATGTTAATCTACCCATAAAAATAATTAAAAATCATTTTATAATTACAAGGGAAAGAAAGCTTAGTAAATGCATCTCACCTCTACTATTTTCATAATGTTTTTGTGTCCACGACCTCTGATCTGTTTATCCTTACAATGAAAGCACGAGATGATTTTCCTATTTTACAAAGACTATAAGCGGTATAGAGACTACGTCTGAGCTACAGGGTTTGGGAGCTTTTAGCTACATTCTGTTTTCATATCAGAGTAAGCCCATGAGTGCACAAGTTCCTCCACCTCTCAGCTGAACCATGGTTTCTATGGAAAGGAAGTGCAAACGTATGCCTTGGAAAAAAATCTCAGAGGGTACATGCAGATGCAGCTAAGATGCTAAATAGTATACCATAAGTGTCTGGAAGTACTGGAAAAGAAAATCGGTCATGTGTAACCCAAGTTCAAAGCACATTCTTCAGTAGAGATGAAGAACAACTTGAAGCAAGTAAATGAAATTTCTCCAGAATTAAAAGTGTGACAGTACAATTAAACTTTCTTTGCTCTCTGTAGTGAGTTACCAAAATAAAAGCTGTAAATATAGATTTCATTTTAAATGTGGCCAATTGAGATTACAAAGTGTGCCAGTCTTTCTCCCCCTATAGAGCAGCATCACACGTTAAGGAAAATTAGTCAAGAAATAACTTCGCATATCTGAAAAATCTCATATATTACAGGACACTACATTTCAACAATTTATTTATCTCTTCAATTTAATACCTGGTAGATAGTTTTCTCCATTAGGTAAATACACTTAGTATTAAAAAAATAGGCCTTACTTACTGCTTGAATTTGGCACCAGCATGTAGGTATTGACCCTTTCTATGCCTTTCTCCCTTATATTTTCTCTATATTACTTTTCTCCATAAAAGTCTACTTATACAATGAAATAAAATTGCTACTTCACTATTTATTTTTTTTTTAAAGGAAAAGCTGAATACACAGTGCCCTTTCTCAATGGCATTTTCACCAGGTTTGTTGACCTCTTATGTGGGTTCGTTTATCCTCTAGTTTTCTAAATCCTTCAAGCAACCTGATAGTCATAAATGTGGAAATATTTGCCATACTTGTGCTCTGCAGAGACAGAGAATTGAGTGTGGATTGAAAAATTTTCTTTTGGTTCAAAGTTTATTTTCAACCTGAAACTGAAAATGTTATTTTCAAACTTTTTTTCACCAATATATTTAGATATGTTACTTATAATTGTTGTTTTTATATTGCAGGATGTAATCATGTATATTGCAAAAGGATATCAGGTTAGGGTTATATAATATAATAGTCAAAATGTTATTTTATTTTAAAAAAATAAAATAACTTCCGGCTGGTATGGTTCTCCCCTAAATTTCTACTTCAAATGATCTATAATTTTTAAGTAATTAAATAGTATGTCACTTTTATATTTCAAGAAAACCATGTGCTGGTTTTCTTGTGCTGCCAAGAAAAAATGTGCTGAGGGCACTAGGAAGTGAAGAAGTAGTTTTCAACAGTCAAGGAAATAATCCAGGTTAACACAGGTATATTGACAACATCTGTTCTCCTAATTAGTATGTTTAGTGATTCTTCTGCTACACTGTGGAAAGTGTCAAGATGTCAGAACAATTTCACACCCAGTTCCAGTAGCTAAATGCTTGGCATTTCATGTCTGTCACTCCACTCTTCCATGGACTGCCTCCAGATGCTTCTTGGTCTCTACCTCTCCCCAAAAGAAGCTGTGACCAATGAGCCCTCTTTGTATTGCTTAACGGACTGGTGGAAATAAAGGGGATACACTTGAATTCATTATAGAAAGGAAAATCCTAATATGCAGAATTTGAGTTCTACTGTCTGCCTATCTACCTTCCAGACCAGGTTTTCTCAGTGGATGAGTATCTTTCTGAAACCAAAATCTTATGTTGTGGTTAATTCATGTTAAAAGCAGAGCTTCAGAATCAAATGCACTATTAACATGATAGGAAGCATTCATATGTGCTTACTGACTTCAAATCAAGCACCACCAAAAAGTTAAATCAGTGAAGCAAAAGAAGATTAAAGGCAGGGGCTAAATTTCCAACTATGTTGTAAAAGAAATGCTGATCTAGATATTCACATCTCCTGTCAAACTGCTGATTAATGAGAAATTTTCCACCAGAGTTCTTATACAGCACTGTTATTCCCATGCAGTAAAGACGTGTTGCATGTGACTGTGAAAAAGATCTATGAGTAATGGACCACTGTCTGAATCAGAAAAGAAATTCCCTACCCACCAGTTTTTTTGTCTTTTATTACATTCTCTGTTATTAGTTAATTATGTTGTACATTATAAAATCAACAAACTGGAAATTATTAAAAGAAAAAAATGTAAACAACTTTGATGGTGCATGGATTTATTTCATTATACTCAGGCTATTGTAAAAGTAACAGATATAGCATATTTATTTTGTGATATGGCCTCTTGTACTGACCCCTCAAGACGCCTACTCTCATCCAGTTTTCAACAAGTCGTAACTTGCTCTACTCTCAGTATTGCAAAATAAAAGTTCAATTCCTGCTTTACTTTTTTAAAAATTATCTTTTGAGTCTTTGTGTTTCATTAAATTGGAATCTTAGAATAAGAGTCTTTCCTTGATGGCCAAAAGAACTTTGGGAAAATTGAGAAACTGGGAAGTTTCTAAAAATAAAAGGCAAAACCAAGGCCATTTCCATGGTTTTAAGAGTTGGGGAATGATTCTGTTACAAAGAGGAAGAGAATACAGCAATCTCTTGAAAATGGTGATTAAAAACAGGTGTGGTTTCTCCCTCTGACACAGGGGAGAACTTGTGATATTAATTTTGTAATCTATGAATTAGTGATTCAATTTCTAAAGCAAAATTCTAAATTAATGTAATGAACACTACAGACCTAGTCTTCATTCTGTATTGTGTTCTCTTTCTTCATATTCAAATAATTCTACCTAGTACCACATGTTGATTAAAGACCTTTGGACAACTTCAGACAACCTGACTAGAATACTACAGCTTTCTATGTGCGATAAAACATGTAAATGACTTTCAGCTAAAGTATAGATCTAGTTGAACTCCCACATACCTTTCTTTTCCAAACACGGATAAGATAAAATATGTCTTTTTTTATGTCTTTTACATATCAGGTGAAAGTATCTATTTCTTCCTTGATTTTTTTTTTGGGGGGGGAAGAGAGGGGATGGGAAGGCGACAGGCTGAAGAAGTCATTATTTTATCTACCCTTTCCTTTTGATGGATTGGAGCAAGTAGGTGCAAGTAGCAGCAGCACCGTTTCATTTCTTTTCTCCTGGATGATATACCTAGTTTTCTGTTATCTGTGGCTATAACAAATATCATTTTCATACTGACCTGTTTGATAAACATACCAAACAAAAATGAAAGCTATTTATCAACTACATATGATAACAACTAGTTTGCACTGATCCAACACATAGATAAATAGGTAGATCACAGAGACTAAAAAAAAGGCAATGAGAGGGGAGAAAATTATTTAGGCTGTACCATTATAACTGTAAAAACAGTACATCCATAGTTTATCACTTGGAAATGACATCTCTGGTTTGGAGATCAACATGTTATTTTAAAATGTACTAACCTTTTGCTTGTATTTCATATGAGCTGCTTAGCTGCTGCAGTAAACTTATATAACATTGCTGTTTGATGAATAGAAAAGAACTTATGCTCAAAAAATGCTCAGAAAATCAGCTTGCTAAATAAATATGATTCAATTACTCTATCACTAGCTATATGTATGTTAAAAAGAAACTCTCCTGGAAGAATCTTCATTTTCAGATTTTTTGGCAGTATTGCACGTTCTCAGCTGAAGTTCTCAACTGAACTATACTACAGATAAATGTAGGCTTTAACTATCTCATGCATTGTGTTTCATTTTTATGTTTTCCAATAAATTAGTTCCTTGATAATTATTTTTGCTTCTTTTTCATAAAGGAAAACATATTTTTTTAGACTCATTTTAATCTTTTCTTGGAGCCTTTAATACACACAACATTAATATCATCTTACTTTCAGATAAAATTCAAAGCAGGAGGATAAACATTTTTTAAAGGAATAGTCCACTTTCTTTATCACAGATGACTTTATATACCATGTGATTATTAAATGTTACTAAATTATTACCAAACTAATAAAATAATATTTATTAATAACTATTAAATTATAATTGATAATTTAATAATAACATATTGTTATTATTAGTAGTAAATTATTAAAAATTAATAAATCAGGGACATCCAGCATGATCTGAAGTTCATCGACATGCAGGTAACTCTATGCATGCTCCTCCCCGCTCACAAAATAAAAATATTTTAGAGAAGTAGGTCCTTCCAAAATTTTTAAAATATGTTTCCCTGTCATTGTCGTACAAAAATTCCAGGATCCTGCGGATTAATTTTAATGTTTAATAGATGTCCCAGGCCAAGACATTTCAGCTAATTTAATCTGCCATTCAAGTTTCTCATGAGGTCTGATACATTTTACCCAGATGGCAAATTACTCCGTGGTTCCAATTACGACCTCATGCATCTAAGAAAATAATTTTCTACCTACAGACTGTGTACTTATAACAAAAGTACTCCTTTGAATAACTTCAGTGAATGAGGCATGATCTTTTTCTTCTACAACATGAATGGTATATCTGTATTAACAGGAAGCTCCTTCATGACTTTTGACATTTAAATTGACTATGTTCTTTTGATCCACCCTCCGAGGGGGTGAGTCATGAACTTCTCTGTGCTGTCAGAACACACTATGTATTTTATAAAGCTATCTTCAGCAATACTTATTTCTGTTACTAGTCTTTTATCTAATTTTCTCAATAAGCTTTGGTGAGGATACTTGGCTTAATCTGCTCCTGTCTCCACAAAGCCCATCTCAGAGCTGAAGAGTAACTTATATTATTCTGAGAAACACCTAGTTCTGGGGGTTTTGCTCACATTCTGTTTTCATCTTGCCATGTTTCTTTCCATCAAAGTTTTTCATTCTTTTTGTTTCTCTATAGAGTATATTTTTTTACCATCTTCCCTTAAAAGTCTTTATTAGATAGAAGGGGTCAAATTTCAATGAAAAACTGATGAACACATAACTCTAATTTGAGACCAGAGCTTTGCCGACCCTCATTACTTTTTCAGATATAAATGCTTTCCTTTCCTTCACTCTTTCATTCTCCTCTATCTGCCCCTTAATGTCAAAAGGAGGATGTTCTCTTATCTCTCTCATTAATCATCTCTGACACTCAGCTAGAATCCTTATCCACAGCAATCTTTTTGTAGCATGCTATAAGCTGGGTTCATCTCACCATAGAAGAGGACACAGAGTCTTTGACACTGTGATCTACAGACACAGTCTAGGTGTACTCTTTTGCTCTTTCAGTGTTTTTTATGTGGAATCTCCATGATACAATGTCTTGTCAACCTACGTTACCTAAGTGTGACAAGATTAAAGAACATCAGTCTTGAGCAGGATGGACAGGAAAAGATTTTACGCTGTTGTGTGATGACACTGACTGATAAAACTGCTATAATGAAAATTATCAAGCTTTCCTCAAAGTAATTTCAAGAAAGATCTTATTGCATCTTTCAGTGTCCTTGCATATTTTTTTTCCTCTTACAGACAGGTAAATAAGGTGTAATAAGCATGCAGTTATACATCACATACACAGCTGCTTATGTGCATAAATATACATATGTATGTTTATAAATGTATGTATGTATATTTAAGTATGTAAGTATTAAGTATATAAGTGCACATATACTTGTATTTATGAACATATAAATTTGTATAAATGTGACCTACCAAACTTCTAATACTGCAAACAGCTTTATATACTTAAAAAGCTTTTTTGTCTTATGTGGGATGAAACCTTACACAATCTCTGTCCATGAAAATGTCACAACTAATATGTTTGATATAAAAAGAAGAAAAATGTGACTAATCTAGGAAACTTGGGGACATAACCTTACCTGTAGCAAAGGATAAAATTCATGATCTTAAGACTATTTATTACCCTAAAAAAATATTACATATTTAACATGTTAATTAGATTTTATTTACCAATTTACTTTTTTTCATGTTGCAGGACAATACTACTGAGTTGGTTAATTAGTCTGAATTTTTTGAGCAACAAAAGCATTAATGCCCCTGAGTGGCATAAAATACTAATTGTAAAGCTATGTTACAATGTTTATTACTTTACAGTGTTTCAGAGTTACCTTTATTACACTTTAAAAGAAGTATATCATATCAGCTAGATATCTTTTATGTCAAAACATAATTCTGATATTTGTCTAATATAACTATCTGACTATTAAATGACTTTTAAAAAAAAACAGTGAAAATACATTTTCAAAGAATGTTGAAAATGAAATTTTTCAAAAGAATAATATGTTCACCATTATTTGGCACAGAAAGATGTGCAGAGGAATTACGATCACTAACAATGAGAACTTTCCCTTGTATATGTAAAGACTAATCTGCAAAGACAGAGGAAATACCTAAGGTATTGATTAGCATATAAATAAAAGAAATTCTGTAATAGTAATTTCTAATATTTCAACATTATAACATGAACACACTCAGAAATTGTGTATGATTTTTATCATGGCTGTTATTTCAATGTGTTTTTTACTCTTTCCACAGTTGAGCCATAGATCACGGTCTGTGAAATGCAAAACTCAAAAAAATCCTGTAAAACAGTGTCTTCTGAGAAGAGTCTGAGCTCTGGAAGAGGATTCCACTGTAAATCAGTGACATTTAAAATGCTAGTGAATGAAGGTAACCTGCACTAAGCATGTTAAGAGCCAAGCTAGCTCTGTGTGAGCTAACGCTGAAAGCTGGAAATGAGATGCAGATCCCTTCAGCTAGCTCTCCTTGAACTGCCCCAAACCTGGAAGCAGGCCACGTACGTCCATGCAATGCTGAACAGAACCCCCCAAAATTAGACTGCTTCCAGAGAGATACTGCCACCTCTACAGAATGCCGGGCTGGTGGATTTACCAGCTCAGATGGCTCCTAGCTAAAGATCAGCGGCTACGTAAACTAATCTCTTGCATATGCACTGCTGAAAAGCAGCAGTGCTTACCCAGTCCATTAATTAGACTCCCCTGTGTGACTCGTAATGGGCTACAATGAGAATAACTTTTAGACACTCAGCATTGTGCTTTTGCATGTTTGGTAAACAACTCAAAATTCATCCTTAGTCCCAAGAGGCAGAGGAAGTATAGGATCACCTGACTTTGGCAATCTTGAGTCAATATATCTTCTGGACATCATGAAAACTAACAATCTTCATAACTGTATAATCAATTTCTAATGGGAAATAGCAATCTATTACTATGCACTACAACAGAAAACATGCTATTTTTGTATAGACCTAAATATAATGGCACCTTATTGATAATATTCCTAAAAGTATAGACCAGTAAAGTTTAGACATTTTTTTCAAGAAATATTCTTACATTAACTACTTGCTAATTTTTTTAATGTAGCTCATGTTAATCCTGCAGGATACATAAGGCAGGTGAAAATTAATATCAAATGGCTATTTATGGCAGCATTTACACTGACTGAAAGATGGAATACTGTTTGGTGCGTCTTGAAAAAGGCATAATTATTTTTTGTGTGTGTGTGTAGGAAAAAATCTTACATTAAACTTTTCCTTTCTGTGTGCTTCAGGTCCCTGCCATAGTCCATGCAGAGCTTTGAAAAATAGAGTTCTTAGCAAAAAAACCCAACAAAACTAGTAGCCCATACCAAGAACAAACTAACAAACACAACAAAAAAAAACACCTCATGATATTCTGTATTGGCAAAGGGAGAGAAGGGACTGTAACTCACACCAATATTATGACTGTTGATTTTGAAAATACATCACATCAGAGCAGCCAGACAACTATATCTATCCCTTTGAAAGAAGAAAAGACATAGTGCATAACAAAAAATTCTGACTCATTATGGACCCATCAAAATGTCATTAAGAACTGCAATATAAATAAAAAATATGGCCCACAAGTGTTGCAGAAGAACTCCCCGTGGACCATATTAAATGTAAAAATAATGCTAAACAGTGATAGAGAATCTGAAAATGCAGTTTCCCACCAAGGACATAGCAAAAGAAATATATACTGCCTAAGCCCCATAACTCATGATTCAAAGCATTTCTGAAGTCTTTGCGTTTTCCCAAACTAGTTGAAGTGCTGTCAGTTCCTAAAATATATTTCAGAACTAGGCATCATTTAGGAAATATGCAGTCATTTCAAAATGTAGTGACCTATGGCATATTGAATCATGAACATTTTGACCTTTGGTCTATTAAATAATACATCCTTTGTGTAATGCTTTTGGACAGTGTCTGCAAAAACTATGTATACAAGGGCATAAGTTTAAGACTAGAAAATGGAGAGGCTTTTAAAATATAAGCTGTTATTATGGAATCTATCAAATAATTAAGAAAAGGATGGGGACAAGCGTCATGGAACAGAAAAACTGCTAAAGATTTTATTGCAGGTAACATAGACATATTCTAATACATTACAATCTGTTTACCAAATCGAAGAAGATAGAAATGAGTACAGTGCATTCATATTGAGAATAATGTGAGAGGAATATAAGATTCAGACTTCACTTTTGAACTCTTGCAACAAGTGCCTGAGCTACAGAAACAGAGTTCAAGTGTCTTTAGTTTCAGTAGGTCAAGCAAAACATTCTGTCCAATTAATATTCTGACAAAGCACCACTTCTCTGAACCATGCTTACTGCAATAAAATCCTGTATATTAGCAGCTTGTATTTAACAATCTTATATTACTTCAAACTTTCCAGCGTTTCTCAAATGTTACACACATTAGTCAGTTGACAAGAATGGACAGAATAACATGGTCCAGCTGGAAGCAGATGTCCTCAGAAATGTTTTTCCTTCGTTGGCCTCGTTCAGCTGTAAGTCTGACCAACAGGGCCATTCCCAAATGCTGTGGTCTCCCAGATAATGTTCCAGATTCTGACAGAGCCTTAAAGTAATGTCATCAAAAACAGATGACTTAGATGTTGCCCAACAAAATTTTTTCTGTCGGACATATCTCCAGTGATCCCCTACTGCAGTCTGTGAATATCGTGGCTTGCACACAGCCACACTCCCAGTGATTGCTGCTCTCAGAAATTCTCTTTAAAAAATGGTTTCTCACACAATTACTCTCAGTCTGACCCCAGGCTTTATCCATTTCAGTTTCCTTAGTTTCCCATGTGAAGTAGTTCTATGGGAAAATCAATATAAAATTCAAAGACGGGACACAATAGGATCAAGGAATTTTGCCTTCTTTACTTGAAAAACAGTATATACAATATTTTCTGTATATAGCTGGGCAAATGGAATCACAATCTTGTCTAATACGTGCAGGGGAGTCATAAATAACACAGCAGAAATACATTTTGGTACGCTGTTTTTTGTAGTGTTAAACAGACTTTGTTCCTTTAAAGAGGTCAATGTAAAGCGTTTGCATTACCGTATCTTAATATTTTCCATGTGCTTCTGATAACAGCAATGAAAGAAGTAACGAAGTGTGAATTGTGTTGCAGACATCAGTAAGATGTCGTTTCAGTATCTGAGTTTTTTTAACAAGTGAGTTGCACTTCCCAGGAAATAGAGGCAGGAGAAAAATTCAATGAAGTTAGGTTTAATGCATGAGTCATCTAAGCAAATTAACTATTTCCCCAGTATATAAAACATTACTCACTTAAAGCCATAAATATATCATTAAAAATATAACAGTCTACAAATAGAAATGCAACCACATACTTCAAGTTTTCTCGGATAGCTCCGGAACCTTACCTTAAAAATTTCAGCAAGCCAATTCAGTAATTTCAAAATCTGTTTTGTGTAATTATATAATTACTGTATGGAAATCTATTCAGGGTATTACATGACCAGTAGCTAACCATTAATGTGAACAAGCTTATTCATTTAGCAGAAACCAAAGAACCCCAGAAAGCACCTGTGTTTCAGTATGAAAATGTAATTCTGTAAACTTAGATTACATTCACTGAGATGTTAAACCACAAAAAGCAGCTAGAAAACTCAAGCCTTTCATGCGAAGGGCCACATAACGACACAGCATCAGGGCCTCTCTGTCAGTGCTGGGTTTTCAAAATTAAATTCCCCTGGGGTAGCGCGCTGTGCGGTCACAGGGTGGGATAGATCTCCAGGGAAAGAGAACCAAACTCAGATTACAACAGGTAACACAGGAGAAAGTAGAGTGGCACTGGGAAGAGAGAGAATTATGTTTCTTCCCCCAGAAGTCTCCACACTGCTCCCTCTTTCCTCTTTTCAAGCAGAGAATGGGCAAGGTGGAAAAGGAAAGTCAGCGTCTCGCTCTGCTGTGCCTCCTCTCCCTTGGCTAGCAGAGGTGCCAGACAGGCTGGCAGGGCACACTGCACCACGCTAAAAGACAAATGATGCTCCTTGCCTACACTGAGCAGCTCAGGAAGATGTTCTGTCCTTCCAAAAGGCAGTAACTCCCGGTGGCCCCGGAAGGCAAACAGAGATCTGCATCACCCTGACTTGATCCATCCCCAAACAGGCACAGTGTGGCAACCCAACAACCAAGGGTCTACAGAATGTGACATGAGCACTCGTTTTCAGTGAAAGTAACAGGTTTATCTAATTCATAACAAGAAAATTAGCTGAAAAATTACCACAGAAGAGGTTTTTCACTCCAAAAGGCACTACTACCCTGTTCTCTCTATAAGCCAATCCACACCAGGGAAACGATGTCCAAGTCTTGTTAAAGAAACTTTATTTGAACATCTTGATTGCTATTATTGCAGTGGGAATTTGGCTTTTAGCATTACCACATACATGAAAGTAAGCATCGTGTGCTCTGCTTTATGTATAGTAACATAGTAAACATTGCACAAACTAGATATGTGCATGAAATCCAAGCGTCTCCTTTCAGTGCCTATTTCTTTTGAATGACTCTACTGGTTGATCAAGTTTTGAAACAAAAAAATCCTTCAATGAACTGCTATTAAAGTTATTGTGGGTATGGAAAGAGTGGATTTATTTGGGGTATAAAAGGGGAAGGCAAGAAAACATAAGACAGTTCTCTATCTTGCCATGACTTAAGCAAATGACAAACTGTTGATGAGGGGAATAAACAGACCACGGTGTACGATCCAGCACATTTATATAGCTTTGTTATGTAAGGGCACTTGTACAGAAAGACATTTATGCTGAGAAAAAGCCAAAACTGTGTACATGGAGCACTGCTCATGCTGCAAGATAAAAGCTTGAACACAGGGTTCTGAAGGAAGCTGCACTTCTATTCAAAAAGTATGTAGTACCTCATATTTATTTAAGTAATGCAGGGCATCCTGATGCACAGAATGCTCATAGAAGAAAAATCAAAGGAGAGGTTTTTAAGCACTTTTGGGGTCTACATATTTCAGAAGTATTAGGGCATCATCATAAACGTCACGAGTTCCTGTTCTGCATTACTGAAGTGCCCTCAGAAAAGGGCAAGGAAAGTGATCTCCAGTGGCACTGTCAAAGCATGCAGGGTTGGATCACAGTTCAAGGCTCTGAGGATGAGAATGCACATTCACAATTGCACATGATTTTGAAGTGAGGAACAGAAAGGCTTTCTTGAATAACATAATAGCCATCCATTAAACCTTTGGATGGCTAAATATCTTGTAATATCTGCTCTACCCTACCAGACAAAAAAACAAACCCAGATAACTTTTATGTATTTCATTGCTAGCTACAAAATTGCTCTGAGATGATGGAAACCTTTATACCTCTGACACAGAGAATGGGCTTTGCCAACTGCCTACAAAGCTTTCTTCAAAAAGACTGTGTACAAAAGATTAAGAGACTCAAACAATCTGAAAACAAGACACCTTTATTCTTTGAGTTGTAGGATCAATCATTCATCGCTACATATTGTGCCCCCTGTATCACCTTTCCCTTTTCCATGACTTTTATTTACTACACAAGCTTCTTTTTGTTGTCTTCTGCCTTTTTCTTCTTTCATAGGATCTAATGTCTGAAAAGGATCTAAATGGGTCACCTAGTCCATCCTGTTGGGTCACTGTCAACTAGTCAGCCCCTGTGGGTCACTTTTTCTCCCTTTCTCCCCTTTCTCCCTTTAACTCCTTTTCCTGAAAAATGTTTCTTCCTTCTCTAGATTAACTAGTAAATTTTACAGCTGTCCAAAACATAACCCCGGGGTGTTCAGCCTCCTGGGCTGGAAGATAAGGATGGAGAGCAGAACAACCCCCCCATAATCCAGGAGGAAGTAGTTAATGATTTGCTTATGCACCTGGACACGCATCAGTCTACGGGGCCGGATGGGATTCACCCAAGGGTACTCAGGGAGCTGGCGGGAGAGCTCACCAAGCCTCTCTCCATTATCTATCAACAATCCTGGTCAACAGGAGAGGTACCAGATGACTGGAGGGTGGCCAATGTGACGCCCATCTACAAGAAGGGCTGGAAGGAGGATCTGGGAAACTATAGGCCTGTCAGCCTGACCTCAGTACCCGGAAAGAACATGGAGAGGATCACCTTGAGTGAGCTCTCACGGCAAGTGCAGGGCAGCCAAGGGATCAGGGCCAGCCAGCTTGGCTTTATGAAAGGGAGGTCCTGCTTAACCAACTTGATCTCTTTCTATGACCATGTGACCCACCTTCTCGATGAGGGGAAGGCTGTGGATGTTGTCTACCGGGACTTTGGTAAGGCCTTTGACACCGTCCCCCACAGCGTTCTCCTGGAGAAGCTGGTGAATCATAGCATGGACAAGTGTACTCTTCACTGGGTTAAAAACTGGCTGGATGGCCATGCCCAGAGAGTTGCAATTAGTGATTAATGGGGTGAAATCCAGTTGGCCACCAGTCACCAGTGGTGTCCCTCAGGGCTCAGTTTTGGGGCCAGTCATCTTTACTGATGATCTGGATAAGGGGATTGAGTGCACCCTCAGTAAGTTTGCAGATGACACCAAACTAGGTGGGAGTGTTGATCTGCTTGAGGGTCAGAAGGCTCTACAGAGGGACCTGGACAGGTTGGATCAATGGGCCAAGGCCAATGAGATGAGGTTTAATAAGGCCAAGTGTCGGGTCCTGCATTTCGGTCACAACAACCCCAGGCAACGCTACAGGCTTGGGGAAGAGCGGCTGGAAAGCTGCCCAGCAGAAAAGGACCTGGGGGTATTGGTGGAGAGCCGGCTTAACATGAGCCAGCAGTGTGCCCAGGTGGCCAAGAAGGCCTGTATCAGGAATAGCGTGGCCGGCAGGAGTAGGGAAGTGATCGTGCCTCTCTACTTGGCATTGGTGAGGCCTCACCTCGAGTACTGTGTTCAGTTCTGGGCCCCTCACTACAGGAAGGACATTGAGCTGCTGGAGCGTGTCCAGAGGAGAGCCACCAAGCTGGTGAGGGGTCTAGAGAGCAAGTCACATGAGGAGAGGCTGAGGGAACTGGGCACGTTTAGTTTGGAGAAGAGGAGGCTGAGGGGGGATCTCATTGCCCCCTACAACTACCTGAAAGGAGGTTGTAGAGCGGTGGGTGTTGGCCTCTTCTCCCAAGTGAATAATGACAGGACCAGAGGAAATGGTCTGAAGTTGTGGCAGGGGAGGTTTAGATTAGATATTAGGAAGAATTACTTTACTGAGAGAGTGGTCAGGCACTGGAACAGCCTGTCCAGGGAGGTGGTGGAGTCGCCATCCCTGGGGGTACTTAAGAAATGTGTAGACATGGTACTTCAGGGCATGCTCTAGTGCCCGAGATTGTTGGTTTGCGTCTGTTTGTGGGTGGGTGTGGTGTGTGGTTGTGGGTATTTGTTTTGCGTGGTTTTTGTTTTGGTGTTTGGTTTTGGTTTTTTTTTTTTTTTGGTTGGACTCAATGATCTCAACGGTCCCTTCCAACCAAGAAGATTCTGTGATAATAAAGCTTTTCAATCACTTATCTGCATATTATGAAAAAACACTAAAAGTCAGATTATCAAAAAGGCATCCAAAGGCATACATAGCTTGTACTTGATTAAACTGAACAAAACAACAGCAAAAAAACCCCCCTCTGAAATAGGTACTTAATGTATTTTGCACACATTCTTCCAGTAACAAAGAAATACTCATTAATACATGGATCTCTGTGTTTTCTAAGCAAATATCCTACAGGCATAAAAAGATTTTGAATGTTGATCTGTTGCCCTAGTACCTTCAAGCAGTAGAATAACCAATGATTTATGGACTGAGAGAGTCTGAAGAACTTCCACAGAAAACAGAGAAGAATAAACAATGGCAGAAAAGGTTGACAATGATGTATCAGTCAAGGCATTTTTTTTTTCTTGGTAGACAAGGTACAACCATTTTTCTTGTAAATAGGAATTTCATCATATCTCTGGTCAACCTGGTGATATCACCCTAGCCTTGATAAAAAGTCTGTAATATGCCTGAAGAATATGTAGAAGACACTAAATCACGGCCCCTTTGTGGGTGCACTCTAAGGCAATGAAATATTATTCAGAACAGTATTTCCTAGTTTTCATTCCTATTTCTAGTTCTTTGAAACAGTGTAATTTAGATTTGTTTTTAAAAAAAAAAATCTAACTTTATATTGGGAAGTTTCCACTAACTAAAAATCAGAATAAAATAAACGTTGTATATTTTGTAAAAGTTTCAGTTTTCATAGTCCTATATTTTTTACAAGTTTCAACTTTGTATAGTTTTATACAAGTACAGGGAAATTCTAAAAACTCACCTTAAACTTTACTTAGTTTTCTTTTGTAAAAAACACTGATGTGAACTCACTTCCACACGCTTAAAAGCTTGATGGATTAAGGTTGTGATTAATTAAAGCTGCAGGCTTAGCTAATCATCTCAAAATTTCATATTCTTCAAAATCCCTCAACTTCAATAATAATTTTAGGAAAAAAAGCTGAAGTGACATCTTTTTGTTTATTTCCCAATCAGCCAGGATGAGGGGCTTTTGTCAGCACTTTTCAGGCAGGGAAAACTGATGAAATGGGGAAAGTTTAGAGCAATATCAGAAAAGTAAGAGAGTCAGATTTTGTTAGACAAGCCCATAAAGATACAGACAACCCAAAGATACAGAGAGGCAGATAAAAAGGGACGTTTCTGTCCTTTAAAGTTCTTGGAGCAATGCCTTACTCTTCAGTCATATAAGCAGCAACAACTAACACCCCTAATCTGTCTGTGTGCCAACATCTTAGACTAAATGGTCAGGTGGACAAGGTGAATGCTCCTTTGAAAAGAAGAAAAAAATTCATAGCACTAGAAATTGAATCCATTTGTGGTATACAATAGTTCTAAAAGCAGTGCAAAGCTTCCTTATGTGTTTTCCACTTCACATGTATGTCTGTATTCTATGCCAGGTTAGATATATAACTATATATTAAAATGACAACATGCATTTTGATAAATCAATGATTATTACAATTTTGGAAAATTATACAAGATGACATTTCTTTTCAAAAATGGGTAAAATATCAAAGTTACATAAAACCTTAAATCCAATTTTGCATTGGATTAAATGAAAACTTGCATTTATTTAAAGTGAATATATAGTTTAAAAGGTATTAATTTGTTTTTGTGTTGAAGGCTATTTATACAAAGCAAAACTTGGGTGGCCACTCCATCTAACACACAAACATAAATGAGAGCTGGTTCACTGATAATCTAGCATAATAACATTAGGACTAACAGGCTAAAATTGATTGTTTTCCAACCTAATAAGTTAGTTTTAAGTTTAAAGTATGTCCAGAGGAAAATATTTTGCACTAAACTTTTATTTAGTTCTGATTAGTTCAGTGGGTAAAGAACAAAACCTTTCTATTTTTGGTATATAGAAAATGACAATAGAGAATGCAACGGCACTACAGAAAAAATAGCCCATTCAATTTCTGATGCATTCTTTATTTCCTGAGTCCAAACATGGCTACAATTTAGGTGTCAAGTAAAATTATGTTAGACAGGTTTTCCTTGTCCCTGTTTGTTCACATCACAAAACTGGCATGTTTTTCCAGTTCAGCTGGAAAGAAAAAGGAGACTTGAACTAAGGGACTCAGGTTTGAAATGATGACAGTAAAAGAAGAAGCCTGAGCAGTATTTTTCTGCACCATACTTAACTGTAAGTACCTTGAAAAAATATCTACTTTAGGGACAAAGGCTAGTTCAGAGTGGCCAATAACTAGATCCTGAATCCTTCCATGAGATAAAACATGATCTAAATGCTTTACTTTGACCAAATATGCTAAAAAAGCATGGCAAAGCCAGGATTCTTTTTTCCCCCAGATCCTACAGATATGGAGGAGAAAGCAGGCAATGCTTGACAGTGGCTCTACACAACATATTGTTTCTCACCCCACCTCCAAGCAAGCAGATTGGCAGAATCTGACATGTTACAGTTTTGAGATCTTTCTTACAGAGAAGTGAAACCTTAATAAACCTTAATCTAACTTAAATAATCTTTAATTAATCAATCTTTTTCTTTTCTTTTTTTTTTTTTTTTTTTTATTTTCATTCAGGTTTTTGGAACAGCCTAAAAGGAATTGCTTTGTGTTTCTAAGGCCTTTTTTGCCACCTTGAAAGTGTCCGAGTAGCAGCAATTTAGCATCATTCTCCTGAAACATATTTCCAGTGTAAGTCACCAATGGAGGATATATCTAGATCTATCTAGATATATCCAGAGCTGTTTAGACATATGTAGAGACAAATCCAGGAGAATAAAGTGGCATAAATTTCACTGAATGCAGAGTTTTCAGCACCTTCTTTAAAGCAGGAGTGAAATCTTTACTTTTACTTTTGTAAAGTTTAGTGAACTTCATTCACTAACAACATGACTTTCCAGCCCCTAAAGTCAAAACGCTACTGCATGTGTTTAAAAGTGATGATCAACACTCTCATCTGCTTCTGCCTTTCAGCCAGTCGTGGTTAATATTGGAAAATATATTTTGATGTAAAATATTTTCCCTGACCTGTGGGAGAAACAAAAGCTTTTTAATGATTCATATGCCCTCTGATGAAAGAATTTCTTCACTTTTGTTTGTCATTGCTGAAGATTGACTTGGATTCTCACCTACAACATTATCTGTGCAGGATATTGAAGAATACTTCAATAATGGATACATTTCATTTATAGACAATGTTAGTTCACAGTCACATTAAATCTAAAGAGAATGTTTTATTACCCCTACATTAGTAGAGTGCCTAATTTTTTCAATATAATCCTGAAAATCATTAAGTATTCTCACACACAATATTGATGTCTCCTGTCTGAGTACAATTTTGATCGGTAGAAATATCATTCCTTAATATTTCCAATGGAAAATGCATACAATATTAAGATCAATCATGGAATCACGGAATCACGGAATTCTCAGAGTTGGAAGGAACCTCTAGAGATCGTCTAGTCCAACTCCCCTGCTAAAGCAGGATTGCCCAGAGCACATTACTCAGGACTGTATCAAGGCGGGTCTTGAAAATCTCCAGAGAAGGGGACTCCACCACCTCCCTGGGCAGCCTGTTCCAGTGCTCTGTCACCCTCACTGTTAAGAAGTTTCTCCTCATATTTAAATGGAACTTCCTATGTTCCAGCTTGTGCCCGTTGCCCCTCATCCTATCACTGGAAACCACTGAAAAGAGTCCGGCTCCATCATCCTTCAACCCACCCTTTAGGTACTTGTAAACATAGATAAGGTCTCCCCTCAGCCTTCTCTTCTCCAGGCTAAAGAGCCCCAGCTCTCTCAGCCTTTCCTCATAAGGGAGATGTTCCAATCCCTTAATCATCTTGGACTCTCTCCAGTAGTTCCCTGTCTCTCTTGAACTGGGGAGCCCAGAACTGGACACAATATTCCAGTTGTGGCCTCACCAGTGCAGAGTAGAGGGGAAGAATGACCTCCCTCGACCTACTGGCCACATTATTTCCTATGCAGCCCAGGATTCCTTTGGCTCTCTTGGCAACAAGGGCACATTGCTGGCTCATGGAAAGTTTGCTGTCCACCAGGACTCCCAGATCCTTCTCCTCAGTAGTGTTTTCCAGAAGATCCACCCCTAACCTATATTGGTGCCTGGGGTTCTTACTCCCCAGGTGCAGGACCCTACATTTGCCCTTGTTGAACCTCATTAGGTTCTTCTCTGCCCAGCTCTCCAGCCTGTTCAGGTCACGCTGGATGGCGGCACAGCTCTCTGGAGTGTCGACCAGCCCTCCCAGTCTGGTATCATCAGCGAACTTGCTGACGATACACTCTGTCCCCTAGTCCAGGTCATTGATGAATACATTGAACAGGACTGGGCCGAGTATTGACCCCCTGAGGGACACCACTGGTTACAGGCCTCCAACTTGACCCTGCTCCATTAATTACAACCCTCTGAGTTCTGTCACACAGTCAGCTCTCAATCCACCTCACTGCCACCTCATCTAGCCCACACTTCCTTAATTTTCTAATGAGAATGTTATGGGAGACAGTGTCAAAAACCTTGCTGAACTCAAGGTAGATGACATCTGCTGCTCTCCCCTCATCCAGCCATCCAGTTATAATGTCATAGAAGGCTATCGGATTGGTCAAGCATGATTTACCCTTGGTAAATCCGTGTTGACCACTTCCAATAACTTCTTGATTTTCAATGTGTTTGGAGATGACATCCAGAACGAGTCTCTCCGTTATTTTCCCAGGGACAGAGATGAGACTAATTGGCCTGTAGTTCCCTGGGTGCTCCTTCTTGCCCTTTTTGTAGACTGGTGTGATATTTGCCTTCCTCCAGTCCTCAGGCACTTCACCTGTTCTCCAAGACTTCTCAAAAGGATGAAGAGTGGCTCAGCAATAACATCAGCCAGTTCTCTCAGCACTCGTGGGTGCATCCCATCAGGGCCCATGGACTTGTGTATGTCTAGTTTGGCCAAGTGGTCTCTAAATTATAAATAATATAAAATAATAATATATAATATTTATAAATACTATTAAAAAATAGTTGGTTTATCGTATCTCAGCAAACATCCCATCACTGATTCTGTCACTTAAGAGGAAGGTTGTCTGTATTAGACAATCAGATCACAAAGTAGCTGTTTGTGTAGCTGAGGAAAGTTTCCTCTTAAATCTGCAAAACCAGAGAAAGTTTGACTTATGACCTATAGCTTGTTTTACACATTCACACATCAATAGTATAATTTCTTAACACCAAATAGTTTTGCATTCTATATCAATGGCTAAGCCTTTTTCTAAATGCCTGATAAGACACAGTGGCCAAAAATTGCACATTTTGTGGGCAAAAATGCTTTAAAAATATTTCTTTCAATTACTATTTTTTCTGTTGTTATTATTATGGGAACAAAATAATATTCTTTACCTTTCCATTTTACCTTTCTTCTTTCTAATGTAAAATAATATCCTCTTGCCAGTCTTTATTTAAAGTGTTCCTTTCTTTCTAATAATTTTATTCTTATTTCTCTATTTCTTCTATATCTTTTTAAAGTGAAAGACTTATTAACTACAAAATATTTTAAGTGTGGACTATGTGAACTACTGATTTATTGTTTATTCCCCCCCATCCCTATTGTTTTGTATGTCACCAATGTAATGTATCTTGTGGATGACCGTAATGTTAACCAAATTTCTTTCACCCTGATAAAGATTCTATTCCTAGCGCCTAGTCAAACTGACTCTAGATGACAGGGAGAATCTTCTGTGTTTGATTCACAGATTCTTCATTTTCCAAAATTACTATTTAACATGGTAAATAAACTTTTGAAGTATCTGTTTTATTAAGAGGAGACTGAAATGATATCACAGAAAGGAATGAGTAGATTTGCACTAAAACATGATATCTGAAAGACACCATAGGGATTTAGGGCTACATAGACGTAGATGTTGATAATACCGAGATAAGTAGAGGAGACAGAAATTATTTAACTGAAATGTTTGAAGTATATTTTTCAGTGTGTGTGATTGCTGCTGCTTTTTTAAAACTTGAAAACATAAATCATCATCATTAAATTCTAACACAAAATTGTATAAATTTTTTGTTCCTATTCACTTTTCATCTATCAAGAGTGAAGGTTTTCACTCAGCATTGCCAATGATTTCATAATTCAAAGTCCTTGTATCTGGGTATGTGTGCATTATGGATAGAGCATTTCTGAGAGCTGCTGCCCCTCTTAGACAAGCCTGTAGGTCATTATTCTTCCATTTTGCCCAGCTTTAAATTATGGTGTGCAAATTTGGACTCAGCTGTTCAAAGCAGCTGTAAGGTGGGTTAAAGCCAAACACACTCTGTGTGTATACCCTAGAGGAGATCTCTGAGGACACATGCCTGAGACAAACAGACCAAGTTGCAACCTAGCTATTTGAATGCATCAGAAATTAGTGAGTGAAGATATAAGACAATATTTTGGTTCTAATTCTTTCAGCTTTTTTCAATGTCTTGCTGCATAAGCTTTTGCACGTATCTTAACTTTCACTAACTTATTTTCTCTGTCTGTAAAATAGGGATAGCAGCAGATGCACCACAGGCTGTATACAAATCAAATTCTTCCAAAAAACTTCATGAGATCCTGAGGTAGAAGGCATCTTGTAAGTGCTAAACATTATTCTAATTACAGCATAATTATACGCAGTAATATTATCTTTTTGTCAATGTGAAATTACCTTACAACAGCAGAATTTTCTTAATTGCCATACACCTCAGTGGAATCAGGAATGCACCATTTGACCAACTGTCCTAATTATTTGAGATCCTGAGAAATATATCATGCTGGGAGATTCTTTTAATTACTATGAAAACAGGCTTAGGTGACGGAACAAATAACTTTCTCTACGTATGTGCCTAGTAACACTATAAAAACAAATCACTCCAAAAAATTAAATCAGAAACAGTAACTATTTAAATGCATTTACTGGGTTGAAGTATGTTTTATTCAATGAGCTTCTCAACAGAGTGGGGAAAAGCTGAAGTAAAATAAAAGGTCAATAAAGTAGGGTATTTATGACTATGTAGAAAGCTTCTGTTAATTTCAGTGAATTAACTTTTGCTATTTAATGAGACCAACCATCACCTTCATCCACTGCTTTTAAATAAAATACCCACTGCACTGTTACTTCATTTTGCCTCTTCACCTTTACCTATTTCTTCTGAGTGTTTTGCCTGGACTGGGTGCTTTATCATTTAGGTATCTTTAAAACATTGACAGTTGCAAAACCCTGGTATATTATGCATAAGCAGCTGCAATGCAAATAAAGGCAATACCAGCGTACCTAATTCTCTTCAAAATAGTTCTCTTTATTAAAGTATTGCATCAGCTTAATTATTTTATACTAAAGGTCTGACATATTACTCTAAATAGAAGTAATACCATTTCATTTTATTACTATCTTGCTTCTAATATAGTAGTAGCATTCTTCATCTATGTCTCCCTCTCTCCCTCTCCTCTCCCCCTCCCTCTTCCTCCCACCTGCCTTCTCTTCCTTCCTCCCTCCCTCCTTCCCTTCTTCCCTTCATGGCCTCTTTAGGAATTATGGGAGTCCAGAAATACAATGAATACAAAATTAAGAATAAGCACCTCAGAAATTCATTCTAATGTTGAGACTTTGAAATAAGAGCTGTGTAGACTAAGTCTAAAACCTCAGTCTTGTTGTCTTTGATGGGTAAAGCAAATAGAGAAACAGTGTTTCTTCACACAAATGTGGACTTTAAAAATCTTTGTTAAAAAACTAATGCTAGATAATGCACAGGGACATTTCTTGCGCTTCCTCTACCCCTACCCCCTCCACCCCTTAAAACTAAATACTTCATTGTTATTATTCTGGACAATCATTCTGAAGCAAGGAAATGCCCTCTTGTGTCATATCCTAAACCACACAGTTTCCTAAGTTCTACTTTGTATGAGCTGACTCCTTCAGAGCAGGTGAGATGAGTACCCATCTACTAGTTGCAGATAGCAGAAAAATACAGAAGTGAAAGCCTGGAATACGGTTTCTATACACCATTCAAAAAGAATAATTAGTTTCAAATTACATTTTGCTAAGAATGAATAAACACTCGTGCTCATGAAAAAAAAAAACCAAACAAACAAACTTAAAACCCATTAAGTCCCACACAAGTTACAGAGAGTATCACAAACACCTTCATATCCTGCTTTACATGTGAGAGTATGACTACCAAAGAAAGCAGGCAAAGGGCCCTCTAGGAAAGAGGCTTCATATCTTTACTCAGTGATGGGGCTTCTCCTTTCCGCCACAGGGTGTGCTGTTAGTAATTTTTGTTTCCCCTTTAGGAGTCATGCTGCAGCCTCAGTCACAAGTTTGCATAATGCATTATGGTACCTGTTCTCACAGACTAAAGGGAACACCATCCTGCAAACTGCCAAAAAATTCCAGTTACCATCACATATGTCCATTAGCTCCACAATCTAAATCTTTAAGCTCACAGTTATAATGGAAACACTCAGAGCCCTGAGGTCAGCATAACGTGCAATAAAGGATTCAAGAGTCCCATTGCCCCTGTGATGAGAAGGAAGACGCATACCCTGGCAGCTTCTTAAGCCAGCTGCTTCCCAAAAAAGGAAATTCCTTCTCCAAACAGCGTGATTTTTGCTAGACACTGCTGTTTAATAATTATAGTTGGGATCATGATCAAAACACCCAAAGTGGACTTCAGTCATCCCTCTCTCTAGGCTCTTAGTCCCTCCTAGTTTGAAACCAAAAATCTTGCTAGAAAATATGCTTTGGTCTGAGCATCTGTACTTCATTAAATTAGGCTCTAAGATCAGTGCCAAGATCCTGTGATTTTAGTCACACCTCAGATGAGAGAAGGCACCCCTATTTTTGGGCCTGTAGATATAAAATGAGCTGCTTATGTGCTGATAGTTCATTTGAGAACAAGAATGTGTAATGTCTGCAAAGAAAATTTTCAGTTTCCTTCTATCAGATTTTTGCTGTTGCTTACCAGCCACAAAAAGTATGCAAGCCCAGGACCAATCTATCTCTGGCAATTTGAAAATGGGGAATAAGAAATTTCATGCTAGTTACATAGAATAAAGACAAAACATTCCTGATGCACATAGAAAACACATAATTATCCCTTTAATCTGAAAATAGGACATGAAAATGACCAAGCTAAGCAAGTTATAAAATCAACTGTCACCTGTTAAGAAACCCAAGAACAAGAGATCCCTGGAGCTATGTTATAAGACACTTGTACATTATCTAGCAGAAGCCCTTTTTTTTCTCCTTTCTTTCTTTTTTTCATTCTTTTTCTTCTTGTAAATCTGATTATTAGTTCAATTCCTCTCTGTTTGCCTAATGTATATATTTAGGATTAAGTAGATCTTCCAAAAAAGTTGCATAAAATAATTGCTTTTGATTAGGAAGTATCTGGTGAATTGGCTAGTTATATTTCTTCCATTCTAAACATTAGCTAAAATATACAACTAGTTGGTTAATTCTAATCTACTATTTCATATACTTTATGAACTATTCATAGGTTCATGCAGCTGCTGAAATACTGCAAAAGTTTAAATTTAGCACTCAGATGGTACACGTGGCAACTCAGCAATTATTATTTTTTGGAATATGGCTTTTAACTTAAATTCATATATGATTGATGTCATATGACATGCTGAGAGTACAACAGATTGTTTAATCAATAAATGGTCCTTATGAATGATGTTGATGGTAAAAGTTCCCTTCAACTTCATGTCACTTTCCCCATCCCGAAAATGAATTTCAGTTCATGTTTAGCTCTTGACATTTAATGCATTGCTTTCTTTCATTAAAAAACATCTTAAAACACTGAGGGAGGATGGACAGAAATGCAAACAGGAGATAGATTATGATAATATTTAGTGTTTTCTGTGAGTTTCATTTCCATTCCTACTTATTTATCTGCACTGGCATGGACTTAGTCCAACATTTTCTACCAATTACAGTAAGGTTTTAGATCAGACCCTCTGATCTATTAGTATATATAAGAATATGGAAGAGAGTTTCCTTAATTGGCATGAATATTTTTATTTATCAGAAGAGGTTCTAATGTTGGTTAGTAAAGTTCCTTAATTCATAATAGCTGAAATATCATGAAGAGGCAGAGCACTTGCTTTCATGACACTAGAGAGAGGTTTGCTTTCAAGATATTATGGCAGCAAGAACCAAATTCTTAATAAGCTAGATACTTCCATGGAAACATAGAAGTGGCATGTGTCCTTCATCCTAAATTGTATAAACTCTTGTTTTGTAAGAGCTCAAACTCAAGTACCTATTTCTTTGAAAAGCTGAGGAGAAAATAAAGGGAGGATTATTCTCCTTAGCTTACAGTCTGGGAAAGGTAGAATCTTTGATGAAATTCATATATGTGGGCTACTGGAGATGCAAAATGTTACCTCCAGCAGAAATGTTATGCTGTCATTTATAAATCAGGAAAGCACTGGCAAACCTCAAAAATACAACAACAATGAAGATGAATACAGATCTCAGAAAAAATATCACAGAAAGTGACTGACAAGCATTATTACCATGCTTTTGCTCACTGCTACTCTGTAAAGACATTAGGTAAAAGACACCGTAGGCTTTATTTTGCCCTTTGAATGCCTCCCTGAAGATGTGCCTCCACCTGCTGAAACCCCTTCCCCCAAGTGGGAAGGGACCTTCCCCCAAGTTTGGTTCTGTACCCTCTTCCATCCACTGTTCCGGGTAGGAGCTTGCAGTCCTCCTTGCTGCAGGTGCTGGAAGCACTTCCAGTGTCTTTGTTTCTCTTGTCCCCACTCTATCCCACCCCTGTTATAGCACTAAAGCATGTGAGTGGCATCTTACTCTAAAAATGAGAACTAGGGTGCAAATACATGCTTGGTATGTTGCTTTATATTGCAGGTAAGTGTCCTATTAAAAGCGATCATTTGATGTTTTCAGTATGACTGAAAAGTTACACATACCACCTTTCCGAGTTATGATAGCTATGAGGAACTAATTGGATTTAAAGACATTATAGTGAAGACAAATTCATTGGTGAGGGTAGATAAAGGCTGACAGTCTTTTAGGTACTACTTCTCTCAGCAAAAGGCTAGGGAAATGTTTTTAACTAGTCATTTTCTTGTTCTGTTCCATCGGTTAAATTTAACAGTTCTAGGGAGATTCTACTCAGATCAGAAAAATGAAACCTATTTCTCATGATCTTTCAAATACCTAAATTTTCAGAATATGTAAACTAATAATTTACAAGGTTATCTTGTTTTTCTTGTTACAGTTGATTAAGACAATTTCATAAGTTACACTGAATACTAAAGAGTATTTTATTAGTATTCAAACTTCAAAAACATAAATAAAATTTGAGAATCAGAGATAATGAGTCATTTTCTTACAGTAATTCTGCTCCTCTATAAGCACCTAGATGAATAAACCTGTTTTACGAAGAACTTATTTTTCTTCAGTAACAGTGCTGCTGGAAGTTTTATCTATGTCTGGGCTTTTGCCTAGACATAGATAAAAGATGAGTTCTTTGAGCAGCTGTAGATGCTAAATATTTTTTGAAAATCTGAACCTCATTCTGCCCACAACAAGGTAATCAAGGCTAGGAATGATCTTGAGATCTTAATAGCCACTGTCAAGTATCATTACTTCATAGCAACACATAAAAAAAAGTAGAGAAACATTGAACTCTAGGGTTGTCTACCATTTGCTCTTTGGGAGCAGGCACTCAGAGCATGGATGTTCTTCCTCTTCCTTAGAAAAAAGTACCTATTGTAGACATTGAAAAATGAAATGCCATAATTTGCTAGTTAAACTGAATTGTTGAGAATGCAGACTTGAATAGGTTGAAGAATTGTTCTGCATGGGGAGTCTCTCTGGGACACAGAGACTCCTCGAGTGCATGAGCAGATGGCATGATTTGCACTACAACATAGGGGCGGCATTCTCTGCAGAAACTTAAAGTGTACTTGTTATGCTCAAAATCTTCATATTGGCAAAAGTAGAAAAAAATAAACTCCACCTTTTATGCAATGTCAAGAATTTATTGGTTGTGTAATTTCAATTACACAGAGAAAGAAAAAAAAGGAAAAAGAGAGATGGGTGGAAAAGAAAGAACATGATTTCAGGGGAGTCTCTATAATAATGTAATTATAATTATTATACAGGCATTTCTTAGTTTGTACCCCTTTCTGTGGGTTTGTTCTCACCCTTCCACTGCTTTTATAGATCCTACAGTCTGCAGCATTAGTGTGGGAGTGGAGGATTCTAAGGTGCCATCAGCATCCCATGTCCTTCCCTGAGGAATGTCCTGTTGATGTTGATAGCTTTTTACTCCTCATTTCAGGGTACACATTTATAACATAGTCTTTTGCACCTTGTTTGTTTTTTGGTTTTGGTCTGGATTCGGTCTTTTGATACGGATTTTTTTTGGTTTTGTCTGGAAGGCCCCTACTATATCTGAATTTACTATACATCAAACTTCTTTCGTACCATGTATCCTTGTTCTTGGTTTTCCTTGTTACTTCTAAAAACCTATTTTACCCAGCTCTGAAGGCTGCATTTCTTTATCAATAGGCAATTGACCACTGATGAGTTGTTTATAGCCCTGGGACTTCTAGCATAACCGCATAACCGTGTGCCACCTCTATTATCATCCAATCCCTGTACTGTCTCTACACTGCATGGTGTTTCCCCACTTTTAAGGGCTCTGCTTCACTCCCATTCTTTTATTCCATTACACTACATCATTATGCTAAGGCCATAAATAGTTCATTCCACACAGAATAATTACTTGGTAGTACTATCCATATAAAATTATGGTTATACTACACAGTTACACAAAGCTCAGCAAAAGTAAAACAAATTAGGAAATAGCCATTTGGTCATTAGAATATTGCTTTTATAGCTAAACAATGTGAAACATAGCTCTGGGCAGTCCAAGAGAAGCCCAGACAAAGCCTCAAAAGTCCTGAGGCTTTGCAGAGCCACTATGAAGCCCAAAATCTGTTATTAGCAAGGTCAATACTGTATTTATTAGGCTACAGGCTTCATTTTTGGATTGTTTCATATATATTCAGAATAGCAAGAGTTGCCTAGAACATATGACTGATTTTTGTAGATTAATATAAATACATATTAATGACTTGGCAAAGCAATGGAATAATGTACAACAAATAATTACTGAAGGTTTACAATTTATGATATGCTACTGAAGAAAGAAAGATAACTGAATGGTTCATTTACAGTATAAACTGAATAACTATAACTGGCAATTTTTGCACCAGAAAATGATTTTGATTAAAGGCCAGGCTTTGCCCTTAGTTACATGTGCACAGCTGCTACTGATGTCAATTGTAGTTGCGGGTGTGTGTATCTGAGGGAAGGATCTGTTTCTGAATAGGGATGGAAATTGTATTATTATTTGCTTTCAAGAAATAATAGCATTCTGGAACCTCAGATATTTCATATGTAACAAAAGGAATTGCTTGGTAGAACTAAAAATCAATTGGAAGAGATTCTATCACCTTTGTGGAGTAGTACCTATCTTCCTATCTGATAAATAATCTTTCTGGTTCAGCAGAATTACATCCTATATAACAAGTATTCAACATGAATAACAGAAAGAAAAAAGAAATTGATCTTAGTAGCTATAAATGTTTCCCAAAGTTTAAGATGTATTATTATACAGAAAAAGCAGAACACTTTAAAAGAACTCATTTCTGAAACTCTTTTTATAAATGATGTAAATGCATATTCAATCATTTTAGATTCAGATAGAGCTCCCATGAATTTAAAGCATTCTAAATTTGATACAAAGCCACTTTGCCACTCACATTACATAAAATTACCAGTACATATCTGAGTTATATATTGACAAATCAGGCATTAGAAACTCAGATGACCAAAAAGACAATAGCACAAATAACTAAAAAGAACTTTCAGTTAAAAACACATGATCATGCCATTCTATGATGCTATGATTCTATGTTCTTACTTGCATATCTGTGATAGAAATAATACACCAACATATTTGGTTTTATACAAACATATTGTTTCTTTTCTGTGTAAAAGTAAACAAGCAGCTATGGAAAGTACACTTAATTTGCATAACAGTAATTTCAAGTCATATTTGGTTGTTAAAAAATAAATTATAAATTTAACACTCCTCCCCTTGAACATGCATTAACATATACAGAGAACAAGTATGAACATTTTCTCTCTCCTGTGAAGTTTTCTGCTAGCTACTAGGAAGAGTAAACCACAACTTCTCTATCTTTCTTTTAAGATCTGCTATGTTCCTCCTTAATGTTTGCCAAAAGTCTGAACTTTTCACCTAAAAAGTTCATCCACTTAAGCAATTTGATAAAAACGGTCACATTCTAACATGTAGCCAATATCTCCATTTTCTCATAACTCAACTTACAATATCAGCAATATAAGAATGTCTATTTGCAATGCATTGTAATAAAACCACTTCAATACAAACAAATCAGACCCTCATTTTTCCTTCTTCAAATATGAACAGCACCAAAATAATTTAAATCCAAGCATTTTGGAAAATACAAGTGCTGTTTTGCTGAGTATACAACCTTTATGCAAAACAATCATTTATTTCAGCCACTGAGCAGGAAGTTGCCCCCAGATGTACTTTATAATTCAAAGGTTCTCAGGTATAATTTGTGGTTTCTTACCTTTCTACCCACTCTTCTTTTACAAGTACTTTTGCAATGGAACATGGGCCTCCGAATTTACTTGTAGTCTTTCTATAGACTTGAGAGGGTAAATGTGGAGAGGCAGATAGTAAGGTTCAGTGATGCTCTACCAGTTTGCACAGTTGCACATAGTCTGCTTATGCTTCTCCTATGTATACTGTAGTAAATATATAGGTGTAATAATTTGCTGTACTCATAGTAAAACAATAGAGATTTATTTTTAGTTTGTTTTTAGGCTTGTCATGAGACTGAGAAAGATGTTTCTGTATTCTCAGTGTAGACAATCATAGCATTGTCTCAGGAAAAGGGGTAGGTTCCTGTTCTCTCCCCTCATTTCCTTGGGCTATGGCTGAAGCGAGTGTAGAACAGTTTTCCAGTCTTTGCCTGGCCCTTCATTGCAATCCCAAATTATTGTTACCTCCTGTCTTTATGAGTGGGAATTTATTTTAACGGTAGTGTCAACGTAGTAGAAACAAAGCAGCACTTTGGGGCTGATACCAGTGAAGACAGGAGGAGCAATAAGACTTCCCTGTTAGTGGCAGTGAGCTGTTGCAACAGTTCAGTTGTTTGAGGAGCTAAAGTCTTAGTGAGCAATGCACCTCAGTCAACATGAAATGTGATGGAAATAATAAAAGCAAAGAGTACTTGTCAAGTTGACTGACACAGCTCATTCCAGAGCTACAGCTTTTATGTCCCATTGGGCCTCCAATACTTAAGGCGCTGAGATGGTTGAGTGTCACGGATGTGCAGAGTCACTCATGTTAGCATCCACCCTTGTCTGCGTTCTTAACTCTTGAATCAATTAACAAAGGGAAAGAGATGACTTTAGGGTCTTATGACTTTAGGTCCAATGCCTGATTTTTCTGTAGTTACAGTGAAAATCTGTCCTATGATCCTCAGCATGTGCTGACCATGGAGGAGTAACAGGTTTGGTGTGCATGCCAGCATTAAGGAAGCATTGGAAGGAATGTCACTGTGAAAGGGTGGAAAGGGGAAGCTAAAAAGAGCATGCAGAACAAGTTTGCTATGTTATTAATGAAGTATCGTTTCTATGGTAATACCTCGCTGAATAGATCTGCAGCACTCAACTTCAAGACAGTGCACAGCCAAGGACAAGGCAGTTCATTATATACCCTGTAATGGTTTGGTTCATCTTTGTTTCCTCTGTGCTTTCAGACATGTCTCCACACACACACAACTTAAATAATTCGCAGCTTGCCAACTGACAATCCCAAAAATTAGAATTCATACTTTATCAAGTCCCTCAGCTGAAGTTCTTATTAGCCAAAGCTGGTATAGTCTTTCAAGGCATTGCATCCATAAAGTAACAGAGTCTGAGATTGGGTATTCAGTTGTTAGATTTCTACTTTCTGTTTTATCCGCCTAGATTTAAGTATGATATATCCCATTTTGGAGAAGAAAAAAAAAGAAAAGGAAAAAACCAAAGTGAATCTGTAGCCAGATGTATCCAGCTACCCAGAGGGAAAAAAAAACCCAGACATTATGCACTTGCTAACTTTCTAGCTTAGCTACCAGCACCAGTGTTTAGAGCACGTGAATGTGTCTGTAACCTCAGAATTTGGGAGCTGCACAACTCTCTTCTGGCATTTCGCTTTGCAAGCAATTAATTTGCTCTGGGCTTTACTATACCATGCCAAAAAAAATGGATATTACTCCTCCATGATTACTTCATCGGGCTGCTGGGAATGTTTGCTGAAATACAGTAGAGGAGTTTAAAAATATATAATGATAGAGAAAACTTATTATTTTAACCGGACACAGAAACAGGACACTGAAAAACAGAGGGGAAGTTTACCACCCAGAAGAAAATCAGTAGGCTGCTTCTAGAATTCTCCTTCATATTAGTTTGTTCCCTTAGTCTGCTGTTGATGTCTAAGAAATAGGAAAAGCAAACCTCTGTAGTCTAGAGTTTTTGTTATTTTGGTTTGGTTTCATTTGGGTTTTTTAGCCTACCATAACTTCCTGTATCTTTTTAAGCAAATAATTTCAAAGCCAAAGTACGGTCCTTTATCTACTTTTGATGCTTTGAAGCACTGACCTTAATAAATTCCCAATAGAATAAATTTAAATGTTATAAAATAAGCTGTAATTATTACTGTAATCTCACATACATTAAAAAAAAAAGATTCCCATATGTATTACTAAGACAATCTAAAGCTCAAAAATTACTACATTCTATTCTCTTCTTTAGAAAAATTGGACAGATATATCACATTGAATGTCCTGTGGCAAAAGGTACTTATTTCTCTCATCCTGAGAGGAAAGGCTACTCAAAAAAGGAAAACAGGCATTAGGAAATATTCATAGTAGCTGATTATAGGTTTTCTGTATACTATTAAGCGTTAAGGATGCAAAGAGAAAATTTTTAGGAAAACTTATGCTCTGAAGAGAGCTGATGTCATTCTGTTAAACAGTAGAGGATAATCAGGCTAACATTCCACTTGGTAGTAAGCCACTTAGAGATGTCAACAAATATATTTATCTTGTTAGGGAAATTGCCTTGAACAACTGTGATCCTGAGATATGGAGAACAGTCTCTCTGGACTAAGCTGCTTTTAGAGATCCAGGAGTCATCTACACACAAGCACATCTAAGTGAAGAGTGAGTAAAGACATATTGGATAAGCTTCTTGAGTATTTAGTAGTATAGCTTTAAAATTCAGATACTGAGGGATAAAGATAAACAACAGCTGCTGGTTTTGGAGGTGAATACTGTGTGCATTCGAGTTGGGCATTAAAGCCTGCAAAACCAGAAGTTTCTGCTTTTGGAGGAGCAACATAAAAATAGCTACAGTTAAGCACAGCTCAAATCAGTCAGTGATTCAACAGTAAACACAATTGGCAGAGCATTTTGAGAATGTTTACCTGAGGAATTCTAATAAAAATAATAAATTAGGATAGCTTTTTAAATGTATATATCCTCCTTATAGAACAAAAGGAAGCTATACCTATGTTATCTGTTGGAAAACAATGACAAAGTAGTAGAAAGGGACAGAGAGAAAGAGAAAGAGGGGTAAAAAAAGAGTACTATTACACGTTAGCTTTACTAACAGCCTGAAGTTTAACTCCCTTAATCCTCTGTGTTCAGTCCATATGTTTTCACAACAGACAGATGATAAACTGCATTTTGTTCTGTTTTGTTCTGTTCCAGTAGTCTGGCCTATTTAGTTGTCACACTAAGAAAACACCAGTCCTCCAGAGAATGACAGGAGCCATTCACACAATTCTATTTGGGAACTTATAGTATCACCAAAAAAAAAAATATTCTAAAAATAAGACCAACCATCATAATTTTATTGAGATAATTCAGAATAAAGTATTTAATCTACTGAAGTATCTTTTCAGGTTTTTTTTATGCTAGAGTTTAGAACATCAAGATTTTCAGGGTTTCTTGAACAATCAGTAAAATAAGAAAATTCTTTTGTAAAATTCTGCAAATAAAATTAAGAACTCCGGAAATGTTTTCTATGTTATTATTTTCTATTTTATTTTATTTTATTTTTATTAAAGAAAAATCAGTTCTAAATGCAATGTTTTATAGTCTTTCCATAATTCAGGCTTGCAAGACAAACCAAAAATTGGCAGTTGCTATTGAAAACAATCATTACCTTATTCCAAACTTTAACAGGCATCTTACCATTCCTAAGTCCAAGAAACTTTAAAAATATATTTTCTACTGGATAAGATTATTTTTTCTCTAGGTAGTTTATAGAAGTTCTTTACGCCTTTATACACTTTAAGTAAACTAGCATGGAGTAAAATTTTAAATGAGATAAGTAGAGTCTGCTTTCAAGGTACAAAATGAAAGCTAAGCGTTCAATGTTTATCATGATTTTGCTTTCCTTAACCTCAATAAGCAAATCCCATATGACCTTTTTACACCCATAAAATGGTATATGTGTCCCCTATCCTGTGATGATTTGTGTCAACAGGCAGATAAGCAAGTACCGTGTCTGTATATAGAACAGTTGTATGGGCCAATCTTAAGAAAAACACAAGACTTCAAAAAACAACACTGAAAAATTAAGTGTGTGTGGAGTGTGTTAATGTTGTTGTTTTTTTCTGTCTTTAAAAGCATCTCTTAGAAAACAATACAAAAAATATCTATTTAAGTTCTATTCCATATACAAAAATCAGAAAGATATGGCAATAGGGAAATACTTAGCCAAAAAAGAAGGCTCTTGTGCTGATAAACAACACAGAAAAAAGAGAAACAATATTTCAGAACTACTGTATTAGATGGGTTGAAAAAAAGTAAAACTTTCTTTACAAAGGTTGGTACATAAAAAATGCGGAACATGCAATCATGTGAATTTTTGTAAATTTCCCATATTTAAAGGCTGACAAAATTCCTTTGACATAGTGAAGAATGGGCATCAGAAAATTACACTGAATTACTTAAATTTTTAAGATTCTAGCCAGCTAATCATTACAATGATGTCAACATTAATAAACAGTCAGGCTTACTTTCTCCCTTGGAAAGAATAAACCGAGTGCTTAGATGTATCTAAACCACCTTAACAATACATAAACCTAATCCAGGTCTTTGCAGCATTTAGGCACAATGGTCTCAGAGGACCTACAGCGCAAAAAAAGCTTATCAATGTTTAACAGACCTCAGTACAATGTTGAATATAGGATTAGAGACAAACAGGAACACACATCACAAGATCCTTAGGGTTTCTGGCCACCAGCAGCTAATTTTGTCTGTAATTGGTACATAGAGAACAAAACAGAAACACAAAACATGTTTATTCTCCTCCCTTTTCCTTCTCTCTTTTCATTAACCAAAAAAGAAAATTTTATTTACAAATTATTTCATTCTTCATTCATTTTTCACAAATTTCAGCAATATGGATGTCAAGCAAGAGTAGACAATGGCAGAACAGCCGATCAATTCTCACTTTAGGAAAAAAAAAAAGTAGCTTTATGCTTTGTCATTGTTCAGGCTTGATTTCAAAGTAACATTTATTAAAGGCTCTCTTTAACCAAAGTATTTTCAGCATAGCTGTGTAGTACAATGCAAAAGATGATGCCTTTGACAGCTAAGAACATATTTTAAAAAGATATAGGACTCTTGAAAATACTAATACAGCTGAATGAAGCTATTTGCTCAGAGCTGAAAAAAAAGCTTGTAAAGTTTTTTGGGTTTATTTACAGCACTTTCTAAATGCTCTGTGCTATGGTTTCCTGCCTCTAACTGTGCCAAAACTAGGTTTTATTTTTGCATGTGAAATTGAAAAGCACAATTATATATTTCTTTCTTTAAATATATCCAGCCTATGTAGATTTTTCTAAATGCAGATATACATGCTTGGTATTTGAAGTTCACAAAAGCATATACTCCTAAAGTAGAAAGAGTTAAAGAAGTAAAAAGGTTGAAATTACAGGAGAATTATTTAAAATTAAGTGATATCTGGAGGGCAATATGATAATAAAATAAATTTCCGAACACATGAGAGGGGACTGAAGTTCCAGGAAATTTGCTTAATTCTTCCTAATATACATATTTTTTATCTTCAGGCTTTATACACGTTCCACTTTTAGCAGGAGGCAAAAGTGCTGCCGTTGCTGTAAAAAGCATTTCTGCAGTGTTTCAAATTTGACCCTAAGGAGGGAATACTATAGATCACATAAATTAATCCTCCTAACTTTTTAGGCTAGTTTTGAAAACTTCATCGACCTGTGACATTTGGGTATAATTAGTGAAATCTTCAAGCTTTGGATCAATAGCCTGAATTGCCATGCCTTTGAGATTTGTTAAATCATTGTCTTAAAATGTCATAAAAACTCTGAAGTTCTTGTGAATAATTTATCCAAAGTAACTTCAGCAAGCCATCGCATAGTAAGTCTTATTGATCTTGACAGCATTGCGTAAGACGTATTTTGACTTGGCTGAACTGTTCTAAAAAGCATCTCAGAAGCATGAAGGTTTCTTCTTTCCATTCTTCTTCCCTGTTTGAGAAAGTGATGATGCTTGCCGTGATCTGTGTTAGCTTCAATTTTTGATAGCAAACTTTTCATATATTATGGTTTGCACATTTTAAGACAGAAATTCTGCGTTAAAAGCAAAGCTAAATATTTATTGTACTAATGTAATGAAATATCTTAGCGAGAAGAAACTTAGGAAGTACATCATCAGTGCTTATCCTTTTATCTCTTCAAAGTTATTGTGAAGGATTACAATTATCAAACTGAAAACCTACTTAGAAAAAAAATCTTTCCACAAAATGAAGATATAAGATTTCACTTAACATCCCCCTTTTTCAGTCTGTTAGTGGGTCATAGCTTTCCACTGGTTACCTGTTTAAAAAATTGGTTGGATATAATTTAATTTTAATTTGAGAAGTGTCTCAAAAGGGTTTTAGTTTAGTTTAGTTAGGCTTAGGAAGACTGGACATTTTTGGTTTTTATGTTTGGTTGCAGGCCAGAGGAACAGGCAAGAATATAAAAAATTTTTCAAACTAGCTTAATCCCTTATAGGTTTTGCATTTTTTGAATACAAAAATCATTAAGCACTTAAATAATCTTACTAACCTCATTCTTAAGAGTCTAAATTCCAGTTAGAAGATGGAAGCCAAATACTAAAGTCCTGTTTATAATGGGAAGTAGTCTAATAAATCACTTATATGCTATTGAAAATATTGCCCTGATGAATAGGTTTAAGAGGAACTTTCTCCTATGGGCACTTTATGCAGAATTATCCACTATGAAGTTTTCTCTTTCTTCAAAAGAGTCACCTCTGACTCCTGTTCCAGTTTTTTCACTCAAGTCTTATTTTCCTGTTAGCCTACAGGTCTTTTAAGAACTTGCATATATAAAAATTGATATTAGTAATATTACAGTGTCCGTACTTTACCGTCTGCACATGTTACCCATGTGCAGAGCCACTGGCACAATACAGAGGAGGACTTGTAGGGTGATTAAAGAAACAGAAAACACTATTAAGTGAAAGAAGGCTAATAATGTGGCTAGAAGACTAACGTAGTTGCTAGCTTAGCCTACAAAAACCAATAGGGAAAGATGTCTTGCAACATTTCCTTCTGGCAGGGATTGGGAAGAAGAGTGGGTGAGAGAAATGGGAGAGCAAAGAACAGGAAGTGAAAGCTGCTGTTTAAACTAAAGGATCAGACTGGCACAAAAATAAATGGGTGCAAATAGCCAGGAAGACAGAAGGGTGACTTTGGACGAGTCTTCTAATAGGGCAGGTAGATGATAAAACTAAGGTGGAGCATTACCAAGTGGAACAGGTGTGACACCCCAGAGTTGAAGAGAATTGGACTTGATTACCCTGAATGTCCTTTTATCTTGAAGAATGAAGATTATCCAAGTGTCTCTTCTTTTAGATGCCAATAGAAAGCCTAAATACTGATTGCGTATATGCTGATTTAAGTATATTTGCAGATGTCGACTTAACAAGTATGTGAAACGTTACAGTGGTAATTTCCTAATTTCATTTGCTACCTTAAGCAGTTGGATCCCACCTGGCCATAAGTCATAAATACAGCACAACAGCGAAATATTGCGTACTTGGATAATACATGCAGATGAAACAACAGTTTTTGTAAAACAAGAGTCGTGTGGGCATCACAAGGAGCAGTGCTTACTTGAAACTTGGTACTAAAGCCTTTTTAGCAGTATTTACAGATATACATAATATTTCCTTTTATTTCTGTTATCCTTTCCCTCATTATTACTTTATTGTCTAGCATATCGTCAGCTTTGACAGACAGAGAAATCTTTGCTAATGTTTGATTTCCTAGTGCATTCAACAAGATAGCAGCTGAATTTTAGTCTACTGCAAGAGCTCTAGCAGGGAGCATAAATAAGTTTCACTACAGAAACATCATTGAACTTCAGCCTCTGGGTATGTATATTTGCTTTCTATATGACAGCACAGCTAATGATAAAATAAGATAGAGGATTGTGAGAAAAAGTGTCGGTGCAAAGAAGGCTCACAAATATATAGTCACCCAACACAACAATACACAGAAAGTTAAATTGGCTCATTGCACTTGGAAAGATACAGGAGAATAGCACTAATGCACATGTATAAATGGTGGGAAAAGACAGCCAATCCAATAAATGCTAAATGCTTCCTCCACCTGGGTCCTCAGGGAACCCATCGCTTGATCAAAATGCCTACAGCACTTTGCAGAACTGAGCAAAGTAAATATAAAAGCATTCTGAACTAACAGAAAGGGTGACCACTGAGCTCTGAAAAGTAGGACTAACATAAACTATAGTAACTTATCTCTTTATCATTTGACAACAATGTACCTTTTAGAAGACTATCTAGTGAAAACTCATTGACTGTTGCATGTTGCTGAGTTAAAGGGAAAGGAAGAAAAGAAGAAGAAAATAAATCCTAAATCAATCAGGGAATAAAAAGGAATCCTACATAAAATCAATGGTGAACAGAAGTAATTGGTTTTGCTTGTTCCAGTGATGTCAATAACTATCACAATAACATCACTAACAGTGATGTCAGAAACTATGAGAGTCTGAGCTTTTATTTTCAAAGCTAAATTTCTAATTTTTATTGCTTTGGGTAAAACCTTGAAATACAGAAAACATAAATCTTAGAAGCTCAAAACAAAGTCCAACACAATGAGCATTAACAATATTAGTTAAAATTTTCATAGATTAAGATCAATATTATGATAATTAGTTTAAAAAATTACTAATTTGTGATTTTTGGACAGTATTATTTTTCATCCATGTAGAAAAAGAGCTTTCTCAAAAATAGCAGGAATGAAGACAATTCAAAAAAACTTATGGAAGCATTTGAAGCTGATAAGCAAGATGAAGGCAGACTTTTTGTAATAAAATGTTCTGAATATAATTTTTTTTATAGGCAATGAAAGTTGATTCTACCACATCACACAGGTCTTCTCTCAGGAAAATATACTTGCACCTATACTGTTCAATATTATCATTAATGGTATGGTTGATGGGACACAGCATACCCTCAATAAGTTTACAGACGATAGAAATCTTGGAAGAATGGTTGATGCATCCAGGTGGTGTGCTGCTATTCAGGGGGACCTCAACAGGCTGGAGAAATGGGCCAACAAGAGCTTCATGAAGCTCATCAAAGGGAAATGCCAAGTCCTGACCATGGGAAGGAATAATTCCAGGTCCCAATATATGCCCCATCTGGAAAGCAGCTTGGCAGAGAAGTCCCTTGGTGTCCCAGTGGACACCAAGCTGGACATGAGACAGCAGTGTGCCCTTGCAACAAAGAAGGCTAATGGTATCCTGGGCTGCATTAGGCAGAACATCAACAGCAGGTTGAGGGAGGTGATCCTTCTTCTCAGAACTGGCAAGACACATCTGGAGTTCTGGGTCCAGTGCAGGGCTCCCCAGTACAAGAGAGACCTGGACATACTGGAGTGAGTCCAGCGAAGGGATACAGGGACCGGAGCGTCTCATATACAAGAAGCTGCAGAGAGAGCTGGGACTGCTCAGCCAGGAGAAAAGAGGCCCAGGGGGATCATAAATACCTGATGGGAGGAGTAAAGAGGATAGAGCCAGACTCCTCTCAGTCATGCCCAGTGACAGGACAAGAGGCAATGGCCACAAACTGAAACAAAGGAAATTCCGTTTAAACATATGAAAATCCTTTTTTACTGTCAGGGTGGTCCAACACTGGAGAAGGTTGCCCAAAGAGGCTGTGGAGTCCCAATCCTTGGAAATATTCAAAACTCAACTGGACATGGCCCTGAGCAACCTGTTCTCCTTGACCCTGCTTGCAGCAGAGAGTCGGACCACATGATCTCCAGAGGTCCCTTCCTGCCTCAACCAGTCTGTGAGTCTGTGATTCTGTGTTTATATGAACAAGCTGTACAACTCTCAAACTTCTTTTCCAGAAGACTAATTGTATCTCTAAACTGCAATCTCTTCTTCCATGGTTCTCCATCATGAAACTTGTCAGTATGACATGCGTTTTTATATTGCTGACAGCAAATTTCTACCTACCTAATGCAGACAGTACTGTGTAAGTCCGAACAACAAATTCTGCTAAATAGTGGCAGCTCCGCAGCCACTACACGCTTTCTGCTTTCCATCATAAAAATGAATTCTTATGACATCACCTAGAAGAACATGAAATTAACCTTTTCAGCCCTCTCCTCTTTATGCCTTGTGTTTTAATATTTTGATGCTGTATCTACACTCATCACTGGCAATGTATGTAGAGGGAATGCTCAGGTAGGCGCTAAGAGAGACTTACATGGGCACGTCTCTGATCTTTCTCAACAGATTTAGTTGCCAGTGTAATACGAGGTCACAATGAGTTATTGTCTCTCTAATGAGTTGTAAGATAAAAAAAGACTTCGGAAGAAGAAAACATACATATTTTTAGAAAAATTTTTGAATACCTAAACAATTAAAAAGCATTTCACTCAATTCAGAGCTAGAGATAAGATATATAAATATGCATATGTAAGTATATATGTGTGTAAATATATATCGAAGTTATGGCAAATTCCTGGAAGTGAAATTGGGAATTTGAGCACCACAGCAGAGGGAAGAGTTGAAAGAGATTTTTAGTTCTGGGTTTTTTTCATCTGAATACAGTATGATTAAGAAGCACTTTATTCAAGACTTAAACCAAGTTGTTTTGTGTTCATCTGACTGTTACAGGCAGCCAGGACACTAATCTTGAGAGCAGGGATATTATTCCCAGAAGAGGAGAACTTAGTTTGGACCAACTAGAGAATTCACGCTGGGACAAGGGCAAGGCAGGTTGCTCATGTGGACATGGTCCAAGTCTCAGATCAATGTGAATTATCTTGTGCATGTACCTGTTAAAATAAAATGAGCTTATCCAATGTTTGGAAAAACTTGTTGCAAATCAAAAAGTGAGGCTTGGGTGTCTGTCTTCTTCAACAAGCTCTAAGAATTGAGAAAGAAAAGGACAACCTAGCCACTGTGTATGAGGTAAACATAGAGACAAGTTGTGAGAAATCCAGGTTAGTCAGGACATGATGATTCCAACTAGTATGAAGCTGTTCATAAGTTTACCTGATTGAAGAACTGCTCACAGCTTGTCAGAACTTCAGAGCTCTGTAACAGAATTGAAATGAATATGTAGCAGCTTTCATTACACAGAAGCAAAAAATAATTGACATCGACCACCTGCTGAGAGAACATCAGCAGTAATGTAATGAATTTCAATTTGCAGAAGACAAAAAATGCTTTGTCACAGTGATGAACAGATAGTACTACACACTTGACTTCAAAAAGTGTCATGAAGAGCTGGAGCCCTTGAAAAAAGCATAGAAATAAAATTATGCTCCATGATAGTTTTGCAGAGCTAGTCACCCTGGCAGCTAGGGTCTGCGTGCCTCCTTATATGCCTAAATATGCTATTATGAATATCCATAAATGCATATTCTAAATGTTATGAATATACGCATGAGCATGGATATATATCCATACATATGCATATACTCTCATACGTGTGCATATACATACATATATCTGTATATTGACACACAAACTTATGTAGTCACAGTATATATTCATCCAAGAGGGCAAGCCAGAAAGTACAATGAATGGTTATGAAGAATTATCAAAAAGAGTTCATAGTTCCTAAGAAATCCTTGAAAAAGAACTAAAATATATATGAAAATATAAGAATTTTCAAAATAGATGAATATAAATATGTGGAGTTTTGCAGAGCCTCCAGGTGCATGAAGAGTTCCAGTAATAAACATAAAAAGAGAAAAATAACACCAGTGTTTGAAAACCTTGGAATGCCCTGATAAAGGAAGGAAGAATCGGGCGGAAGAGTGCTCCCCAGAACCACCACACAAACGCCAAAGCAACAAACTCACAAATCATTCTGTGGAAGCTACTGAGAGAAATGACTCCTGAGCACAAAAGGACACTAAACTGTTTAAAAGTCAGTCATTCTTTAAACCAATAGCAATTAGAAGAGAAAGTATTTCAATATTTGTCTACACAGGTCTATGGGCTGAATTCTTTGAACTGTAGATGATACTATATATATCTATTATATATATCAGATGATACTGACAAATAAATCTATGTCACAGGAGCACCACCTTTAAACCAGATAAGGATTTGACCTGAAATGCCGAAAATGTCTCACTGGGGATGAATCTGGAGAATCTGGAGAATTACACTTGCTAGAAAGTCAGAGATTTTAGAAAACAATGGACTATAGTCTGTGTCCTTAACAGCGATTGTCAAAAAAAAGCATCCCTGCAGTTATTACTATGGGTTCTAACACACGAGCTTCTAAGAGCCACCAGCATTCTGATAAGCACTTCTAAAAAAGATTAGGACTGAGGCAGCATGACAAAATTTTATTTTTATTTTATTATACACCTGTGGGTTTTTTTCCTTCATCTGATGTGTTTTTTACTTGAGCTGTGCTGATTACTCTGCTCTACACGTTGAAGAACATCACAGCAGAGACCCCTTTTTTACAGAAATTTCTTACAGACAGTTACATCCTTGCACAGATGCAGGGGAGAGCAGAATTCAGATGTATTTCTTCACCAACAAGGGAATTTATACAATTTTTGTTATTCTATGCACACTATGTTGGTTAACGAGACTTTGAATCAGTCTTTGACAGTTAAGCTACCTTTTGGTGCAAAATTGTGAACATTTATTCAAGTTGGATATGCTTTTTTTCTCTGCACTCTATATAGAAGAGCTCAGTCCAGAGATTTGTGTCTCTGGTGGAATCACGAGAAACTTCGAAAACTAGAGAACACAGAAATAAGGCTAGTGAAAGTATGTTACATAAGAACGCGCTCTTAAAATAATTATTAACAGAGTGTGTAATCAAAAATTAAGACAGCCACCTCTGAGCATAAGGGGTTTTCTAGCAGAAAAAAAAATCACAGTTTAGAATTATCTGAGCAGTAATACTCTAAGTGACACCATACAGATGATCAAGAAAGATGTAATTATTTATGGGAGACTAGTATTGTCTTTCACAAGCATACGTAATTCTGTACGGCAATGATATCTGGAAATGACATTTGTTCAAATTCCCATATTATCTAATATGCAAGATGATTTGCATAATTAAAAATCTGAATTAGGTGAAAACCTTTTTAGAAATAAGCTGATCATTTCTATAAATCCACACAGCTTTAAAAAAGGGGCCAATAGTCTCAGAAGTTCAACCCAGAACTGGACTGGACTGCCCTGCCCTAAACTCTCTCCGAAGTTATTTTCAACTTTCATTATTATAAGGACATGAAATTTAATTAACTGCAGATTAATCTACAAGAGGTATGAAGATACTTTGAAGAACTCTGGAACAACATGCTTTGAAATATATATATATATATATATATGAAAAAATAAACAGCTGAATAGTCAAATGCAATAGGAAAATTGTTCAGATACATGTCACTTGAATTTTCCAATTCGAACAGAAGGAAAGTATTCAGGTTTGGAAGTTACCTAAGTATTGTATATGTATTTCAAGAGTAAGAGAAACTGAGCTGATGGACTTTATTATTATTTTTTTTAAAATCTATATTCCTTACAAATATAATCCTAAGTGTCTCATGACATTTTGAATGTAGACATGTTGCTATTTAAAACTGGGACTATATCTTGCATGATTGTCCCTACTATTCATTGGTCACATTTTAACATAATGGTACCCATGTTGACCCCCTTTTCCTCCCACAGAAATTGCGGTATGCCTGTTTGAAGTGTTGACACGCTGTTCAAAAAAAACCCCAACATTTTAAAAAAATACTTCCTTGAGCTCCTGTAATTCACATCCATTTCATGGAAAATAGTAAATTCTCTCCTGGTAGCTTGCAATTCAAACTGGAGTCTTTTCGGAAAAAGTGTGCTAGCCTACATGAGTTCTCCTGTAGTTGGACAAAATTTAAAGGATTTCCTGAAGAAGTATCTTGATATATGGTTTACAGGAAGCTAGATGAAATGACCTAATGGTCTTTTCTGGACTTAACTCTATATAACTATGAATACTATATAACAACTTTAAAAGTCAACAGAGGATCCAAGATCATTTCGAACACTTTGAATCTGATCCATAGTACAGCGCCAAATACATGCAAGCTATCAATATATATTTGACTTTTCCGGTGGATCAATATCTCTTCTGAAGCAGTTTAAATAAAGGATAGTTGAGAAAACCATGCTGGATTAGGGTGATCACTGGTCTCAGATCTTTAATCAGAGGATCAGTAGTGTGGTTAGTGGCTTAGCGTGTACCTATCACACCGCCTCTGTGAGTTAGAAAGATATCATTGTCCCCATTTTTAGTTGGCAAGCAGGTGATAAATGATTTACTGAACATAGAACAGAGATTTACTCAAGGTGGAGTAGAAAACTGAACTGTCCCAATTTTTATTTGTTTGTTGAAAATATTTTGTAGACTAAGAGCAATTTTTATTTTCAGTTATTAGACTGGCAATTTTAAATTAAAGAAACAGTGACAGCAATCTGCAAGTCCAGTCTGCGGTTGTCTTCTCCATTCCACACAGACAAGGAAAATACTTACAATAATAATTGTAAAGCTTTTTCTTATAGCCAAGTAGTGTGAAAAGAGAAGAAACAACAAACTTCCAGCAAAAAAAAAATATTAATGAAAACTTGCAAAGCTTGCATCAAGGGTATGAAATCCAGTATTATAGAACTGTATAAGGCATAAAATGATTTTCAAGTACAGTGAATTGGCTTTTTGATATGCATTACCATGTTTTTTCAGCTGGAATTAAATTCTCATGCACTATAGACAGGAAATGCTGTGCATACACTGAATCATCTGCCATCTTATAAGAACTGCTATGCTGGGACAGACCTGTGATTAGTTCAGTACTCTGTCTTTAACACCGGCCAGGGCCACAAACATCAGAGAAAGATGCATCATACCCATGGTGTAAAATGATGGAGTAATCTGCCTTCTTAAAACATATCTTAGTGCTCTTGTCAGTTAAAGATTACCTGGTGCCCTGAAAAGCGAAGGTAATGACTTGAAGGATGAAGGATTGAAGCTTCTTGTTTCAAGCTGTAAAGTCTGACAAATATAAAAAGAAATATACTCTCCAAATGGGTTGTTGCAAGTATGCCTGCTACAGTACTCTCTGAAACATATTCTCTTCAACAGTAGCAGAGAGAAAATGCTAGATCAGATGGACTGGTCTTGTCTGCGTTCTATTTCCTTTAAAATATGGAGAATTACTTACTATCTTCCAGTTACTTTACTAACAATTTTATACATATAAGGGTAGCCAACAGTGGTGAGGATTAATATTTTGTAGATGATTATCTTCTAGGAACTAGGATATGATATGCCATGCTGCTTTACTGACCACACGAAAAATTTGCCAATGACAGTTAAAACACTGAATGGAAAAGCCTCTGTTTATTTTTAAGTTTTGAAGCGCATATTCATTCCTTAAATGAACAAGACTTTTTTATTAAATGAGTAGTCAGAATGCTGAAAAAAGTGTCAAAAGGTGCAGAAGAGTAATGTGATAATAGTTGATAGTATGATAGGTAAACCAATTCTGAAAATAATAAAATAATGCATACTGGAGAAGACAATCCTGATTTATTTTCATGTAAACACTGAAGAAGAGTTACTGCTGGTAGTTAATAACTACCAATTGTTAACCTTACTACTTAGACAAAGATTTTGCAATTATAATGGACTTATATGAAAATATTAACTAAAGAGTAAAAAAACCCTAAAGAGTGAAAAATAAAAACAAAATGTTTAAGAATGATCAAGAAAGGAAGTGAGAATGAAATACTTCAGGTCCTCATATCCCCAAAAGGATAATAATACTTGAAAAGAAACAAAGAAGGGCAGCAAAGATTCTCAAAGACATACAAACACTTCCATATGAGAACTGACCTTTAAACCTAGGGCATGTAAGAGAAGTCTATAAAATCGTGGATACCAAGAAGGTGGTGAATAAGGAATGAGTGTTTTTTGTTTGTTATAAAATGAAAATGGAATTAAAGGACTGGAATCATCAGCCTGGAAGTTCAAAACAGGAGATATGCTATCACTTTGCTCATAGCTGAACTCTGTGCATGCAAGTAAATGACTGCCTCAGTTTACATAGGCTCAAAAGACCTCTCCCCATTCACGGGAGAAAAAAATCATAAAGAATGATTCAAGACAAGAACAGATGGCTGAAGGAAAGTATGACTATACCTGAAAAATATATTAATATGATTGCCAATTGCCTTTTCCATGTGTGCTACAGAGTGATGTCAAAACTAAGGCACTGAACTAGATGTAATTTTTTTCTGACCTGTTATGGAAAATGTTGTACAATATAATAGTAAATTTAAGCGATTGCAATGCCATTTCCCAATTTCTGCTTCAGAACTGCCTCCCATATCTGGTCCAAACGTATCATCATCCTTGCTTTATTTCCTTCTTATTTCCCTAAGATACTGTATTTAATTCAATCTTTAGGGCTGTCTCATATTCAAATGTTACCATACATTTATTAATGTATATATCTTAAACATATATATGAAGGTTTATATATCTAACATATATTTATATTACATATATACACACAGATTGTATAAACACTAGACTGTGATTCAACTTTATAGAAATATAATTATTCTTAGTAATTTTCTGCTTGGTTTCAAGGACATTTTCCTATTGTTAGGAACCACATTAGCTAGTTTAACTGTAACAGGTGGTATGGTTATAGAAATCAGTTCTGAACCTTAATGATGAATTCATATCCTTGTTATATCAACTACTGAAATTCCAAGTGTCAGGAAAATAACTGCAAAAACCAAAATCTTCCAGTTTTGGATTCGGTTGCAAAACTTGACACTGATTTGAAGCAAAGCATTTTCCCTCCTGGCAAAATATTACTGTTCCAAAATAACAGCCATGAATGTGAAGGAGATTCTTCCAGCTTCTTGTAACAGAATTTGTCCTAAATGCTGACAACACATGCAGCAGAGTTGGTTTATGACTTTTCTGTTTTATGATATAGTCATGTTTACTATTGATACTCTAGGCCAATATTTTAAAAGATACATATGCATTTTTCTGGTTCAAAATTAATTTTTTTTTAATATAAGCTGTAGATAGAATGAAAAAAAATTTACTTATTCCATTGACTCTAGACTTCAAAATAAGCCAATAAGTTTATTGTGAAATTTCCCCTTTCAGGCAGGATTTCCCAGCTTTGTCTATTGTTCTCTTGGAATAACAGTCCGTTTTTTAATTAGAAACAGCATGGAGTTTAAATCAGTTAATGCAAATATCTCATCTTCCTTCTTATTTCTCTGATTCATATTTTAAAAAGAACGCGGTACTTATAAAAGTTGCCTGATGGATTCCTCTGGAAATTGTGTTTGAAGCTATGACTTCAATGTGGTCTTTATCGTATTTGTGGTAATGCAAGACATACTGTTCCTTACTGTTACAACAATTTGAAGAAGCAGCAACACATACTTATTAAAAAAAGCCATCAGTGCAATCTTTTCATTATAGGCAGCGAGAATACAATCTTTAGAAAACCTTATGTTTTCTGAAAGCCTTCTCTATTCAGATGGGTTTTTTTATACATATACAGGGTAATACTGCTTGTTCATTTACTGAAATACACAAGTATATGTGTTATAGTCACTTAAACAGTAATGATATCTGAAAATCTGAATTCACTTAAAGTTTTACAGAAACAAACCACTTAGCATTCTCAAGAAGATAATATTCTCAAATATACTAAAGTGCAAGCTAGATTAGGTGAGCAAAACACATACACATTCATAAGTGACAAGCTATACATAAAATAATGGTTTCAGTTAAGACTTTAATTACGACCCAAACTCAAATGTGGAAAACTATGATGAGCCAAATGAATACAAAGTAAGACTACTACTTAAACTCCATTTTGTTCAGACTGGAATATAATGAGACATGGGTAGTATAAGCATGTTTTGCAGAATTTATATTTTAAACTTAAATCCAGAATTTCTACATGGAACAAAGCAAAGTTTCAGTCCAATAATGCAGTCAGGTAAGAATTTATTACACGCTTAGGCAACTAGCCTCCATTCTACCATCCTGATCAGGAATATCCGACACCAGGAACAAAACCAGCCAGCTGATAAAAACCTAGCCAAGCTGGGTCTACGCTTCAGTGTAAGAATTCTCCCTTTATTCTTCCCTTTCTACCTCTTCCACTTACATTCTCAGAGTATACCGATTAGTTCCAACTGAAAACCTTTTAGAAATTCTTAAATTTAATTCAGCAGTGTTGCCTGGCCCAGGAGCTGACAGATGGAGAGCATGCTCCCTCCAAGCAGCCCTGCTGGTTGCTGTGCAGCCTCAGGTCCCTGTTACCTGTACGTGGGTGAGAGCACCCGAAAGACGAGCTCCTGTGAAACTTCCCACGCATTCTGCTTGCCACTCCTTCCCTCACTTTTGCCTTTGAATGTTCCTCTTCCTTGCAACCGCTTTTCAGTGGCACAGCGCAAATGTATTCTTTTTGTTTTATTTTAATCTTAAGGAAATTGAAAGCATAAAATTGGATAAGATGATAAAAACTAACTTCCTCTGTTCTTATTGAGAATATGCAAGAACATATGAAGAGTATACAGAAGGACTGTTTCTCCCTGTAGATATATACATGAAGTATTGCCAAAAATAAACAAAAAGCAAAACTGCAAAACAAATAGCAAGGTAACAAGACACCCCAGAACCCTCCTAAAAAGGTATGATTTTCAAAATATTTATAATTCTAGAATGGCTTTTATATTGCTGTTTTATTTTGGTTTGTTTACTTTCAAAAATAAATTTAAGAAGTCCAGCTTGTCTAGTTACCTGGATGGTCTCTTCCTGGCTTTAATTTTGCTGAATATCACTTTCCAAGGAAATTCATATTTCATTTTATTCTCAGTAAAGATTGACTAATGTTCTTTCCTCAACCCTGACTACCCAACATGACACCTAAGTGCCTACTGCAGCAGCAGCAATGACCGTTGTCTATTTGACAGGTGGCCTGTAGCTTTGCAATTCTCTTTACCAGCTCCAACTTAGCACTGAGCTGTGCTCAAGCTGCATGTCATAAATGGCTCTGCAAAAACTCCTTTCAAATTCATCAAGCTCTTTTTCTTTGAGGAATATCTGTCATAACTTGGTGGACATGGTGTCACAAAGGTCATCCTAGACTAGATACTATGGTCAGCCATCTCTTCTTTTTTTTTGAGTTAGCTTATGCTGGCTGTGTGAAAGTGCTTAAGGCAGCACAGTAGACCAATGATGTTTTTTAAATTTCTGATTGTTTTGCCAATTCAGTGGGTTTACATTTCAATGCAATATAGAGGAAATATAGAGGAAAATGTAAGCATGTAAATGGTGGTCGGTTTGATAATGCCAAAACTTAGCTTCCCTAACAGAATTTTGTAACTTTTTCTCCAGTTGAAAGCTTGACTTTCCACTCAGAGGTAGACAGGTCATATTTGATGCTGTTAATAAAGTAGATTTTTATCCGGAAGTAATTTATGCCCAACAGTATTTCCAACACCAGAGAATTGCTGTCTCACAAGATAACCCCCAAATCCAACTGAAAATACACTGTCATAGTGAGTGATTATTTCTTTCTTCAAATTCAAAAAATCGTGTAAAGAATTTTAATTTAATGGCTTTAATGATGGTAAAGTAAGAAGGTAAAGGGTTAAGAAATTGTAACCCCTACCCCTTCTGTTACCCATGCTGAATGTAGTATATATACTTTTATACTAACTGTGATATTCTCTACCTCTCGTGATTTTAAATCTCACCATATAAAAAGTTTTACATTACATTTAGTTTTAATCATTTTGATCTTCAGTTGAGGACATCAGCATTCCCAGGGCAAAACAAGCTTTCAGTCTAGAAGCCTTGGTCAACACAAAAATCAACTGCCATGATATCTGTTGACTATTGCTTGGCAGACTAAAGTTTTTGTCTGATTGCATGCATGGCACTGAGGCCGAGTAGCAAGAGATTTTCTGATTGCAAGTCCTATTTCTAGGACTCACACAAAACCAAAATATGTTTTTTAACATCACAAAGCTAACACCAGGAGAGAAAGGACTATTAAGCAGAGAAACCTGCTGATGAAATATGAATTTGAAGATTAGGTTTGAACCTTCCCAGTCCTATCAGTGCAGCTGTTTCAAGAACAAGAATTTTTGATATTTAATACCTGTAAGTATCTGCTGCTCAGTTTCCAATAAAAGTCACTGATTAGAGTGTCCTGAAGGAAAAGACTAAACACCATTTCTTTGATTTCTCGCTTCCAACATAATTTCAGCATTTATATTACAATTTTCTTTTCTAAAGTTCAACCTATGGCTCAGAACGAGAGCCGTGGTGAATGCATTTGTATCTACGGTCTATTTGAAAGTAATTGGTAGCCTGCCATGTTGTAATTCAGCATTTTAAACCTCAATAGGCACTAAACTATTTTCCTATTGTTATTATTATTATCAGTGGTAGCTGAAGGGATATGTGCACAGAGGTAGGTAGCTTAGCACTAACAAGGAATAAACTGCAGGTGATAGCATATTTTTCAAACAGCTGGGAAGCTTACTTATTCAAAAACTCTCAAAAATATAACAAATAAGAGATAATAACTATGCACTTACAGTAAATGATTTCTGGGAAATGAGTATAAGCAACTCACATTAAAGATTTGTAATTCTTATTTTCATAATTCAATCTGCAAATTTTTCTCTTTGAAACTCAAAGAATAGGATAGGATTTCCACATTCGAATATGGCCAGCATTTGCATTCTAGCCCTTGGGGTACTACTTACCTTAAAAATCCACCTTCAACAAACAGAAATACACACATAAAAACCCACAAACTCCTATTTCCTCATCGCAGCTATGCCCAATCAAAAAAAAAATAATAATTGGGACCTGGCAGCTATGGTTTACCCTTCATTTCATGCACCTCCATCTCTGCCACTCTGCTGGGAATGGGCATTGCTCCTACTAGGGTACAGGAAACAGAGTAGGCTCCACTCTCCTCTCTCTCTGGTCACAGGGAAAGTATATATCATATATGATAATGACAGTTAATTACAAGCTAATGATAATCAGATGATAACTAATTAGAAAAGTGGATTACTCTTCGTCCTTGGTTTGCAGTTTACCTTAAAGCCTTCTTTAAGACCAGCTCCTTTCTGTGTGTCAGCTCCCCTGACATTGCTGAATTATCAGGCAAGGGAGACAGGAGAAGGAGGAGCAGTGAATCCCAATCTAGCACTGGCAAGGACGGGTGAGACATTTTTGTTATCAAATGCACAGAAAAAACTTTGAACAACCAGAAAGATGCAAAGAAACCATTTTCCTTAACAGCAGATAAATATTAGGTTAATATTAAGAGCTATTTGTAGCAAAATAATTTTATTCTTTTTTCAGTTCTAAATATGATTTCAACCTGATGGTGCTCTTTTCAACTTAATGTCACCCCACATGCTCTAGGCCCCACTGGTTTATTTATGTTCAGTGTTTCCAAATCTGATTATCATTATTATTTAAAGGTTAAATTTGTGTTTGTTGTTTATCTCCTTACGGTTTAAGCTTATTCAACAATATTACTCTGAATTATGTATTGCCTTCTTTCTTGTATTATTACATTCAGAAAGTGCTAGATCGTTCTAAAAACACGAGTGGAGAAACTTTTTGGCCTCAGACTACAAGCATCAGAAAAAAATGCTCGTTTCCTTCCTAACACGAGCTATTCACTATTCCACTCTGTGCCTGATGGTTAACATGTTTTTTTTGCAACCTGGTCTGTGTTACTGCATGAAGAACGGGTGACTTGTTGAGAAGATAATTTTATTGCTGTTTTGAACGAAATTATACAGTTAGTACAGGGGAATAGAGTGTTTCCAGACCCATTCCCTGTAAAATAGTCTCCACTGTCTTTTGCTCTAGTATGATGTCATGATTATTTAAGCCATGATTTTTATATGTTAGCCTTTTTATTAGATGTAGGTTATATATATATACATATATGCATATATATGTATATACAAAAATAATAATAAAAAATTCCACTAACTGTTCTCATGAGAGATTGAAAAAGCAGAGATTGTAATGAAATGCATAGTTGTGCCCCAATTTTACCTTTCACATGCTGAAGTCAGCACATAACAGCTCATACAGTGGAGAATGCTGAGATGTGAACTTGTCAAAAACTAAATCAGGGATTATCTCGGTGATGCTTCTGTTTCTTTGAACAAGACTCTCTTGGTGCTTAGCCAAGTAGTTGTTTAGTTACATATTTCCATGTCTATCTGTCGGTCTCTTTTAGAACATAATGCACTACAGACTTTTGTGAGATTTTGAGGATTGTGATTTTTGCATCTTTCCTTATGCATTAGGGAAATCGTAATTGTATCCTTCTGTAAGGCATGCAGCCTAGGCTCTTTTTTTTTTTTTCTTTTAATTTAGTATTTTAGTAGCTGTCATAAATACTGCAGAGTAAAATGTGAACTCATTATCCTCTCTACTTTGCACACCAGGAATTGTAATTCTGCAACGCTTAACAACTCTACCACAGTTTCATCTACATTACACGTCACATCAATACATATCGTCAGGATCAAGCTTAATAATATAGGTAGTGTCTCCTCCTGAGCATGGGAAGAAATAGATCTGCAAAAGAAACGACATTCTGCACTCACTCTGCACGCAGGAAAGTCTCTTTCTAAACTTGAGTCGTGCTTTCCTACAAACCACCTTCCTCTGTTATCTCACCCTGTTATGTTACATATGATTTCTAGACTAATTTTCTTCTGTATGTTTTTTTTGTTTGGTTTTTGCAGAGGAAAGAAAACCATTGTACTTCACAGAGGTACAATCCAACGACTTTCCAAGTGAGATAGGATCAATGCTATTTTTCTTACTTATGCACTACATAGATTTTTCAAATAAATACAGATCTAGATGACATTCCTCTATCAAAATTGTAATCATGTGGGTTTCAGTACATTTTTACTTGAATTATAATAGCCTTGCCAGTGAATCCTATGCTTTAGTAGAGAAAATGTCATCCAAGTACATTGGAGAATAAATCATACCAGCCTGCCCTTCTGAAGAGTAGATGGAAAGTCAGTAGATTTAACAATACATTGATTAAAATGTCCTTCTGATGGAAAAGGTGTAACATAATATATCACAAAACCACACCAATTTTTCACATACCCTGATATCTTGGGGAAAGCTCTGTTTCTTTCACAGTTTGGTGTTGCTTTTTTTTGCAAGGATTAGGTGTTGAGAAAGTCCAGTGCTGAAAATGATCAATAAACCACATTCATTCTTGTTAACCCTAATTTTACTGTCATTCTAAGGTGGCAAAGCACGCAGATTGTACTTAAGGGATAATGCAGAGAGAGTGGGGGAAAAAAAGAAAAAAAAATCCTAATTTTTCAAATGCTATTTATGTTTTAAAAGCAACCAAGGAAATTAAGTTGGTTTTTGTTTTATTTTACACCATGCCTCAATGGGATAAACTGAAGCAGGAGGGATTTCAACTGGATTTAAGTTTTAAAATGCCCCTGTGAGGATAATGAAGCACTGGATCAGGTTGTGCAGAGAGGTTATGGAATATCCATCCTTGGAGGTTTCCAAGACCTGATATGACAAAGCCCTGAGTGACCTGGTCTGAATTCAGCATTGTCATTGCTTTGAGCTCCTTGAGCAAAGGTTGGGCCAGAGACTTCTGTAGTTTTTTCTCCCCTGAGTGGCCCTATGATTTGTCAATGAAGTAAGGTATTTACATCATTATTCATATCATTATAAGGTAAGCAATCAGCAGTTCAGCATGGCATCGCAGGAACTGCATGAAAAAAAGCTTTTACCAATAACAACATTTTTACATTTCTGTCATTCTGCATTTGTAAATTCTTGTTACATTTCCTAGTGCTTTGATTCCAGCCTCACTTCCACCAGTAAATTCAGTATGATTGTAAGGATGTGTACTCTCTGGAAAATAGAAATACATTAGGTACTTATCTAGTATGATGCTTTTTGTGATGATTTAAAATAAGTTGGGAAGATTCTTCAGATCTGAAGGTCATATTTTTGCAGAGATGACTACAACACAGTTAGATACTGGGCTGTTTTCCAAAGTGCCTAATTACTAAGATTTAATGGGAATTATTTGCTCACCCTATTTCAGTTCTGAAAAATACAGCTATCCACTTACTTTCATTTTAATGAATGTGTATACATTTCAAATTAGCCTTAATATAACTAGTGTTTGAATTAAAGGCTTAAATTTTTCATTACTTAGTCTAAAATACTTTTTAAAAGATCTATTTTTTTTTTAAATCTACTGCTGTAAAATTTAGCCTTTCTTCTGTCTTGCATTGACTGTTTAATATGAGCAATCGAAACTACTACTTACTTTTGAAAATAAATTAGAAATTACCTTGGCCTCATAATTTTAGGTCTCCCTGAAACACAAGTGACCAAAGGCCATTATTTAGCTGCATTTTATTGTCTTACGCTTGGTAGCCCATAGATTTTTCTAAAGCAACAAAGTTTGTTACACAATCATCATGTACATCTTGTTATCACAAGACACAAGGATGACCCTTGGACACAGGATGAACAACATGAGCTGGCAACGTGTGCTCGCAGCTTAGAAGGCCAAACGTATCCTGGGCTGCATCAAAAGCAGCACAGCCAGCAGGTTGAGGGAGGTGATTCTTTCCCTCTACTCCACTCTGGTGAGACCCCACCTGGAGTACTGTGTCCAGCTCTGGGGCCCCCAAACATAATGACATGGACCTGCTTGAATGGGTGCAGAGGAGGGTCATGAAGATGATCAGAGGGATGGAACACCTCTCAGGACAGGCTGAGAGAGTTGGAGTTGTTCAGCCTGGAAAAGGCACTATGGAGTGTCTAATGCTAAATGACTAAGTTAAGGGAAATGAATTGCTCACTAATAGCCCTTATGCAAGAGTAACTCATTAAATATAGTGGGAAATAGTGGAATGTTAGTTGATATATTTTGTCTGTGACTTCACAACTATTTTACTTTAGTTACAGAAAAAAGACCTGACCTTCACACCATCTATGTGTGTTTACTACAAAACAGTAATATACCTTGATAAAATATTTCTTGCTGGTTTATTTCATCTTCTTGAAAAAAATAACATATTAAACAGAAAATAATGAGACTCTAGAAAGAAGGTATTCAGTGACCCTCAAATCAATACTAGATATTCCACTTATCGGTCTCCCTTACAGACCATCTTTTATAACTCTGGTGGTTTTGTAAGTGATTGATTTGAGATGCTCTCTTACAGATCAATTTTATTTCAAAATTCACAGAATCACCGAATCACCTAGGTTGGAAGGGACCTTTTAAGATCATCTAGTCCAACCGAAGAAAAAAAAAAAAAAAAAAAAAAAACCACCACAAAAAAAAAAAACAAAAAACACACAACACCCACAAAAAAACCACACACACCACCACACCACCCAACACTAATCCATATTCCCAAGCACCATGTCAACTCCTCTCTTGAATACCTCCAGGGATGGTGCCTCAACCACCTCCCTGGGCAGCCCATTCCAAAGCCTGACAACCCTTTCAGTAAAGAAATATTTCCTAATATCTAACCTGAACCTCCCCTGGCGCAACCTGAGGCCATTGCCTCTTGTCCTATCATCTGTAACTTGGGAGAAGAGACCGACCCCCGCCTCTCTACAGCCTCCTTTCAGGTAGTTGTAGAGAGCGATAAGGTCTTCCCTCAGTCTCCTCTTCCCCAGACTGAACAACCCCAGCTCCCTCAGCCTCTCCTCGTAAGACTTGTGCTCCAGACCCCTCACCAGCTTCGTTGCCCTTCTCTGGACCTGCTCCAGCACCTCAATGTCTTTCCTGTGGTAGGGGGCCCAAAGCTGGACGCAGTACTCGAGGTGGGGTCTCACCAGTGCCGAGTACAGGGGGACGATCACCTCTCGGTCCCTACTTGCCACACTGTTCTTGATACAGGCCAGGATGCTGTTGGCCTTTTTGGCCACCTGGGCACACTGCTGGCTCATGTTCAGCCTGCTGTCGACCAACACCCCCAGGTCCTTTTCTGCCAGGCAGCTCTGCAGCCACTCTTCCCCAAGCCTGTAGCGCTGCCTGGGGTTGCTGTGACCCAAGTGCAGGACCCGGCACTTGGCCTTATTGAACCTCATTCCGTTGGTCTCAGCCCATCCAGCCAGCCTGTCTAGGTCCCTCTGCAAAGCCTCTCTACCCTCCAGCAGATCAACACTCCCACCCAACTTGGTGTCGTCTGCAAACTTACTGAGGGTGCACTCGATCCCCTCGTCCAGATCATTGATAAAGATGTTGAAGAGAACCGGCCCCAGTACCGAGCCCTGTGGGACACCACTCGTGACCGGTCGCCAACTGGACTTCATTCCATTCACCACCACTCTCTGGGCCCGGCCCTCCAGCCAGTTTTTTACCCAGCAGAGAGTATACCCATCTAAGCCATGAGCATCCAATTTCTCCAGCAGAATACTGTGGGACACTGTATCAAAGGCCTTGCTAAAGTCTAGGTAGATAACATCCACAGCCTTTCCTTCATCCACCAAGCGAGTCACTTTGTCATAGAAGGAGATCAGGTTTGTCAAGCAGGACCTGCCCCTCGTGAACCCGTGCTGGCTGGGCCTGATCACCTGGGCATCCTTCATGTGTTGCATAATGGCACTCAGGATGATCTGTTCCATCACCTTCCCAGGCACCTGTAGTTGCACAGAATTACATAATAGTCCACAATTGCTCCAAGGAACTACTATATTAAATTGTGTCAGTTTTAGCAGAGATTTTGTTCTTTTGTCAACATTTTGCCCACAAAAACCAGCAAATGCAAACACTGAGGGTTCATCCAATGGATAATATATCCTTTCTGAGGTGGAATATGCAGCAAAGTGCTCTTTCGTTACTAATTCCTTCCATGCTTCACGGGCTTGTAGCATATGAACAGCAATGGAGGATTTGTTCTGCAGTAGCATCTGGAGACACATCGCACATTTTTTTCAACGTGTATCATCACAGAACATAATATTGTAACTATTCTGCATCCCTGTTATGAGTTTGGTCAGTCACGTATTTACATGGGTCCATCCCACAGGACAAAATATCACATAAAATGAAATGTTACATCTTTCTTCCAAAGCACACAGAGGCACTGAGTGAGGTTCATCTCCCCTTCAAGTAAGCCAGCCATGTCTGAGCTTTCTTTTGTAATTGAAGATGTGGAGAAAACCAGCCAGTGGCTCTGCTGACTATTCTGTCTGTGGGTGGCATGAGTCTTCTTCTAGAGGTGCTTTCTTTTCCATGGACTATACAGCGAGCATCAGGTGGCTACTTCTTGTTTCCAGATTATTAAATTTGGCCAAATAAATCCTACACATACCTTTCATACCACAAGGAAGACATCAAAAAAATGCCTTCTTAGAGTAAACATTATATTGAGGCAGAAATAAAATATCAAACATAGTAAAACCTGGTACTAAACAAATCTGGATTTGAATATGTCTTTTTTTTTTTTTTCTTTTTTGTCCCTACCTTGCTGTGGGTGACACCACTGGACTATACTACAGATTAATTACTTTCCATTCTTTCAACTAATGAGGAGTACTGATGGTAAGGGGAAAAAATGAAGTTCCAGCCAGTTGCATGCAAGGTGCATACTCTTCACACACTCATCATTTTTGAGGTGTGTGTGTGTATGTTTCTCTGATATTCAGTTACATAGACAATGACTAATTCATTTCAGAATATGAAATCAACAATGTCCCGTAAAATTATTATCTGTGCCTTTCAACTAAGAGTTATGTCCCCAAATCAATCTTGAGACTCTTATCTCCAACAAATCTATCATATCTTAATTTATTATTCCACATGCCACTGTTCTCTACAAAACCTAGCAAAACACTTCATGACAATAATGTAAATTTTTTAAGTCTTTTTTGTGTTTATTGTTCCATGAACCACCAATAAATAATAAATAAAATTGTCGCAGGTAAAGCAGATTTCTGCTGTCTGCAATGAAGATATAGCTGAATAAAATTATATGGGCTTAATAAAAGGTGTAACTATGTCCTTCCAAATATAAAATGATAAAACTCCAACAAACTGAAGAATGCTTAAGCATTTATATCCAGATTTAGATTTTTAAAAAATTATTCTTTAAGGAAATATTGGTTATTTTAATTATACGATCTACCTGGTTTTGGTGGTGATGGTCGTTGTAAGTGCTGGAGATTTTTTTTGTGTGAAAGTAATATGCCTTTTCTTCTAAAGTGGTGTTTTTCCCATTAGATTCTGTAAATAGAGGAATATTGGGTTTTTTTAGTGATGCCCTTTGTATTGTATTTTAATTGATTTTTCTTTCCTTTTAATAAATAAACTGCATTCATTTTAAGTTTAATCTGTATGCAAATTATCTTGTCATTTGCTTAGATGTCAGAAGCTCTATTTCTATTAACATTGACGTCTGGCCTTCAGTTCTCTGTGAAGGAAATATTGCATTTCCTTGTAACTTTTTACAAGTTTCCAAGTACTCCTAATAAGAAACTGGCCTTGAAAAATACAACCCCCTAAATATTAATGTTCACTGCTCAAAAGGATGAGGTCAAATTCTTTTGGTGATCAGCTTATCTGAACAAAGTACTAATCATTACTTGTTTAAATGTCAATTCATGCTTTTGAATAGGAATATTTTATTTAAGCTTTAGAAAAAATGCTAAAATAAAGGGAGGAGAAATGTGTTTAATAAACAATTTTAACCACAAGATAATTACACTAGCATAAGGCAAAGTGAAATTTCTGTATTTAATACAGAACTAATATTTTCATAACTCAACCTAGATAATAAAATAGATAGGATGTATTTACTGGATAAAGTTAGGTATGAGGCTACACCTTTAAATACACAGGAAACATATTTAAGCATATCTATGGCTTCAGAAAGGAACTGCAAGTGAATCTATTGGTTATTAAAATAAATAATTAATAAATTGAGAATTTTCCACAGTTTTCATCATTTCTTTTTCATCTACCTGGTTGCTCCTGTAAGTTACAGAGACATACCATATACTGTACCACATTTTCTGGGAAAACAAGGAAAATATGCCTTCAGAAATTAATTTTCTATCTCATCTTGGCCACAAAGAGTAAAATTATTCTAACAGTAACCAAATACATTAGTGTGCAGATTCAAAGAAAACCATCAAACTCAGGTGCTGCCTCTGGTAGATACTTGAAGAACTTTATAGCGGTGACAACAGGAAGATCCTCCTACCATATTCTGGGCAACAACAAATCCTCCTTTCTATGGAAATTTCAGTAACCAGAAAATATTTTGTGATTTTTTTTTTTTCACTTGATTGCTCAAATAGATCTTAAAAGAAATAGCAAGAAAATTACTTTTTGTCCCAGGTGAAAAATCATTTGGAATCTGTATTTTCAAATTTTTGAATCAGGAAAAGAATGAACAATTTTGGAACTGATCACAAAATGAAATGAAAGAGAAATATTTCAGATCAAGTTAATGCTTTTTGATAAATTCAACCTTTTTTTAAGATTTATTTGGATTGACTTAACGTTTTCTTATATAGTACATAAGGATGACTGCTGATGTGTATGTTCCATAACAAGAGTCACTGGAGCAGTGGATTCTACATATACAGTAGATTCCATATATATGGGCAAACCCCTGTAACTGAAAAAAAAGCCACAATTTTTACAAAACAGATAATAAAAATTATTTGGGTTGGTATAGCCTGCAAACAGGACTTAAAGGGGAGCTCTAAAGCACATAATTTCAACTGCCAGCATCGACTTCTGGAAGTACTCAGCCCCTGTTCCCTTACTGGGAAAACAATAGCCAAAATGTTACCATGGAATTCCCTCCCCCACATGCCTCCCCCCGCTTCCCCGCCTCGTTCCCCCAGTGTGCACCACAGAGTTCACAGGGTGCATTGGTGCTAATGCCAAGTGCAAGAGTACAGAGAAACCATTCTAACAGAAGATGACTGATTCCTGAGGTTGTTTCAATGGAGCCAAAGCTACACCTGTACACTGAAGTTCAAATGCCGACCCCTGCAGATAGTTGGGTAGAACCTGTGACTTGTTACACTGTACTATATCTTAACTGTTCCTTCTGGAAAATACACCTTGCTAAAACTAATTTAAAAGGAGTTGTGGCCCTTTTACATAAGATAACAAATTAGATATGCTCTACACGTAGGATCAATCTGCACATTGATACTTTTCCAGCTGGGTAGTTGCTATAGCAGAGTACCAATTAATCAATTAACTTTAATTAACTCAGAGAGAAAAGGAAAGACAACAGAGTAATGAAAACATAGTTCCTGCAAAATCAAACAGAAGATGCAAAACCAGGGGTTAGCTGAGGATTTTTATGTTCTTTGTGTTTGCCTGTTAATGGTATGTAAGACGTCTGGAGAGTAAGGGAAGATGTGGGCACCAACTGGGCAGATCACATCATGAAGCACGCATGCCTGGGAATAATGACTTGCTGAGACACATGTGAGAGCTGGAATGAAGGAGTTTCTTACAGGGCACGCGCTTTCTGCCACAGTGATGAAAAAGTTGGGAGAGGAGGTGGAAATAAATAAACAAAAGGGAGATAAATCAAGTGATGTAGGCCAGTGGGACAGAGCTAAACACGGGGGAGGGAAATGAGAGCAGATGATCAAAAGAGCGTTTGGAAACTCCTATGACAGCAGCTGCTCCTATTGCTTCTTTCTGTTCCACCATCTGCAATGGTGTCCTAGTTTGAGGTAGAACAGAACTAATTTTCTTTTCAGTAATTTTAGTGAAATTTCAGTAAATTTAGCGGCCAGCCCAGCCCAAACCACGACAAAGGGCTCATCCCTTGAGAACGGTCAGCATTTTCATGGGTCAAAGTATGCAAAAAGCATGCCCTGCTCCTTTATTGGTGTGAATGTAAAGAGCAATATAAAGAGCACCACACAAGTTATTGGGAATGAATCTTGTGCACCTACAGGATTGTATCTCACTCATAGTTATTTAAAAAAAAAAATAAAAAGAAATAAAAAACCACGACGTGTTGGGTCTTTATAATCAGTTAGAGAAGAGAGGTCAACTCAGCTGCTTAAAAGATAGCAAAGGAAATAAATATAACCATCAAGAAAAAACAGAGGAAGTAAAGTGACCACTGAACTCCAATAGGCAAAGAACAGCAATGAGATTCCCATACCTTCTAGAAGATGAAGGGGTGAGAGAATCCTCCACAGTGTCCATCAGTTCACACCATCTTGTTGTGTTCATAGGGTACAGAGATAAACACTAGCCAGAAGCTCTTGGGACTAAGAATAACCCTAGAAAATTCTTAATTTAAAGGTAATACACATCAAATGATGCAACATTTTATTAACTTTGTGAGGGTTATGGTAGGACTAACATTTTATAAAGAATGAAGTTATCTTGATCCATTTTTTCTCAGTTTTAGCCCCAACAAATAATCAGATAATTTGGTATTTACAGAATGAAATTAAGCTTATCAGAAGTAAATGTCCCTCTTTTAAGTAAAAGCAAAGAAATTTATTTCCTTCCCTTGTATTAATAAAAAAATTATTAAATTAAAAATGTATCTACTGCAATGCATGTCTCCACTTTTGCTTATGTCTCATTCTCTCCAGATGGTTGGTTTATTTTATTTTCTACCAAGTTTGGTCTAAGGCAATGTCTTTCAATTTTTAAAGAAACTCCCAGAAACTCCTGTGATATCAAATAAAAACAGTACTTTATTGCACTGAATGTCCTTCTCCCCACCAGCAAAAATGGTAAGAACTACTTGCACCAGCATTTCAGCACAGGTAAGGATATCAACCACAGGGAGTGTAAAACTAAGAGCTTGTCATTCACCGAGGTGACTCAGATGTAAGTTATGTATGCCTAATTTCAAACAATAGATAGAAGAAAACCATCAACTTGCATTAAATTTTAAAGAGCTTTCTTAAATGGGCAATGTATTAACCAATAAAAGGATAAAGCATGTCTTTATTTTACTACGCATTGTTACATAACATTACTATACCTGAAATTAGTTGCAATTATTTCTGAAAATTTTGTTACTATACCAAAACCCAGTAGTTTTATACCACGCAAGCCTTTCTGTAAAGCTTATGGGATAATAAGTATCCTGGATTCTGTCTTTGATGTCAGAATTTCTACGCATCTCTACTCATAAACCTTGTATTTCCTATGAACTAGATGGAACAATAGTGATGGAAGTGTCATGTGTCCAGACATTTCCACTCTAAAAAAAAAATAAAAAAAATAAGAAATCTCTGTTTGGGGAATTCCTTAGCTGACAACAGACTTCATCACTCTGTAAGGTTTGGATCAAACATCTAAGCATTTTTTCTTGGTTTCATGTAAACCCACTGAGATTTTATGAAGTTGTAGTATTTTTCACTTTCATGGATGGGGAAAGTACATGATCAAGCAATTAAAGATTACAGTATAATGCAGCTATTAAAGAAATATTTTCAAGGTGTGCTTTCCTTTTAAGGATGACTCTTTGTAACCATTTTGTTTTTCATTTTCCCCATCCTAAAGTTACTGTCTATGCCTGTATTTCCTCTTCCTGCATCTAGAGAGGTTTTTGTGACAGAAAAATAGCTTGTCTTTTCTTACATGGAATAAAAAGACTACTCCAGTGTGCTGCTCAACAAAACAAAATATGAAAGGGAAAGCCTGGAAATGTATTACAGAAGAAATTCAGTCTATTAGCACAGGAGCAAAAACTATAACCGTAAAAGATAGAGAGCTGTTTGGCAAACAATTCATTTGAAAAAGAGAACACAATACTAAAACTAAAGGTAGTAAGCTAAATTCTCCTCTTTAAAAGTATGGTATCCAGACAAACACTGTTTGTCTCCAGATAACTTTGTGGAGAACTTTTTATACAACAGACACACAACCCTGTAAAAGTGATTATGGCCAACTGGTAATTTTATTTTTAGACCCCTGAGATAAAAGATCCTTGGTCTCTTCTTCTGCCTTAGTTCACTTATGGTTGGAGTACTGGTGGTTTTTCTTGTATAAATTTTTTTGTGTGTGTGTGTCAGAGTTAAATCGATGGTTGGACTAGATGATCTTGAAGGTCCCTTCCAACCTAGAAGATTCTATGATTCTATGAAAATTATAGTGTTCTGTGTAACAGCTGGGAATTTTTTTCAGATTTGTTAAGAATAGTGCTGAAGAAGTGCCAGCGGCCCTGATTTCAGTCACAAAGATGAGGGAGAATTTTGTAAACTGTGTTTATAAAAATCAGTATCATTCTAAAAGACCTCACTCTAATTTGTGTTGTGATAAGCAGAAAATGGTCTACACCAAAATAGTTTTTGAATATTACTCATAAGAAAGACGGAAGGAGAGGGAAAGTCCACAGAACTGTGGAGAGGACCTCAAATATAAGTTTACAGATGCAATTTGTCAGATAGAGTGGAACTGAGACGAGGTATTTTGATAAATGAGAAATTGTCTACCTCAAGATGCTCTTGGATAAAGATGACTCTGCAGCCCTGTTGCCAAAATTGGCAGATAAGCAACGAAGTTCTGGGGCAGCTTATATTTGCTAATGACGAGCAAACAAAATTTAATGCTGGAGAAATGTCAGTACCTATATTTGGCTCGCAGTTCAAAAAAGATGTTAAGTAATTATTTTAAAATTTAGCATGCACTGACAATGATCTGATCCTTTCAAGTATTTTGCTTTCCACACTGTATATGTTCCTAATCCATTTACATTTGGTGAAGATTTTCAGAGTTGATATTAAAATAGTAGAGATTGAAACATATCAGTAATGACCAAATTTTACTGTAGCTCCTTTTAGAACTGTATAATGATGTAATAATACTAGCAATATAATAACAATATTTTTAGTACACTCTATCTCAACTGCATTAAAACTGTCATGAAGTTAAGGTTATCCACCAGTTCCTTACGTACAATCTATTTCTGAAATGAAAAGTTATAGCTAGGCAAGCTGAAATTTCTCACTTTAATTTGTCAAATATTTCTTCAGTAGTACTCTATGGGCAAGGCCCTGAATTTCCTAAATCTGAAGACTAATCTGACATACATTGCTGAATAAGTCCAGTACAGAATGCATGAGCTTTTTAGGACAAAGTCCTAAAATTCAGTCTTACTCCTGACTACGTTTGGCCTATACAACCTCCACATAAACCACTCAAACTTAAATATGAATGATCTTTCACTACTGTACTCGGACTTGCTGCTAGGTGTTAGTCTTTTATTTATATACATATATATATACACACACACATATATGCATATTCTATTCAGTGCTCACTAAATCCTTGATAATGTCAGTCTTCATGGTAAGATTCTTATGTTTATAGTACCAGTACCAAAATAGGCCACATATAATTCTTTAATACATGGTTGCACCAATTGCAGCAAAAGCTCTTCTGTTCTGTCTCTAGTGAGTCCATCATTCAGTGTGGTTTCACCTCAGAGTAACACATCTATAAAACATGTTGCTATCAGTTTAAAGAAGACTGCCTTTTCTTTGTATTTCCTTGTATATTTTTCACTTTGCTTCCTAAGTTTTTCTAGCTGGAAAGCATGACTACTTCATGCTATCCCTTAGCAGAGCCTGTTGTATTATTACTGCTTGTATGCATTAAACTTACCACTTTCTGACAGCCTATCTTCATGATATGAAGGCTGCAAGAGATGAAGAACCTGTCATCAACTGGCAGCTTGTTAGCCTTTGAACCTCTTCTTGTTGCCAGTACCAGTTCCAGAGGACACAGGGAAAGGAGCAGTGTTTTCCCTAACTTCGGATTCTTGGAGATCTACGTTTGTGTTGCCTAAACTGAGCTACAGATGGTGCCCAGAGAAGAAGAGAATAGTGAAGATGTGTGGACATGAAGATATTCCCATAGTGCGTACGAAAGAGCATAAGCAATACTAATGACAGGGAAAGATGTCAGTCCAGATATAAAGTCTTACAGAAAAAATCAGTGCTTGCTTTAATATTTCATTTTATGGTTTTTAGAAGTTTAATTTCTTGCCCTCTAAGTGTGTGAGACATGACTGAGCAATTCTTTTCTGTATCAACAACATTTTAAAGTAATGCTCAAAATGACAGGTTTTTATTTGGATTTTAATCCACAATGCGCTGTAGAAGTGAATAAAAAGAAACATCATGAAGTTAATATTACAATTCCTTCATATGGCAAGAGATATCTATTTTTGGAGGGTGCTGTAGAGCACTTGATTACATGATCAGCTTTAAATGGTTATAATGCCCTCCCTTGTAACCAACTAATCCACTAAATAGAGTCCCTAGATGGATCTGAGAAAATCTGCAATTCTGCACTTGTGATTTGCAGAGTGAGAATAAGTGGGAATAAGAAATAACAGTAGCTCAAAATACCCACTACCCAGGAGAAGGGCAAACAAGGTTCCCAGTTCCTTGCTGACATGATGTTAGGAAGCAGGCACTGGTTTTGTCCTGGAGATTAAAAGCGATCTTGTCATATATATGGGCTTGGACATGATTGTAGACACTGGCAAACACCTGTAGAGCTGGATGAAGAACTAGCCACCCTGCAGAATAGCAGCCAGAAGGGAATTAATAGGAAGTGGGGAAGGAAATTAATTTATCATGCATATCGTGCACATTTATCATACACTTCTGTTTCTAGGAGATTCTTGAACATTAGTATTTTTGGTTTTTGGTATGATTTTGAACAGTTCAGCTCAAGCTTTCTGAAAGTGCTATTCCCCTTTTTAAATTGCCATCTTTTTGTAACCTCCTAGTGTCTCAAATTTATAGAATGATTAATGGAGAAAAAAATGGGCTTACTTTAGGGACTGATATATAGATACATTGTTATAGACCATAGCTATGATAAAAGTTCTATATTTTTCTTCTTTAAAAAGAAAACTTTTCCAGATACTTGCAAGCACTTTTGAACCCTTTTATGACCTTATCAAAGAAACACTGAAGTGGAGTCACCTCTCTGAGACCACTGCTTTGCAGTCCAGCAGGAAGGTCAACAGGTATTTCAGATTTGGTAGGCAAAGTAGAAATAGAACATTGCAAAAGCAAATATACAAGGTAGGGAATGTATTTTGCTCAAATGTGAGTTGACTCTATATGTCATATGATATTTCCTGCCATGTTTTTCTTTTTAACAAATATATCGTAAGCATTCAATGAGAGGTCAAAGGCTGCTTGATGAGGTAAAACCTTGCATCTTTTTAGCTTGTTAGGGCACAATATACCAGGAAAAACATTCTTAGAACACATGAACCCTATTTTGGCATAATTCATTATGACAAACTTGCTTAAACACAACATTTTTCTTATACTAACAGCAAAAACTTAAGATACAGAGTTTAAACTAAAGTTTTCTAACAAATATAATTTTTCAAATATTTGCTTGTAAACCTTAAGCAAGTTTAAGAAACCTTCTACACAGAGAACAAATATTTCATGATGTTGCTTATTTTATAATGTTCTGATCACATAGATTGCTCATCAAAACCTGACCTATTATTTCATTTTCTTAGCTTTTATTTTATCCCTCAGACATTCATAATGCCCTAACCAAAAAGGCTGGGAAAGTTACCTAGCCTAAAAGAGTCTGAGATCAGCTGTCCCAAACTGTACCAAAAAACGAACACATAAAATGAATTTTGTAGTGTATATTTTTCTGTTACTACAATTCAGAAATTTTTCATATAGATATTTACCCTTTTTTTTGTTTGTTTTTTAAAAGCAAGCAGTAACTCTGCTACCAAGGTAAACGTGACCTGGAATATAATTAACCTTTCATTTTGAAAAAGAAAAGTTTGCATCATTCAGTTGGCAGGTCTACAGTCAGGCTGAAAGTGGAATGAAAAAGGGATTATTTTTAATAATCCCAAGGGGGAACTCCCCTTGGACCATGTGAGCAGCTTCAGCAGGGTAAACTCTCTCCTTGACTGTTACAGATGAATCTGTTTTGGGAATAGAGAGGAGATACTAGTTTCTTGGCCTGTCACCTGCCTGGAAATTTCCAGTAGCTTTATATGAATTGGCATTTGAAACTATTATAAGGAAAAAAACCACAACTTTATGAGAAAGTTCATACCCCTAGATATTTTGTTTGTTTGTTTTCTCTCTTCTCTCTCTTTCCTTTTCCCTTGAAGACTTGTTTTATGTATGACCTGAACAGGATCAATCTCAGCAAGAGGTACTTTCTGAGAAGTACTTCAAAAGTACCATAGGTCTTATGAAAGAAGAATGTATTTGCCATTGAAAATTTATTGGATTTTATTCAAAAGGACCAAAACAAATTAGTTGTTTCACTATTCATGAGAATTCTGCTCTAAACACAGATTTCTAGCTTATTTTCAGCACATGAACTCCCACTAATGCAATAAACTTAGTTACAGAGTTTAAACTGAAAGCCTCATATCTTCACTGTTAGTCTTCCAAAATCTCCTTTGTGCTGCTAAGCTATTTTTCAAAATCCAACGAAAGCCCTAGAGACCCCTTTTGAACTCCAAAACATCTAGTTTCTTATCGGGTTTTTTCTTCTTGGTACAGGTTTGCACCAATTTTTACTCTCAGCTTGTTCCTTAGACAACCTACTGTTTGAGAAGATTTTGGCATAAAATACAGCTCAGGAGAAAATAATGTACATTAAAAATAGCAGGGATTTAGCAGACATGAAAGGCCTGCACTCACTTGTATTTATTTGGATTTATTTTTTAAGTCTTCATTGCAAGTTGTAGATGCTTTTATGAAACAGAGAATAACAAAAACATAACATACAAAACTACAAATCACTTTTAACTGCATGTTCCCCCGCTATGTTTCACATAAAGTTATTTCTTACAGAGACTAACTGCGTTTTTTCTTTTATATTTTCCTTAATACCTCATTCCAACCCACCATGGGAAAAATGAACAATGTTATATTATTACCTCAAAGTCATCAGAACTGAGTTCTGTCACAGCAGAATAGCAAATTCCTAAATTTAGAGTACCTGCCAGAAAAAAAACAAGCCATCCTAAAAAGCAAATTAATATCATGTTACTTGTATTTGCTTTTGAATGCAGTATTTAAATAATGATGAACTTACACAGTCAGTAACACAGTTTGCACTGAAGGGAATTTCAGCGTGTGAGAATTTTAGTATTTTAATTTCTTTTACATTTGGCATTTTGTCTTCTTCCTCTGTGAGTCAAGTTTATCAAAAGGGTTTTTGCTTTGTTCTGTTTAAATTCTTCTTTGCTCTAACACATCTTTGGATGCATTATTTTTTTCTACTCTGATGGGCAGTAGTCATTGGCTTTGTGTTTATTAATAGTCCTAAAATATGTGGGATGGTCATGAAGTTAAGTCCCAAGGTTGTCTGTAGACCTGGACCTAATGCTTAAGAAATATAGCAGTTTAGCATTTTGTAATTAATGTCTTTCTGAAAAAAATTTCAAAATAATTTATAGGGAAAGACTAATGTTGACACCTATCCTTTCAAAAATTACTGAGTAATAAAAAGTTGTTTAAATGCTAGCATGACATTTTCAAAACAGAAAAAAAAAAAAAGGAAAAAGATTGAATTACAAGGTAATGAGTAAAAGGAAAAAATAGAAAGCCACTGTTAACAGAAAAATACTGGGCTCAGTTTGTTTAAAACTGTTCATTTTTTATGTCTCTGATACACTTCAAAAATATTTTAAAAACCTTCATTTGTATGTGTTTTCATTGGGTTTTTCTATTGTAGCAGTAGGCAGAAGCCTTTAGAAAGACATTTTTATTATAAAGGCTTCTAGAGGTCAGAGTAGAGTGAAGTACTCCCAGCATCCTTGTTCTCTTTTCTCCCCATTTGGGGGGCAGGGGGGAAGGTAAAATTGTACAGTTTAATATAGTGGTTATAGAAATCTTGTAGCTAGACACCACTGACAGTTGTTTCGGGAGTGTGGCATCACCGAAAAGGCCCAGCTGACCCATCAGAGCATGGCTTTGGGCAATCAGTGTCCTCAGCAGACAATGAGATGGCGTGAAGCAGATTCTCTAAGCTCATCTTTTATTTTTCAATCACTTTCAATAAAATAAGCTCTTGATCATTCCTACCCTTTGGCTAGCGGAGTGCATATCGTGCCACAGCTCGTACAGCACAAGATAGCCACAGTGGTGGAGTGCCAGCAACAACATCTGAGAAACAAATCTGTCACCTGGTCACCTTTTGACTCTCCCTGAGCGTTCCTCTCTTACTTAGCACGCCAGCTCCTCCAATGCCTTTCTATAATCAGTGATTGAATTATCCTAGTATCTACTCTAATTAGCAAAGATTGATCAGCGTTAAAATGTGGAAGGTTTATTATTAATACAAATCATTTGGTTCCCTTGATTTTGATCAAATTAAAAAGAGAACCGGATTCACCAGTAATTAAATTAGGCAAAAACCAAAACGCACAGTAGAAATTCACACTTTATATTCAGTTCTTTATGCTGAGGAAAAAAAATATAACACAATTGCACAGCTTCTTTGTTTTCAATAGCTCTTACTAGAACTGAAAGGAATGTGATTAGATTTCAAGAGAGATTAAAAGTTTTAACTGGTGATAGAACATGTATATACACAGAATCACAGAATGATATGGGATTGGAAGGGACCTCTGGAGAACATCTAGCCCCGTATCATATGTATTCACCTCAGTCCAACAAAGCCATAAACCTGTATTTAAATTTCTCCCTGCTTAGTAAAGTACATAAAAGTGTGTTTAACTGTTTAAGGAATGTAGAAGAGCTATTTCCCTTGCTGCTGGCTTATTTACTGCTCACAGAAAAAGCAGTTAAATGATTACTAAAACTCACAGTTCCCACCCATTTACTACCAGTTAAAGTATGTCGAATATGCATGAATTTACACGGGAGTGCGTGTATGCTGGGAAAACCCTAACCTGGATTCAGTCTAGTCATTGCTGCATTTAAAAAAATTACAAAAATCTCTAACAAATACCAAAGTGACACGTCCTATTTGTATTTCAAGAGCTTCTTACAACCAGGGAACTGATGAGAGAGAGAGAGTGTATATGTCCTCTTATCCTTTGCCGGGTGACCTCTACTACTGAGACAGAGGGATTATCAAGTTTTAATTCTGTAAAGAATTCAGTTCTTCTAATTTGGACAATGGAGTTTATCCATCTTCCACTGCTTGAGACCTGGAGTGCCAAAAGTGCTTATCATCAGATTATTGCGTTTATGCCTCTTTGTCCTATTCTAACCTGGTCATACAGCCATGCTGACATGCTGTTTCTGGCTGTGCATCCCACATTTCCTCTGAATACTTCTTTCACCCTTTCTTGCTCTGCAAGTTTGTCCAGCAGCTTACGATATGTTGCACCTGACCTTTTCAAAAGGGCAAAGATACAGCTTTGCTTATGCCACAGATACCACAGATCTCAGAAAACATGTCCTCCTCTGTTTCAACAGAGCTAGAGATAAGTAACTTGCAAACTTTAACACTGTTCTCCCAGCCAGCAAACTGTTGAGGTGTTGTGGCTAAGTCAGACTTTTTTTTCTCCTCACACAGAACATGCTTTGCACAAATTATGTTCTTGCAGAACACGAGAACCTCTTCAACTTTGTCAACTAAATTCTACCCTGCAGTTCTTCCTGTCAGTTCTGCTATTTTTACCACTTTAAGTATTTGTTTTTATTGTATCTGCAAGAGCTCTGTATTTGCAATCTGAAGGCATATGAATTTTACAGCCTATGCTTATATCAAAATACGAACTTTAGTGAAAAAGCAATAACCTCTGTGTGTGTGTGTGTGTGTGTGTGTGTGTGTGTGTGTATGCGCATGCGTGCCTGTGTATAGATACGCAAGTCAACTGAGGAACTAAAAACCAGTATTTATCTTAATAGAATATCGCAGCTAATTAGATACTAACAACATTGAGGAGAAAGTCAGATCAGAAACCCATGAACTTCAGGGTTAGGCCAAATACATAATATTAAAATAGAATAAAAGGCACGTCTAGTCTTGCTGATTAATAATTAAATAGGTGATCATCCTCTCAATATTTTTACTTTTTCTCACTTGATACATAGTCGTAAATGCAAAAAGGAAAAAGTCTCCTCCTCAAGCCATTCTAAATGATATTCAAGGAAATTTACCCTCATATTTGGGCTTGCTTATCTAATTTTTTATATATTTCTTATTCCCAGCATTAAATATGTTATGACACTGTAGGGGGGAAAAAAAGCCCTTAAACAAATTTAACAAGAACTATTAGTGTTGAATCTCTTCTGGAATGGTTAAAGGCTAAAATACACTTACAGGAAAGTCATTGGTGGTGATCCTACCTGGAGGACAACTGTACTTTGTGGAGTTAGTGATCCACATAGAAGTTGACCTGGTCAGGCTTTTGACACAGGATAAACTTATTTGACTAACTGTGAAGGATATGCCTGTACACGCTCCCACTTGGCACCTGGCGATGACACCGCTGTCATGCCCTGTCTTTGTCTCATGTTTGTGTACATCTAAGAAAATACTTCAAAAAGTCTAAAGACCACAGTGATCTGAATCTCTTCTTGGACAGATCTGCTCAGCATGCTGTGCCCTCAGTCTAGGGCAAAGCTGCATCCATCCAAAGCTGCACAGATTGGAGTTCCCAGCATGTGAAGGAGCATAAGTTACTATCCTCTTTCTCATGATAGCTCCAATAAATAGTATTTTAATCCAATGGAGTACCTTTTTTAGTGGGATTCATAAGGAATGCTAGCATTGGTGCAACAGCATCAGGCCTCTTAGTCTTACCTCACAGAAAGAGGAAGAATAATATTCAGATCTTCAGCAGGTAATGTGTACATGTTTGCTCATACACTAACAGTTCAACTAGTATATTAAATAATATATATTTCTACATATTATATTCATATAATAATATATATAATATATTTATAAATTATGTAAAGGCAAATAAATAAATGATAGATACTAAGAAACATATACTATGAAGGAATTGAATTATTGTCAGTTCAGCTCAGCAAATCAGGTTTCCTGGAAGTGATTAGCTTCTATTTTAAAATTTACCAGATCACATTTCAGTCAAAAGGTACAGGAGTTTTTGTCATGCTGAGCACATTCTGTTAGCTAAGGAAATGTGGCAAGAAATGTCTGATATAGATTAAGAAAAAGACAAACAAAATAGCATTGAAAAAAACAATGAAGGAGGCTAATGTCTGTGGGCTGTAAAACACAGATGCAGGATGAGCAGATAATAACTGAAATTAAGAAATTCCATGGAAAAAGAGTATTGCCTCATACAGTATCTCAAAATGATAATTTTTATGCATTTAAGCATATACTGCTACCTTCATATTGAGATGTAGTATACCTTTCAGCAAAGATTAGAAAACAGTGTTTTATAACATGTTTAAACTTTAAAAAAAAAATTCCATGTTCATATACAATGATATAACCTTTAAGCCTCAAAGAACTTTCTCACCTATCAAAAAGTTTGACATCGGGAAAAAAAAAGTCAACTAAACATGATACTGAATAAGCTGTTCTACTTGCTAAGAGAACAAAAAATGATTAAAAAATTAGGTTAGTCTTCATTTACATGAATGCGTGGAATTACAGTCAAATTACCATGCTAATCAAATTACTACTGGACAGATATCTGAGTACACCTGCAGACTTTTTGGTGAGAACTGACGGAGAAAATAGGGAAAAATTTTACTACCTTTGTATTGACTAGATCCCTTGGGCAGCTGCAGTCTAATTTGTTTTGTAAGACAGAGCAACCACAGAAGTGATCCAAATCATTTTGCTTAGTAATTGTCTCACAGGGGCTGTTACATTGCCCTCGCCTACCAACGCACATAGGACATTCGCTGCAACACCTTCATTTTAGCCTTTAAGGAATTCTTAGCTTTCCTATTTAGGAAAATTTCTGGCTCCATATGCCATCAAGGTTTTACATAATTTTGGCCTATTTGACATAATCTCTCTTTTAAACCTTCATTTCATTTCTGCTTGTGAAAATGGAAATAGGGCAAAGGAGAAAACTAATTCTTCTGTGTCATAATGAACAATACAATTTTAAGTGCTTAACCTTTCCTAATGTGCTTGAAGCATTAAAAAATAAATAGCTGCTGCCCTTGTTTTAACTGTTCTTCAGTTAGATAGCAAAACTAGATTTTGTATGAGATTACAGCAGATTAAATGATTCTGAAGTCTATTGCAGATATTTTAAAACTATTTTTACTCAAAAGGAAGCATTTGTCAAAAAGTTCAACACAGACTTAGCAAAAGCATCCAGTGTACGTGTTTATTTTAAGCCTGGATTACGTGTATTAAACCTATTGGATAAGATCCATTTACAGTCTCAAGATCAGGGACCAAAACTCACTTCTAATGTGATAACTCTGAAACTCGGCCTAGATGTCACATGTTTCTTTGTGCTGCTTCTCTTCGGCACTTGATGTTTTGCGTTTTTGCCTTTAAAAAAAGATCCCCCATCATGGGTGAATGAGCACTCCCAGCTCAGAGGAGAGAGGGGGCAGGTATGGGCTTCAACCTCTCGTACTGCACAGGGCAGAGTCCAGGTCTCCCACAGTGTGGGTTAATGTAACACACCATGAAGCTTTCAGACAATAGAAGAGGGACAGAGGACTAAAGAAAAACCGTACTAAATTCCCATTGTGGTTTAGAAGGGACATCTCATTTCTGTTCCGTTTTTTAAAGAAGTAATTTATGGGCCTTAATAGAGACAATTACACAACAGCACAGGGTATTTCTACACTTACAAGCTCTATGCCGAAGACCCTCAAAGACAATAAAGCATTAAGACATACCTCTGTATCTGACATTTCCTATTGACTGAAAAATTAGCATACAAGCTGTTACAACACCCTTCCTGAAATCACACTCTCCAGACCTTGTACAAGAAAGGGCCTAATTAGCCTAACCAGTTCATAGATGTGTATCCCAGTCTCAGTGCTCTGGAAACAGTCAGACCAAACACACCCAAAAGCAAGCGCAGGTCTGTTGTCCCATAGTTTTGAATTTTCCCATGAGCTGTGGACCACTTTGAGCCCCCATCTCTCTGTGTCCTTTCCATAGGAACCATGCCACCCAGTCTCGCCTGCATGGGGACAGGATGCAACGCAGACATCATTTTAAGAGACAGAAGCTGGAAACTGTTCTAATACACACAGTTGAAATAACCTTAGAAATTCAGATTTTCTTAAAAAACATAGAGAAATATGGCTTTAGTAACAGGCTTAATAGGTCTAAAATTTCAGTAGCAAGAAATACTTGGTAAAACTTCAGAATTTCCGTTTAGCTGAGCATTTCTTTTATCCAGTTTATATAATACAATTCTAAAGCAAATGTACTGCACAGACTAGAAGCTAGAAACTGATTTGTATTCTATTGGCTTCTGCTAAGAAGGGAAAGTATTAATAACTTTCTCACTTTTATCACTATTATCTTTTATTTATTTATTTTAGCCTCAAATGTTGAGATTACGGCTTTTTTGAGAAATCTGAGTGTGATCTAATACACAATAAGGAACTTAGCAAATACAGAAAGAAAAACTGGGACCAGTCATAAAATCAATATGAAAACAGACTTTACCAATACTGTTCCTACAAATCCTTCCAGGCCACGACAAGCTCAGTAATTAGATATCTGACCTTTCCCATTGTTCACACTGTTGAGTGTTAAACTTCCCACAATTACACATTACTGTTATTTTTAATGATTAGGTCATCCATATGTACAGCATATTAACATTCTGACCAGGAATTGATATGTCCTTTCTTTTGCCCACTCTATTTTTGGTAGTTTATCAATTTGCATAATGACAATATTCCCTTTTTACATGAAATGTCCCCGATTTTTGGCTCAAACATGCAATCATTCAGAATAAATTTCTTGTTTGCATTATTTCATTGCTGCAAGCTGTTGCATCAGAGAAGAATAATGAATTTGAGATTAGTAGAAAATATTATAAATATACATCATAAAATATTACATCATTCATTTCACTCTAAACTCCTTATGATTAATTTAGCCATGCAGCACACAAAGTGTGCTTTCTTAGATAATTGTTTTTCTGTACAAATAGGAAATTCTTATTATGAATAATAATTAAAATTATTCAGAAAGTAGAAACTGCAATAAGAAACTTTGTGTAAGTCACTACATAAGTACGAAGGACCATTTATAGAGAGGAAATACAAGTGTAGTACACTTCCAACTATGCTGAAAACATGACTTGCAATTTGCACAATGAAGGAAAGTTTTCAGCAATAAAAACTGGAAAGGAAATATATATTGCAAATGAAACGGGAAATTAAAAATAAATAGGAGGCTATAAACATTCTTGCAATCTATTTTGTCCTTATAACTCAATTCCTCAATCCCACTGATTTTCCCGAGTTCATTTTCTCCATTTGAAGACATAGCTCTAGCACAGAGGACAGATTATGCCTTATGTAAGGAATAGTATGTGTATGACTTATTGTTCAAGTTTTATTTTATTTATTGTGCACAGTGCTACCTCATTTAAGGTTTTCTGCATGGACCATTACTCATGCTGCCTCTGTAGACTAACATACCTATTAAAGCGAGCAGGAAGCTTAATGAGATTGATCCACACACAAAAGTGAATAATGTTTTTCTACATACAATTTGACCTCAAAAGTGCATTATTCTTAGAAACTTAGTATCTCTGGAAACATGGAACTCTTTTATCTTGACCACTTCTATGATTTTGAACATTTAATCAGTATACTCTGTGAAATGGAAAATGTAAAAAGAACAAAGCTGGGACTCTTTAGCCTGGAGAAGAGAAGGCTGAGGGGAGACCTTATCAATGCTTATAAGTATCTGAAGGGTGGGTTGAAGGAGGAGGGAGCCAGACTCTTTTCAGTGGTTGCCAGTGAGAGGACGAGGGGCAACGGGCACAAGTTGGAACATTGGAGGTTCCACTCAAATATGAGAAAAAACTTCTTCACAGTGAGGGTGACAGAGCACTGGAACAGGCTGCCCAGGGAGGTTGTGGAGTCCCCTTCTTTGGAGATTTTCAAGACCCGCCTGGATGCAGTCCTGAGTAACATGCTCTAACATGCTCTGGGCAATCCTGCTTCAGCAGGGGAGTTGGACTAGATGATCTTTATGGTCCCTTCCAACTCTAAAAATTCAGTGAAATTCAGTGAAAAGCTATATTTCATTAATTTTAGTATATTTCTTGGACATTTGTATGCATTCAACCACACATACAGACACATGCACCTTTGCATGTCTTGTTTTCATGGACACCTATCAAGATCAATCAGAATTAACTTTTTAAACGGATTAGTTAAACTATATTAAACTCCACCCTGGACACTCTCATTTAGAATTAAAAAGGCTTGCATTTGGTTTAATTTAATTTATTCAGGATGTGAATCCACTAATCTACTTTAATTACGGTGCTCTGAATTAACAACTTTAGTCAATTTGGGTTAACTTTCCTGTTTGCCTTTATGTAGGCAAGTCCTAATGCAATTTCAAACCTATAGCAGGATTATCTTATAACCTATTTAACTTCTTCTCACTGTACATCCAAAGTCAAAATAAATTTCACGGGTTCCTGGATGGATTTCATGCGATTGTGCAGCTAGAAAGGCCAAGATGCAATCTAAATTCACAGAAGCCACACCATTTCTCTTGGGTCCACCAAAAAACCTGTTCAAACAAACTGTATTGAGGTAAATGTTTCTATCTGCAAGATAGGTGTGATGGACACTTTAACCATGCGGGTCACTAAGTACCCCATAACACTTTTCACAGCGTTAAAAGTGTTATTCCCGAGATACCCTGAGTGATTACCTTCTGTCTTCCTAACTCCCCTTGCAATCTCAATTGGATGCAGTATTCTCTGCTCAGCAGTGTAAGAAAGGAAATGCTGGTACGCGCTCCTGAGCAGCTGCCACTTTGCATTTCAGTGGTGGATGGATGGGCTCGTATAACCAGCTGAAATACAGCTAGCAACCTCTGAGTCTTCGGAAAGCAAAAATATATATTTCTTTATACGTTTTGTTTTTTTTTTTCCTTTTGCGTTTGTTATATTCCCTGAACTGAAGAGCACTACATATTGGTATTTCAGTAATGGGGAGATTTGACAGGAATTCTGTGCCATACTGTATAACAAATATTACCTAGATATGAAAAGAAGCCTAAATAGGCATTAAGGAAGTCACTATTAAAGTTAGATTAATTAATTGGAAATTTAATTAATATTTTAATTTACATTTTAATTACGTAAGTATCAATGCTTATATTTGTTAAATACAAACCTTAGGAAACTTCAAAGGTTTAAACAGTATTTTTTAAATTCCACCAGCCTAAAAATAACCAAATTGTTCTCCAACTACTGAAAATAAACATTTTTTCTTTCATGTCTGTATTTTGCTTTCTGTATGTCACTTTAACATCAGATTTTTATGTTTTCTTAGGCCAAAGCCTTAGCTAACACTATACCTGTTACACCTAAGCAGCACCTAAGTAAATCTTTCAAAGTCAAAAGGTATTTGAGTTCTTGCATTTAATCACTTCAATTAATAAAAGGAATATAATGTTATATGGCTAAACATAATGGCTAAATGACAGGACTACTAATACTAAAAATACTAAAAAATGAATTGTATATAGAGATAAAGTGGTTTAAAAAGTGAAATACTATTTAGATCCTGAGAGCCCCAGGATGACACCTCCCTACACACACACACAGTGGCACTATTTTCTAAAAAAAATTAAAACAATAGAATACCTGCTTTCTTCTTTAAAATGAAGTATAACTATTGTAGTATACTGTACTATAGCGTGTTGTAAAATTTATGAAGACTGTAACACCCTCTAAGTAGATAGAAAACATATTACACAGGAGATTTCAGATAGATTTGTTTTAATCAAAAAGCAAGCAAAAATGTCTTCTTTTTTTATATATTTAAAAACAAAGGCATATTGGACTTTAAGCTTTCAAAAACTCTTCCATATTGCCTATGAAAATAGGTTACTGTTTTCTTCACATGGAAACATTTAAAAGCAGCAAGGATGCTGAAGTCAAAGTCCTGGAAAAAAAAATAAATCACCAGTTTGGTGATTTTTCTCTTCTCTCTCCTCCTAAGTATTTAACTTACTGCCACTAGAGTAGCTTTTCTGATTTTCATACAAGAAACAGCCAGGTATTTTTTGAATTGCAGCTAACATTAATAATGTGTAGTATAGCATTTTTTATTTTTCATTTTTAAAGTATTATGTGATGACATGGACATCACAGTATGCTAACATTTAGAAAATTGGTTAGGTAGTAGGCAAATCGAAACCTTGATCTCTTAAAAGCCTAACAAAGGCACTACCTACCTTTGATACTGGTACTATAAATGTCTTTTCATTACATATGCAGGGATGGTGAATGTAATGTTTCTACTTGTACAGCACTTTTTAATCCAGAGATCTGAATATACCATTCAGCAATGGGTAAGTAATCTGTATTCTCTTTTTAAATACAAAGTTCTTAAATACAATTTTTTTAAATACAAAAGCTGCGTGGAGAGATTAAACATTTCATCCACAGTCACACTAAATGGCTTATTCTTCATCACAGAATGGCTGAGTGGAGGTTAGAGAACAGGACACAGTATTCCATACACCAAGAATGTTAATTTTCCCACGTAAGTTGTTATCATCCATCAGATTGCGATGTTACTGGGAAAACAATTCCAGTTTTAAAAGTTTAGGATGCAAGCATCTTTGAGTTAAAAACTTGTTGTGTGGAAACTGCTCTATCAGCAAAAGCTCAGAGAAGTTATTAATGGTAGCACTTGAGCAGGTCAGTTCTGCCAGGAACATGGCAAATCCTGTGCAGAACAGCTGAATAGGTCCCGTGTGGGAGATCAGGAAGGGTCCATGAACACAGTGCAGAGATAACTGAGGATTTGTAACTGGACCACTGTGAACCTACAACATTGATTCAGATCTAGGGCCTATATGCAGGTCTCACTGAAGAAGTCAATGAGACCTAACAATGTTTAAGACCTGATATTTTGAATCTAAATTCTCCAGATGGATGACATTGGTCTTCTATTTTTAAAAATAACAAGGGGGCCTTTCACCTACTCTTGTCACTCTACCACTTATTTATCATTTCCTGTATCATTTGAAGGATTTACACGGAGGTTCTTTTAAACATTTTTCTTCTAAGTCATTCTGAAGCTTCTGAGCTCTGCTGTATCTCTAGGCGTTGTGTGGTGCTTGGATTGTCATCTGATCCAAACGTTTGGAAGAAGACAAGCTCCCATTAAGTACGGCTGTAGCTCCACTAGGCAGTGAACAGGACTTCTTAGGTATAGTAGTTGGGATTTTTCTGGATAATGACTTTTCTGCTATAAAACCTGAGCATACAGACCCCTGAGGATATATTATATAGATTTTTTTGTATTTATATGAAATGTCACTTATTTTAAATGCAACTGCATAGGACCTTGATCATAACAAGTAGTGCTGACATGGCTCTTGGTCTTTAAGACCCTGCGAATAGGGAGTATTTTTTTCCTCTTGGTGTGATAAACAAGAATGGGGTATCAACACTTTACAGAAATTTTGGATATTTCCTTATTAATTATCTATGTAAGCAACCATAACTCCTGCAAGTAAAAGCTAAGTAAGTAAACATATTTGCATTGATTTTTTTCATTTAATTTTTAAACTTCCAAATTTAATGATATAAACCTGATTTAGCAAACTACATATTTACATATTTCTTAAATAGTATTGTATTTCTGGGATTTATCTGCATATATGGGAGACAAGGAATTAACAGACCTGAAAAAGCTTTAAGAAAAATGTCACCGCATAATATTTTTTCTATTATTTTAATTTTCACAAATAGAATTTAATCTTTTCCTACTGAGCTATTGATTATGAGATAACCAAATCTATTTAAACAAAGAGGAAGAGAGAAAGAAAGATAAGAGTTGCTTGGTGCAACACCCTGATTTACATTGTCAGGAAAGCTTATATTTGTCCTCGTGTCCACCTATTTTAGCAGCTGTTATTCAGTGTAGAATAGATCTTCCAAACACTCATATGCAAAACCATTTTTAAATAAGGATCAATGGGAAGTTCTAAGTTCTAAGTTCCAGGAAGTGAAAATAACTGGTTGCCTTCTGAAAGTAATCTGTATGTTTATTTTTGGTTGGTTTGGTCCTCTGGAGAATGTGCATGAACAGTTGGAACTGTTTGTAAAGTGGAAATGCCTTAAAGTGCAATGGAAATAGGGAAACACATTTCTGTAACAATCGTATCTTTGTAGTGACTCTGTAGAAAATATATTGAGATTGTATTGCAAACGCACATATATCCTATATGCAATAATGTCAATCAACCCATTTACAGTCTTGAAACAGCATAGATCACTCTGATGAAAAAGCTTAAAGCCACTCAGGATTATTTTTTCCATTCATTAAAATTACCGAGAGGCAGGGTGAAATGAGCTTGTTGAACCATTGTTTGGGATATCTTAACAACATTGTTAAAGTGCTAATTATAACACAGTACCATGAATTATTCTTACAAACCCTGTGACTGAAGCTTTCCTAGATTGACCACAAGGACTTCTCAGGAGAAATACAATTTCATGCAGCTCTAATAAGTACACTTTTCATTAGAGCAGCAGGCAGGAGAAACTGGTTGCTTAGCAATAGAAACATGGAAGAAAAAGTGTCTGGTCCTTTAAAAGTATTTAGGGGTATGCGTATATTTGGTGGGTGCACATACACGTATATATATCCCCCACTGAAATTTGTATGGCATCCACAGTTATTTTTAGAGATATGCTTCATGAAAAAAAAAAAAAAGAATAAAAGTTCTAATAATAATAGCTCAATATGGTTAAGGCAATTTTCCTGACTAAAGAATTATTATCTTTGATAATATAAAAAGGTCCCTTTTTTCCCCTTAAATACTCCTGTAATTTAATATTGCTGAAAAGTAGGGTTGTTGTTTTTTTTTTTTTTCATTTTTGAGGTTTTAAACTATTTTTTAGTTTAGGACATAGATTTTACTGAATCTTTTTTTTCTTTTTACCCAAAAATGGGAAGTTCTGTTACAGAAAGGTGCATTCACTTCAGTGCTTACAAGCTCAAAATAACAGGTACAAACTATAACCAAACAGTACTTACTGGTTTTGATATAGGTGTATACGAGATGTTAGGCTTGGTTTTTTTGTTGTTGTTGTTGCTGCTGTGATGAAGATCCCTAAATCATCACTGAAGCAACGCAAACGAATTTAGGATGATCACCTACAGCAATGCTGCAGTGTATGACAGGAAGCACCGTAGCTTTAAGAAGAAAGAAAAGTAACAGAATATGCATCAAATTGAAATACTAGGCAAAAGGTTTTCTCTTTCACAACAGCCTCAGGCAAGACACTCGCTTGTCTGTCACAAGGAGTTTTATCAATAGTGAATGTAACAAAGTTATAGATAGCATGGATGGCTTTTCCAATCAGTGATTGTACAAATCCATGTTGTTAGTGATCTGCTGCAAAAACTGGGGCAGTTTATCTAATTTCCGTTGTCAGGCAGTTTATTGCTCTGTACTAGAAAAAGTTTAGGATGAACCCTTCCTTAACATTTTGAGAGTGCAAAATACTGTTCTTCACTACATTTTAAAATTCCAGACCAGAAGCGATCTCAAGGGTTAGCAGCCTCAGATTAAATTATTTTGGTTATTCTTCTGCAAAATGGCTTTGCCTAGTCAGCATCAGTATTCACCTGTCCCAATGCAACTTGTACACATTGACCCTTGTCTTGCCCAGGTGGTTTCTTGTTAAGAGAGAGCCCTCATCCTCTTTGTAGCCACTCTTTAAGTATTTTGCTTTTGTTCCTCAGTGCACTGATCCAACACACTACATTTAATTTATTTTCCAAGAATTTTGGACCAAATGCATCTATGCTGAACAATATAAGTGACATCAAAGTCCTTAATATCTTAGTATTTTAACTTATAACTTTTTTATTTTCAAATTAGTTAGAATAATTTCTTTTTTCAACCATATCTGCACCTTTGTTAGTTAAAGTTCATCTCTTTTTTAGCTTCAGAGACCAAAAGATATGCAGTTCTAGAAATGAGGCCTTATCAATGCCTAACATCATGACAGACTTTTTGAGAGGTATATTATATTTGCAGTTGGGTCATCCATAAGAGACTGGTTCAACCAGAGCCGTTTCCTGAACTGCCACCTCTAATTGATGTACTTTTGGTTTGTATTGTTTTTCCTGATTATTAGGTATGAATTGCCCCAATTCTCTTCAATATTACCAAAAATCCCCATTGGCATATTTCTCGTTCTTTCTGTAATGTCATTAATCACCATACCAATGAGGATGAATCTGAAAAATTATCCCTGAAAAATTTCATTACTAATCCCTGTCTGAAGAACTCTGAAGAATATAAACCCTGTGCACTCTTGCTTATCCAGTTATTTTGTCTCCTTTATATCTCTTTATTTCCATCAGCTATACCTTAAGTCACTCTACTGTAGCAATTAAGAATGTTATCTGTTTAAATCTAGGTAAATTAGAAACGCCATATCATATTTGTCTAAGAGGTTATTTTTATTACTATAAAAGCATATTTAAATAACTAGATGTCATTTACCTTTGGTATAATCTTGCATATTTTATCACACTTTCTATTTGTTTCCCTGTGCGTATTTGCTCTTCTTTAGAATCTGTTTAAAGATGTTTGAAAACTGGACACCTAAATCACTGTATTTTTTCTGATTTCTGATTAAATGACCAATGTCTTCATATGATAATCATCCACTTTGGATAAGATTAACAGTCTATTCTGAATTCTCAAATGAAGATTGTGTGCTCAAATTTGAGTACCACAGTTATTTTGGTTAATAAAGTCTTATCCTTAAAAATACTTTAATAATAAATATTATAACCCATTGAATCAAATATACTTGTGAATATTTTATTTGCATTTTTCTACTATTTGACTTGTTTCTAATCACTGTTATATAACAATCTGGCTGGGAGAAACGGCAAAAAATTGTAACCTGTTTTTTGTTATCTTTTCTAATATTCTATTATATTTACCAATATATAATAATACTTTGCAAGTCTCTTCTAAACAGTAGTCACTGGTGACTATAAAAAAAAGGTTTTGTTCCCATGATATGTCAAATACTAATCCAAGTTAAAAAAGCAGCAGGAAAAGAACTAATAGGTTTCTTATGACCTTATAATGAAAAAACTGAAATATTTAAAAAATTCTAATTGGATTTTTTCTTCCCCCCCCCCCCCCCCCTTTTTTTTTTAAATTAGTAATATGAGGGAGGAAAGTTAAAAATACACCCAATTAATGTATTTCAGTTTTTCATAATTTCTCCAAATTGATAACATTTTAAAAATAAACTTTGCTGCAAAAGTAGACTTGTAACATTAATACTTTGTGGAAAATGGCCAATTTGATTCTATTGTCTTTTAAAATTATATAAAATCAGATTAATAATCAAAATTTTGAAAATAATTTCTTTTTTTTTTGGGGGGGGTGAAGCACAAAATGGAGGATCCAAGAGCTCCATTTGGGGGTGTTTACCTAGTTCATAAATGATGTGACCAACTGAACATGAGCTGATATGACCAATTCAGATATAAATTGAAACTTATTTTCCAGTTCTTTAGCTGACTGTAATTATTGCAGCACTAATATGTCATTTGCAAGTTAAATTTTTCCAAAGTTACCGAGGTTGAGCTGAAGGGTTGCAGAAGCAGAAAAATATTTTTGTATATTGTTGCCTTTGTGTAAGACCTTATATGCAAATACTGATCAAAGTAAATTGAATGTTAATTAATAAAGCATAATTACATATTCAGAGAGCTAATAATAAAGACTAAAGTAAAACAAACTGTAATCCAATCACAAAGGCAAAGCATGCAAATGAAACAATCAGGTTAAAGATGCTGAATTGGCAGTGTTAACAAAGATTTATAGAGAAAGAACATCATTTAGCATAGCAGAAAAAAAAAATCTATTAGCAAATATAATCTCCCTGATGCACTTCTTTTTTGGTACATGTTAATTCTTCTATTAACAAATCTCCTGTGATTTTGCATTGAATATTCAAGGGAACAGAATCAATATTAGGGAATCACATTATTCCCTGCCAGAAAGGAAAGGATTCATTATAGCTATTGAGAATTTATTTAAACATTTGAAATAAAAAATTGCCAAGACATTGTATCAAGTGATACAGGATCCAAATACTCAAGACCTATGGAATTTTCATGGTAACCACCACCCCTGAATCTAGGACGCATGATGTCTAATCTGGAAGCAGTCTGCCTCATTGCTCCTGTCTGTCTTAAATTAGATTTTTGTTTGTTTCATTCAAATATTATGTTACAAAGTACAGCCAAGCTTTATTGTACAATAAACCCAAGAGATCAGTATATTATATATTAGATCCTAATGAGGAACCCCTTAGGCAGCTGTTGTGCATGGGGGAGTACCGTGCTCCATTTCTGGTCTGGAAAGCTTTAAAAGACCCTTAACTAATACAAAATGACATCCCTACCTCTTAAAATGAGTACAACTAAAGCATTTTGTTGGATAAAGTATGAGTGGCTGATTGTCTTTGTGCACAAATAATCATAAATTTGCTTTTAAATGAAGTTTACTTTTGTATTTAAGAAAACAGAAATACAAGAATTTAACATACTATCCATATTTTAGAAAATCTGGCAGAAAATCCTTTCTCTTTTTGCGTGTCTCTATGACTAGACTTTGACTCACTGCAATTAAAACATACCTAACTAACAGCACCCAGAGTAGAATACAGGTAATTCGATATTTAATTGGCAAATATGACTTGGCAACAGTAGGTATTTAGATTCTACAGTGATGTCTAGAATTATTCATACACGCTGCAATATGTTTCTCACTGTTGATGATTTCTAGCCAAAAAAAGCATTAATTACATTCTTAGAATGTTTATCATACAGTTACTGGGATTCTCTGCTAACAAGCAATATACAATGTTTACTGCTTCAAAAATTCTCTTCAGTCTGAGTTAGGGAAGGGGTCTGCTGTGAAAGGTGTTAGCATTTGAGGTCCAAGCTAATAACCACAATTGACTTACAAAAAATGATTTCCTAATATCATTTATGTCACAGTTGCAGAGGGAATATAATTTTAGCTAGAATTCAAATGCTTGAATTTGGAACACAAGCTGGCTTATAGTTGGCACAAATCTGTAAGCATTTAATCTTCCTGAGGGACCAGAAATTATATTAGCTTTTCACGTTGTGTCCAACATTGCCAGACTGCAGTTACTACTGAAAGACTCAGCACAGGACCTGAGCCCCTTGGAACCCAAGGGTGATACTGGGCACCAGTGCTTTGCCATTCCCCACACAGGCTTTTTCCCTCTCCTCGGTGCTTCTATTCCACACCTAAAGAATGAGAATCCTCACTTTAGCACTTAATGACTAGGGAAAGGCGCAGGTGAGGAGTAGAGAGCGCAAATGGTAATTTTTATAGTTCTAATAAAGCTAAATGTGTCCATCTGTTAATTTAGTTATTAAAAAATATTCCCTCTATAACCTTGTTCAGAAAAGCACTTAAACATTCAAGATGTCTCTCTGAAATTTGTGGTGTTATTCATATTTTAAAGCTAAGTGCTTTGTTGGACAAGGGTCTTCATACAGATAATAAATTTACTTTTCCTATTACAATCCAGCAGCTCAGGAACTTTCTTTTTGGAATAAGTCAGAATATTTTTTTAGAAAGCCTTTTTACAACAACAACAAAAATTATTTTGACTTAAAAATAGGATAGAAAATTTCTGCCTTTAGTGAAAAGGCTAAGCATTTCATCAGAAAACTAAAACCCAAATACTGTTGTCTTCTCTTTTTAGGTGCCTGTTTTCTGTACATTAGAACAAAGACTATTTATTTATTTATTTTTATACTCAGACAAAATTTACATTTCATGGGAAGGAGAGAAAAAAAACTATCTGACATAGACCTACTGCAATCAATTAGAAATTGTAGATAGTGGTTTTGTAGTTTGAGAAGAATTTTTCATTGATCTAGTTTTATTATGTCAACAGTCTTAGCTCCTGTAAGAGTCATTGTATTGCTACCATGGTGCACATGTTTAAGAGTCTGCACGTGCTCTCTGCTTTTCTTTCTTGGTGGGAAAGAGGAAGCTTCTGTGCTGTGACAGCTCAGCTACTTACAGTTAGCCTGAAATCACACACAGAGAAACAGTGTGCTTGGCAGCAACCTGCCTCTCCAGCAAAAACCAGAGTAGTAATGTGGAATCACAGAGGCAGAGGATCAGCAAACAGTAAGATATTCTGATATTGAAGAAATTTTTCACACCTTTTGTATAGTGAATGCATTGCATTCATTCATCTGTGGCAGACCTTAACTGGCAACCTGAGTTTCTGGGCTCAGGGGCTTTTAAAAATATTTGTCATCTGAACATGTGCACTATTACAAGTTTCATTAAAAGAATATTTAACAATACCAAATTGGGTTCTTGGTCACCAAAATTTAATTTATCTGGGCAGCCAACTAATTACATGCAATGAAAAGTGACACAGTAATGCCTAGTTGGTGAACAAACGCATGTGTTTTTAGGATTAATAAAGTTCTTACAATATCGATAACCATCAGACTTAGCCAGAGATCAGAAACTAAAAAATTCAGCTATCCTTACTGGCGTGGAGTTTTATTTGCATACATATATATTTTAATAACTTGAGTTCTCTGTATTTCTTAAATGTAATGAAAAGGTAGTGAGTTGGTGATCTTCAAGGTGTCCTTCATAGAAATATTTAGTATTACTACAAATAGAGATGAATCTCCTAGCTGGTACATTCTTTTCACTGCTTTCAGTGTACTGCAGTTGTTGTACTACTGTACTGCAGTACAGTGTGCCATAGTATGTAGTTCTACATACTGCCCTAGTGCAAGGTAACAAAACGTTAATCAAGAAACCAGAAATATTTTCCCAAGCCAGAAACCATGAAATCATAAATAAAAGTATATTTCATGCACATAGCTATTAAGAAATTAGTCAGCAACTGAGAGTAGACTTCTATCATTAGGTCCATGTTGAAAATCTCCTGAGAGTAACCTTTCCAGCAATTAAACTCCTTTGGACTGGTATTCAAAAAGTGCGGTGGGAACGAGCACTTGGTAGCATGCGCTTTCTGGAGCCAGGGTTATGAAAATATAATGTAGATGCAATTTCATGCATGTTTTTGTAGGCAACTATAGTCTAACTGTAGATTTCAAGATTTTAACTGATTTCAAGCCACTTGATTTCAAGGCAAATCAAAGCAGAGAGCCATAATTTCCTGCCTCTTTGACAGGGACACAAACTCTGAACAGAGTACAGTCACATTCTGCCTGGAAACCGTAACAGCTGCAGCAAACATATGGAACTGCCATGGAAGAAAAGCTGTTCGGTTTGTGGAGTGAGACCCTAATCAAAGTGATTGATGCTGGATATGATGCAGAAATGCAGCAGATATCCCTTTTGAAGGAAGATACTCGAGAGATAAATACAAAGTGCTCTAATAAATGGGACAGGCTGAAACACCTGTAATACCTCTAGGGTAGATGTTAAAATCACTTAACGTTATATTACCAATGAATCATCTTCCCTAATACAAAATATAGAAGATATAAAGTAAAAATGAATTGCTGATCCAGTACTAACCACAACATCTGGATTAGAGTCATTCCATCTTCCTGCTGTGCAGATCTGATTTTTTACACTATTATTTTATCCTTTTGTGTTAGTTGGAACTGTTATGTTAATTACATATTGCAAAAAGCTGTGATATAATAATTTATTTTTAATAGGATACAAAAGTAGGGTGTAGTCAGTGAATCTCGTGTTAAAGGCCAGATTCTGGTAAAGTTACTTGCACTTGAATAATACCATCAAGGAGTAATTCCATTAAAGCCACTGGAACTTTGCAATTGTTGTTGAGGGAACCCGCCTTTTTGAGTAATTAGAGCACGATTCTGAAGACAGAAGGCAAGATTGCCTTCTAATGAATCAACTATACACAGGTATGATCGGTCATGCTACTTTTTGTCTTTGTTAAATAGACAGTAGGAGAGTGATAGTGATTGCAGTTTCAGAAGTTCATTGGAGACTAACAGAAAAGCTGAGAAAGTTATTACTGACATAATATTTTCATGAAGAGTTGGTAAACTCAGGGTCTCACTTTTACAAACACACATAAACTCAAAACAATATTTTTGGGTGAAAATGTCATGTCTTCTAAAACAGTTCTGATTGCCTTTCATGCTGCCTTTTCCCCCCCCGCCGCCCCCCCCCATCTTTTATGTAAGAAAATCATGATTCGTTCTTATCAGATGCTCATTTGACTGGATAGGATGCTATTTAAAACAATATTTGGGAAATTCATATTCAGGGAACACTATTCTTTAATTTCAAATATTATTTAACATAAACTGCAAGAACTTAACCTAACTATAAAGCAAATTGTATTAGTTGAAGCAAATGATTAAATAAATTCTCGAGTGCAATAGACGTATTCTACTGTATCTTCAGCTCCGAGGCCAACAGGTGGGTCTGGATCCACGCAGACAATGTTCTCTGCATCCTCAGACTCTCAGAAAGTGCCACCTTAATACCTGACGATATACCTGTTGCTCTACTAGCAATAGTAGGCTATAGGTGAAGAAAAGACATTCACAAACTACTATGAAAATGGATAAGCATTGCAAGGAATGTGTCTGTATGAATGCTAGGATGCAAAAAAATCTGAAAATTAAAAGTATTATATTTAGTTAAGGTGAAAACTACCTGTTATATTCCAGGCAGAAAAAAAAATAACATGGCTACCAGTAAAAGCTAATCAAGCATTATTAGAATTTAATGACAAGACTCCCTACTGTGAAACACCAAAAATGTTCTGTTTCTCTGTTGCCTTTATCTAACTTCTGATCCTTGCTTTTGCAATATGATATGGAAACAAGCTTCTTGAAAAATAAATAATAATAATCCCTAAACTTTATTCATATGCATTAGATCATGCATATGCACTGAGCCATAAAATATGATAAGCACATAACTACAAATACATACTGGTAATTATGGCATTTTTAAAGAATGTCTTCTAAATAAAAATGCAGAGTAAAGGATGTTTCAGTGTAAATAATTCAAGTGAATTCCCAAGGGTAAGCATAATCTATAATAGATAGAAAAGCATGCGTGCAAATTTCAGAAAATTTATAAGAAATCTGCCAGTCAAGTGAGTCTCACCTCCTATTGGATCACTCTAATATACTGTATATAAAGTTTCAAATTAAAATAGTCAATTACTTCAGGTACCATAGATAAGAATAGACTTATAGTAAACACTAACGTTTCCTTTAATGCTGCTATTTTTTTCCAGCTGGATTAATTTTCCTAAATTACAGTCCTGTTTGGATTACCAGTGATGAAAAATACGCTTTTTATAAATCTGATGTTAGCCTGCATCGCTCTGGTAGAAGCTAATGAAAAAGTAACTATGCATGTGTAGCTTGGCAAGATACAGTTGGACAGACACAGAATTAACCAACATTCTGGCTGCTAACTTAGCTTAGTTCACCTAACTTTAACTATTTCGTTAAGCATTAAATCTAAATTGATGTTCTAAGTTTTCCAGCTGTTTAATGAGGACCAAAAAGGCCAGGAAAATAGAGTTGAGCTATCTAAAATGAGTGAAATAAATTTTCCTTTTGGAAGTTCTAGTCTCTCTCCTTGACTTTAAAAGATATCTGCACAGCTAACTTAGAATAGACAGTTAACTTATAAATACCTCAATTCAGGGGAGAGATTTCCCAGTCACTATATCAGAGTTTTCAGCTGTCTTCAGGTAATTTCCTATATGGATGAACACGTTTTCTGTTGAAATAGTCCAGCTGGTAAAATGATTGGCAATAAAAACTAGTGCTTCCAGATACAGTAGATCTCTTTTAAATATTTATATTTGGCAAACATACTGCTCTTAAAATCCTGAGTACATTTACCTCCCACTGAAATAACTAAAAGCCAACAATTCTCAGCATCAGTACTGTCAGGATCAGTAACTATAGGACTCCATAAAAATTATTTCAGTTAAGACCTTTCTTGTATAAGCAGGCTTTACCATATCCAAAATGAATTTTCTTTCATAAATATTTTAATCGCATAGCAATCTGACTGATATCAAGATGTCTTTGCAATCAAAAGTGGCAAAGGCTTTTTGGGCAACCAGCAAAGGCTTCAATTTTTCCTTGCTTCAAGCAATTATATATAATTTAACACATATTACCTTCTGAAAGGAAAGTCAATAGCTTGCCTATCTTTTGAACCTTTAAAATCTGATGAAAAATATCCATGACAGTGGCAATAATCCTGTATTTGGTCAACCATATATTTATGGACAAGACTACAAAAAGGTTTATATTATAATTTTTCTCCACCCCATTCCTCTAAGAGAATCATTTATTTAGAGATATGCAATTGCTAGTTGTGCCCTCACTGCGCACACGCTCACACTCTATCTTCATATGAGCAGAGAGCAAAGAGAATAGCTTCACATCCTAACCGCAAAGGAGCTCAATTTTGTAACTACTGCAACTGCCTCATGACCATGGGACCTTTTTGGTGTCCTTGCTCTAATAGGAATGTAAACGTCAACTAGTAAATTGTATGTAATTTTTTGAAGTAATGTTTAAAAAAAACAAACCAGAAACCCTATTGCACTCAAGGGCAGTTCTCCAAAGATCTCTTCTCTCCCACATGTAGTTTGTCACTTTTAAAAACTGTGAAGAGAGTCTTACTGATGAATGCTGTGTTAAAAGCTTGTCTTCCACACACTTTTTCCAGATATGCTTTACATGAGGTTCCTGAAGTACTGAAGGTGCCCTCTACATCAAGAAATGGATAGAGTGTGAAGACCTGTCTCTGAGGAATAGCCATGAGCAGGTTGAAAGCCTATGGGTAAGAATTAGATGACCAGGGCAACAAAGGGAACCTTGTGGTTGTTGTGTACTAGAGGCTGCCTGATCAAGGGGAGCCTATTGATGAAGCCTTCTTACGCCAGCTACAACAGGCATCGTGCTTACAGGCTCTTGTACTGCAGGGGGACTTCAACCACCCTGACATCTGCTGGAAAAGCAGCACAGCAAGCTGTAGGCAATACAAGAGACTCCTGGAGTGCATCGAGGATAATTCCTTAAGACAGGTAATAGACAGCCAACCAGAGGAGAAGCGATACTGCACCTGATGGTCACCAAAGCAAGTGACCTAATTTGTGATGTCAAGATTGGAGGCAGCCTGGGCTGCAGTGATCATGCACTGGTGGAGTTCGCAGCCCTGAGGGATATGGGTCAGGGGAAGTGCAAAGTCAGGACCCTGAATTTTAGGAAAGAAAAATTCCAGCTCTTCAAGGAGTTAGTCAATAGGACCCCCTGGGAAACTGCCCTCAGGGACAAGGGAGCATAACAGAGCTGGCAGATCTTTAAGGACACCTTCCACAGAGCGCAAGAGCTCTCGATTTCCAGGGGTAAGAAATCAAGAAAGGAAGGCAAGAGACCAGCATGGCTGAGTCAAGACCTGCTGGTCAAACCAAAGGGCAAGCAAGAGATGCACAGACAGTGGAAGCAGGGATCAAGTGTCCCAGGAAGAGTATAGGGACACTGTCCACTTGTGTAGGGATAGGGTCAGGAAGGTTCAGCTGGAGCTGAACTTGGCAATGAATGCAAAGAATAATAAGGGCTTCTACAGGTATGTCAGCTAGAAGAGGAAGGTCAAAGAAAGCATACCCCCGCAATGAGCAATACTGGTGAACTGGTAACAATGGACAAGGAGAACACCGAGGTACTCAACTTTTTTCCTTCAGTCTTCACTGGCAACCTCCCTCCCCACACCTCTCGAGTGGATGAGCTGCAAGGCAGGGATGGAGGAAGCAAAGTCCCTCCCACTGTAAGAGAAGATCAGGTTCATGACCACCTGAGGAACCTGAACATACAGAAGTCTATGGGACCTGATGAGATGCATCCCAGAGTCCTGAGGGAATTGGCTGATGTAGTTGCCAAGCCACTCTCCATGATATTTGAAAAGTCATGGCAGTCAGGTGAGGTCCTAGATTCCAAGTCATTTAGTAATATGAAGGAAACTCATTATTCAATACTTTCTTCATGTATGGGCAAATAAAACCCCTTATGTTTTTCAGTTCCTGAATGTCTGAGGACAAAGAATGTAGCAGAAATCACAATAACCTCAGAAACAAAATCCTAGATTCTCTAAATGAGTACAGTACCTACTGGGATCAATAAAAGTGTAGCACAATGTCCACTGCAGATCATTAGATCATTTTATAAACTCAGTTACAAATGCAGTAGGTTTAGAATAAATAGACAGAATAAAAGAAGTGATGTGGGTCACAGAAGGTAGACTGTGAGGAATGAAAATATTTGATTTCATTTCACTTAAAGATGGCCACTTCCTCCACCAACAAACAGTACATAAATGTTTTCCTGAATGTTGTACAAAAAAAGTGTTTTCCAAAACCTCTATGCCCCAGGGCCAAATCAATCTTAAAAAAAAAATCAAAAAAGAGCAGCCAACCAATACTAATTAAGTTCAGTATAACATTCACAGCTTGATTTATCTTGATTGGCCTTAAGAACATTAATGAACTTTATGGTAAAAACGTAAGTGTAGAGAGACGTATCTTTTGAAACAGGACATATACTTTTAAAAGACTGAAGTTGCAAAATACTCCAGTATATTCTGACTATACTTACAGACATGACCAGCAACATAAAAATTTGTGAACTGATGACTAAGCAGGTGGTGGACATGACTTTGAAATGAAAGATCCATCCTTGATTACCAAAGAGACTGTGTTACCTCAAGCGACAGCGTTGCATTGAAATGCTACTTGAGAAGATAGATTTTCATTTACCCAGTTCAAATTTTAGAGAGCACATGTGCAAGAACTAAGTACGAACTGTGTAATGGTAGGAGTACTGGTATTAGCAGCAAGTATAGTAGGTCATGGTATTCTTTCTATAAAAGATAAATATTCATAATACTTGTAAGGTAATCAAGTCTTGTTTAATCTTTCTTTCCAAAGGAAGTTATTTTCTTTTTCATACAGGCAACAGTTGCTACTAATCTCCATTTCTCAGTGCTGTCTTCTTTTCACTACCTGAACATCTTATTATTTAACTCTTACATACTCATACAAACTCAAAGTGCATTCGATGCTCTCTAATTATGCTGAAGATTTAATAGAAAGTGGTTTGCTTGCTGTTTTAGAGTTTAGGGGTTTTTTTAATATAGTTTGTCTCATTCTAGCAAATGGAAGAAAAATACTGTATTGCAGATTTAGTCAAAGGTCTGTATGAAGCAACCATGGGAACTCTGGAAGAGGAAGGAAAGATTGACAGTCTAACTCTCAGATATCTAACTTCATATTTTAAAGTCCTTATTGCTTTTAGAGTAATATGACTGTAATAGGTTGTCATAAACCAATGAGTTTTTAGGGATCTGAATCAAGTTCATTGACAGGTAGAAATTACATTTGTGACCCTGCTAAAACAGTTCCTTCTCTTCCTCCTCTTATTTTTCAGCTTCTTATACAAGCTCCTGTAGCTTGCATTGGAATGATTTCCTATGTCCAAGGTTTCCCAGTTTTGCAATACAGCTTTTTTTCCCAAATTCCTGTAGGTTTTCTAGCTTGACCTGTCTTCATTTCCCTCTAAATGTCACTAAGTTCCTTAGCAGGGTTCAGCAGTCTGTCTTCAGTCAGACTTTCGGTTCCTTCAGACTTTATCCATCCCTGTCTCTCAAATATCATTTAGTCTCCAAAATCAACACAGCCAAATCGTAAGATCTTGCCAACAATTCGTTCTTCCATCATGACTAATCTTTGGCTCATTTTCCTCCAAGGTTTTATGAAGTCTAAAGATAGACAAACCTGGACTTACAGAAGTCTAGAATACTGCTTTTAACTAAATATTATTCTTTTTAAAGTATAGATACATGATAAATACAATTCTCAGATATGTATAAATATTGCAAAATTTGAGAATAATTTGGTGCTAAAAATCCCAGTGGATATATTTAAAATGTGCTAGGATATTGACTGTTTGAAGGACAGTTGAATATGGCTAACATCTCTGCATCACTGATTCTCCTTTATTCTTTGCCTATGAGAAATGTAAATTCCCAAAAAATGTCTAAACTTGAGTTAGTATCTTTTTCCTTTCTACTTCTATTTCAAAGCTTCCTAATTAGTCTCTTTCTCCTAAACCTTATATTTTCCTATTAAGCAGAATTTTTATTTGTGAATGGTTAAATGTCAGATATATGATTGCACCTTTGAGTTAACATATGCTTGTCTCCCGTGATTCACTCGGGTTTCAGAAAATTAGAAAGCTGACGAATTGTACCAAGAACTGAACTGCATTATCTCTAAGGAAAGAATGTATTATTATCATACAGAGTTTTATGTATACACTTTATGTATGATTATTATGTGCAGTTAAAAAGATTTTTGAGTTCACTGTTTAAAAAAAAAATTGTAATTATATCTTGCCTATACTCCTGTAGAAAACAAAAGTCATTGGTTAAATTTCAAGGGAGTTATCATTAACAGAAGAAAGGAATGTGAAACTCATAACTGGCAAAATAAACAAGAAAATTGATATTCATTTCAGTAGGAGTAGAGCTGGATGTAAGTTTGCTAAACTACTAAATACAAGAAAAGATTGTATAGAGGGTTTTCAAAGAACACTGAAGTTGAATGTCCAACTGTTTCCATCTGTTTTATTTATTTGGCTTCATTAGTAATTAATCCTCTTTTGAAACAGAAAGCAAAATCAACTTACAAAATCTTCTAAACCTAGTCAAGAAACTCGTATGAAAAGTAACATGAAAATAGCCACACTTTGATTTGGAACTAGGTTTCTGCACACATAAGTGAGAGGATAATCACTTATTTGAGAACTACAGCTGTATTTATTTGTCCTTGCAGATTTTGCACAAATGAGACTTTACATTTATAACAGTTTTTGACAATGTGCTATCTGTATTGTAACACTACACAGATCATTAGCATTCATTTTTAGCCAGAAACACAAGTCATACTGCTGAATATATCAAAACCTGCAAAGCCTATTAATTAGTAACACTGGCAGTTGTGTGATATCTTATTGTCATTCATCAAACAGCTTTATTTTGGTTTAAAATGATATAACTAAAGGGCTTTTTTCCTCTGTCATTCCTCATTTACAATCTCATGAAGGCACAAACCCACACAGGCACAAACCCACACATAATATGGCCTCACTAATTGAAAGCGAATGCATCTGAAACAAACAATCTCTACTCATAAAATAATATTTTAGCAGTTTCTGACAACACAATGGATAAATTGCTAATCCAGCAATTCAAGAGTATGCACGTTAGAAACAAGTGACTTTAGCTGATAACATTGTAAATCCTAAATTTCTTTTGAAGTAACATTTACAGGAATTCTTATTATTGGTACATAAACCCCAGTGATATAGCCTGACTGAATGCTGGCTGTAGTAATATCAGATGTTTCTTTCTGTATCCATGAGAAAAGTTTCCATCTGTTTTATTTACTTGGCTTCATCAGTAATTTTAATCTTACCTTTTGAAACAGAAAGAAAAATCAAAGTCCAAAATATTCTGAATCTTGTTAATTAACTCAGTGGTTATACTGAAAGAAAACCCAGATAGGCTGTAAAGTCAGTCCCTCAGTTTTAACATGAAGTCAGGAATATAAAACCATGCAAACATAAGAAACCAACATTTGCAGATGCTGCAGTACATGATTCTCATAAGAACTCACAACTCCTTCTAAAGTCACAGCCCTCTTCCACTTGGAGAAGAATAATCTTGTTTAGCTAGAATGAGAGAAGCTTTTATCACAAATCATTCATATACCTTTAAAAGCATTAGGTAGAAATATTAAGCAGTGGATCAAGCATTGTGTTGGTAGTCAGAAAACCCGAAATAGTAATCTGATTTGACTGCCTAAGCATATGTATCTACTGCAAGATGAGAGGTATCCCTCTTTGGACATCACCTGTTGCTCCCAGAGAGGTGCAAGTCTCTGCAGACTGTGTCACGCATCAGGATGTCTCGGACATCCCAGCACACCTTAAATGGCACTGGATGGTTACATGAAAATCCTACCCCCAGTCAATACAAGCAGCGGACTGAGGCAGAGATTCACTTTACTACTCAATGTGACCACTTCAGAAGGAGAGGAATTGCTCTTAAAAGACACCAATTTTATGTAGCAGGCCTCCATTTATGATAATGAAATTTTGAACAAATGGCAGAGTTGTAGCTACTCGTGTAGACATCTGAAGACAGGTAGCTTATTCTTGAATAGTATCCGTGCCTCAGATATCCAGTGTCTCAGTAGCCTACCTAGAGCCCCCAAAATAAATACCAATATGAGCCAATGAATCTTAAATGCAGTGAAGATTAATGAAATGTTTACAAAGATGTGTCAAAAAGACAAGTGGAATTATAAGAATTGGAATCTCTGTTAATACTGAGTATGGGTATGAAAGCCTAAGTGAAATGAACAGAAAATAAAAAGCTCCAAGAATGAATGATTTCCAGGCTATGGAAGAAAAATCTGCTGAAAATTATCAATGTAATTGTGAAATGTTGAATTGTGAAGGAGCTGGGAAAAATTACCCTTTTGAGAAGCAGAAAAAGAAGTTATATTTTCCTCTATTTATCTTCAAAAGTCATATAAAATCTAAGCATTTAGAGTTTGAAAGGTCAAAAGTAGATTCCCCAGTGCCTTTTTCTTCCTTGTGAAGGAGAAGACAGAAGTTTTATTTACCTTTTTAAGTCTAAAAACCACATCAGTTCATTAGAGAAGCTTGATTTCAGAAAAGTCTTCTTGATGCAATATATCACTAACATTTCTCAAAATAGCTGTCTTCAAAAGAAGGAAAAATTCTTTCCTCTAAGGAGTAAAAGCACATAAGCTATGCCTAAAGTTAATTTGATACAAATCCAAATGGTGGACTCCTAGCTAAACTTCTTCAGGTTTTTTGACACAAAACTTAACAAATCATTTGGTGAGAACATACTAGCACCTAAAACAAGCATCTCCATATTGAGATAGAACTTATAAGAGCTCTCCCTCTGTAGTGCTAAGAAAAAGAAAAATGTTATGAAATGTTTTCTACTAGAAATTAAATATTTGTACTTACCCAGCAGTTGAAATACCTCAGCAGAAAGAACCTCATATTTGTCAAAAATGTATACTTACACACAGGTAGAAAAAAAATCTGCCCCAATTTACTTGTCCTCTATGATTTGTATAATAGTCCAGTAACTACCACGTAATATTGGAGGTTTCATCTCATAAATTCTCTGTTTTCTCTCAGATAAATATTCTATTTTACAGAACATAAGAAATTAACTAAATAATGCCTCATGAATCTCTATTTTACCACATTGTGCATAGTCTCTTATTTTCTTATGACCTGTTAAGTGTCAACCAGTGCATAAGAAGTGAAAACACACTTGTTATGACAAGTATTGCCTGTGGGCTGTGGAGTACCCCACTTTCTGCATAAGTTTTGTCACTGTGTATAATTTTTAATATTTGACTGGGAGTTGTCATAGAAAAAGATTGAATGTGTGATCTTGCACAGTGACATTATACTGGCTTATTTTCAAAGATGAATATCTTGAGTTCCATTTAAAATGAGATGATGTTCCATGGCAATATATAACAGCCAGTCTACTGGACAGGTGGAGGAAAACAAAGGCATTTATCACAAAGAGATCTGATTGCTTAAAGAGAAAACGGAAAAGCAGCACTGATACATGGATTTATGTGCACTGGTCCAGAAGCAGCATCGTTTTAGCTCAAGTCACAGACTTTGAATTTGAGTTATTCCTAAAACGAAATGATGAAGTGGAATCAGGATCCAGTGCTCTCTAAGCCTGAAGTACCTCACTGTACCAAAATATCTGCATTTTCTCAGGAATTGCTCTAGTATATCTGTTTCTTTATTTTTGAGATAGGACAGGAGAGAGAAGAAGAGAAGAGCAGAGAATATATTCTTTAAAAAGTTAATCTTTGTCTTTCTACTTGAAACTACTTTAGTTCACTGAAATTATGAACATTAAACAAAGGCGGACTGAGACTATATTCTGCTGCAACTCAACAGAAGAAAAACCTAATGAAGAGGAGTAGAGGCACTGTCATGATACACCATAGCACGAATTCAGAATTTATTTTCTTTACTTGCTGGACAAGAGCACATTTTTATACAAAGCTCTGTTCATGTCCCATAGCTATTTAGGGTCTGTAGGAGGAAATGTTGACAGTCTCTTTCTTAAGCCTTCTTGTAGCTAATACTGCAGGCACTGCCAACTTGGCATTGCTAGGCTTCTATTGGACACTGTGTAGGATTTCTAAAGCCCAACAAATCAAGAAAAATACTTGCCTCACAGCAACTACAGGACTTTCTCTTAGAAGAAAAGTATTGTGAAATGTATGTTGCTTTAATGATCAAAATTTTCTAGCATATAGATGGGCCACAAATCTATGGACTTACAGTGATTAAAATATATACTTAAAAATATATCTTTGTGTTGGACAAATCGATTTTATATCTTTCAATCTCTCTGCAGCAAAAATACGTAAAGATTTGCAGTGATTCTCTTAATTAGTTAATACATCCTAGACTTAGTTACATCTAAGTAACAAGTATCATTTCAAAATGCTAAACTATTTATTTTTGGATTAAATTTACAATTAACATTATAGTACAGTTTATAGACATTTAACTTTTTCCTCTTTTCAGTAATACTAGTCAAATGGGCCCTTGAAACATAGAGAAGATAGCTCCAGATCATTTTAGATGTTTTAAACGTTAATCTACAGTAGAAATACAATTTACAAATATTGCCACTAATGGCTAGTGTGCTGCTAGCGTTGTTGAGCTCCAGAATGGTTAAGTATTTTGCATTTTGAATAGGCAGAGGATTCATGAAGCAGCAGAAAACAGGGAGAAATTAATTATATTTTTGCTGCAGAATTTTACTGTGTATTTCTGGATTCTCTTTTGTCTCATGAAAGACGCTCACGGAAGATCTGTTCATACTGCACTTGACACATTTTCTGAAGGTATAGAAGAGCACAGAAATGACTGTATTGAGTCAGATCAAAAGCTCGTCAAGCCCAGTTTCCTTCCCACAGTGGTCAATAGCAGAAGCCTAAATAAGAAAAAGGCACCACGGCAGAGTATGTGACAGCCTCCAGATTTGCTCTTCTGCAAGGAAACCTTTGGTTCAGGTTTCATGAGAAAAGAAGAAATGCCTAGGCTGAGTATATGAAGCCACTTAAATATTCACAGTCACAAAGCAATTGTTTGCCTCCTTTAACTAACGCCAAACTGGAATTGAACACAAACAGGTGATAAGAACAGTATCGTCCATTGTAAAGGGAAAGGAAACCAGTCAGGATAAAAGCTGTTTCTTGAGTTTGTACATTGGAGCAGTGTTGTGTCCATAGGTTTTCATTTACCTGTAAAAATCCTTGGGGAGGAGCTGCAGCACCAAAAGGAGGAGAAGGCTGATGCTGCTGCAGTGCTAACTGTGAAGACCCTTGTGGCTTTCCAGGTGCTGCATGTTCATTCAAGTGAACTTTTAATGTAATACAGTACTCCTGCTAATATAGTTTAGAATGGACTTAAATCAAATCACTGGAAACTGTGGCATATGGTTAGGCCATTGATCCCCTCCCTGATATTCCAGTGAATAGTAGGATGCAAATCTAATCCTGCATTGTATTTTCAGCTATGAAACTCTTATTTTAAAGTATTGGTCTATTGCCATTCAGAGAGTTAAGCCACTTTCTGAAATGCTTACCACCACACGAAAATGTTTTCAGTTACACTATATTCAAACTTTTGTCAGACCATAGAATCCTGGGCTATTGATTGTCCTCATAGTCCTACATTTTTTTCTCTCTTTTTTTTTTTTTTTTTTTTTGTTGAATTTGCTGCTGTTACAAAAATGAGATCAAGCCTTTAGAGACACTGCGACCTGTATTTTGCATAGAAAAATCCGCTGCTGCTTTTACATGCCCTTGTCTCTTCAGAGTGAAAACCATTTGTGTTTCACTCTGAAACCATTGTCTGCTCAGAGTGAAAAACACATGGCAAGAATTTACCTTGATATGCACCTCTATTTTCTCAGCAACACAGTTGTTTAAAAATTTAAAATAGCAATTATCTGAGAACAGCAACAGTAAGTGGAATTGATAATGAAAATATCTCCTTTATCAGCTCTCTAGCTGCTCCTATCTCTCTATGCAACTTCTGTAAGTTTGATACTCTTTCTTCCAGGTGTTAGATGAATGTTTCACGTTTGTAGCATTGGAGGTGGGGACTGGGGGTAAAGACAGCTTATTATCACCCTAAACTAGGTGTCTGAATTAAGAAGCTAAACTGAATCATCCACTTCCATCACTTCCATCATGGAAGTGATTCTATTTTTCCATTGTCTACAGAAAGACTCAAATGACATCAGACTCGTCATTCCGTTACAAAGAGTTGGGCATTGTGAATACATGACATGCTAAAACCTGCTTAAACAACCATGATGATGCCAAATAGACCCTGTGAAGTTCCGTGCATCTTACATCCCTGTCCTGGTTTCGGTTAGGTTAGAGTTATTTTTCTTCCTAGTAGCTGGTATAGTAATGTGTTTTGGATTTAGGATGAGAATAATTGATACAGTTGATGTTTTAGCTATGGCTGAGCAGTGCTTACACAGAGACAAGGTCTTTTCTGCTTCTCACACCACCCCACCAGTGAGTAGGCTGGGGCTGCACAAGAAACTGGGAGGGGACACAGCCAGGACAGCTGATCCCAACTGGCCACAGGGATATACCTTATGACATCATGCTGAAAAATAAAACCATGGGGAGATGGCTGGGGGGTGGCAGCTGCTGCTCAGGGACGGGCTGGGCATCTGTCAGCAGGTGGTGAGCAATTGCGTTGTGCATCACTTGTTTTGTATATTTTTATACCATTATTATTATTATTATTATTATTATTATTATCCCTTCCTTTTCTGTCCTATTAAACTGTCTTTACATCAACCCACAATTTTTACCATTTTTTGGATTCTCTCTGTCCCACTGCAGGGGAGTGAGCAAACAGCTGTGTGGTGTTTAGCTGCCCACCGGGTTAAACAACAACAATCTCATTAATGTTTCTGGGCACCCAATAATCTTGTGCAATCATACATATACATGTTTACAGAAGACGATAGCCATAAAAAAAATAGGAAGGAGAGATTTAGTGTCTACAGTACCCTAAAATGGAAGGTATGACTCTGAACTGTAAATTTACTTTTATATATATAAAAGGTTTATATATATATATATATATAAAGAAGTGACTACAGAAATATAAAAATCTATGTGATATTTATGTTCAGGCATACCCCAAAAAGTTATCTGATGAAACAGTTACTTCAGTGTTTCCAATCTAAGCTTTTTTGTGGACTGCCAATAATACATCAGAGAGTTTCCTTAATAATATCTACCTAATGCAATAATTGCATTTACTTCTTTACTGTTTGTTTGGGCAGGAACAGATTTAATTGTAAAAGCAAAAACTTACAGCTTTTAGCAAATTACTAGTTTCATTCATTAAAGAAAAAATAAAATAAAATGTAGGCCAAACACTCTTGAAATCACAAAACCCTGGTTTCTTAATGCTACAACAAATGAACACATCATTTAGTATGCATGCACATGTCCAATAGAAATTGATATGTGCACTAAAACAGTTTGTGTTGCACACCTGACGTGTATGATATGTGGTTTTTTGCAGGTTTCAGTTTTGACTGGTTCTAGTCTAGCTCCTCAGGCTGAACACACAATTGTGACTGGAGATTTTGGTTTAGTTTTATGCAAAAAGAAGCCCAACTGTCCATTCCAAGGGTGTCCAAAAATACGAATCAAAGTAAAGTGAGCAGGGAAAATAAGGACATTCACTTAATAAGATCCCTCCTAACTTGGACTAAAACACTAAGGTAGATGCAGACTAATTAAGGTAACAACTCTTATATTTATTGCTGCTTTAGTACTACTGTAAAATGAAATGTCCTCACTAAGTTATTTTATTTAGTCTTGGTTTGCATTTAATGAAAGGGGAATTAGTCTAACCAATTACAGTTTACAGCATTTGATTAAACAACTCTTGGCTATTTACGCCTCTTTGAATATGACACTTAAATATCAGAGCAAAAGCTCAAAGCCACAATACCTGAGTAAACATCATCTACTTCAAGAATAAATAAGATCCATGTGCTGTAAATCTGGAGTGTCCAAAGACTTGCTAATTTGGACAGAAAAAATTGCAACTATTTTGAAAAAAGTATGTGGAATTTTATTTGTAATTCAAAATTCTGCCTTTAAGCACCAATCAGCTAAACATGAGACTAAATGAAGACAGAATATGTAAAGACTAATTTTTCATTCACAGGTTAAGAAAAGGAAGTTTTAAATTTCTTAGACCAATTGCTGAAACCAATTATCTATTTTCAAATCTATGTATAAAAAAACTGAAATGCTCATCTTCTCCTAAAAATATCACTACATTTTCTGGAATAGTCTCTTCTAGTCAAGAATAGGATCCAAGGCCTAGAACATATTCCCATGATGCACCATCCTTCCCAAGGCGCACCCTTGCTGCCAGTTAAGCCGTGTGGTCCTCTAATGATGTGCATACACCCTTATAATTGGAAAGAGTAATTTGATGTTCCTTTTTTTTATTCCGTTGCCAAAAAAACATCCAACCTCGCAATATTCTTGTACTAAGCAAAAGGCCTACCTAGGCTGAATAAAATCATATAAACATCCAGTTCAGCTGAACAGAAGAAAATTAATGTCTGAACATTTAGTGAAATGAGTCCTCATTATCTGCATCTGAAGCCATATCAAAGGCCGAAAAAAATGTTCACACTTTCATTTTGCTATCAATTTTCTACAGATATTAGGATATGAACATTTAAGCAGTTTTAGCACAATCTCATACAATCAAATATGTGTGAGTTTGGGTAAGGGGAGAAAAACAGAATTTCTTTCCTACTTGTTACCACTCTGCTGAACAGGCAACACGTGTTAGTAGCACAGAGAGACACAAGCCCCTTTCCACAGGTAGTAGTAGGGTCCTGATTCTTCTCCGTCTCCAGGAAACTTTGAATGGCATGTAATTAAATGTCAGTTGGAGGGCTGGAGAACGGAGATCAGTTATTTTTATTGGACTGTGAAACATTCCAATTGCTTACAGGTCAGCATATCATTTGGGGTAACTGATACAAGAAAAAAAAGTTATTTACTATAGTCACTTTCATGATGCTGTGAAACTGTGCAACTTAGATGGATAGGAGACTTTAAATGAAACAGATTTCACTAAACCCAGAGTCTGGGAGCTGGAGAGGCCTCAGTGACTTAGGAGCCCTGATACAGGATTTTTAGGATCTCTGCAACGGATCCATGTGCTCAGCCAAGCCTCTAGAATGTTAATATTTGACATCTTATTTCAACACATCCTGAAGTGCAGCCTTAGTGGACTTTCAAACTCCACGATATGAGCTGGGATGATCTTTCCCCCCGGCCTAAGAATCTATGACACTCAAGCAAAAATACTGAAAGCCTTGAAAGCATTTCTAGTGCCCCCAGATCTTGGGAAGCCTTGCCATACGTGTTCTCTTGGCATATTAGATTTACAATACAGCTGACACCCTGCAGTGATTCCACTTTGGCTGTGGCAAAAAAGTACAGTCAGCTATTTTCATAACCAATTTCTTCTTCCAGAAGGAGGATGCTCAGTCAGAATATTGAAGCAAAGTGAAAAAGGTACCACAACGTTACTTGTGCACAATTAACTAAAATATTCCCATCTTTTTTTTCTTATAAAATAGTATAGATTGCATAAATCTTGCTGCCTGCAACTTTGGAGTATAATATATTAAGACTGTGATATGAAGCGTCTGGTTTGTTCTTTTCTATTTTCTGGTTGGAAGTACTAATAGTATTATTCAATCCAAATAAAATGTAATAAATAGACATAAACAGTATAAAGGTAGTGCACATAATAAAACATCCATAAAGAACTAGTAACTCCATTTCCCTTGAAAGTTAAATGTTCCAGTTCCTAGTAATATCAATCCACAACAATAATTTCTTCCAGAATATAAATACGCAGTTCACACACACACATAAATCTTATAATAATATTGGTTTCTATTTATTCAACCAAACTTCCTGACAGAAGACTTATATAGGTGACTCATTGTTTATGAGTAAAAAAGTTCTAAATATGACTCTATTTGATAGTCAGATTTTAACTAGGGGGAAATTACCACATATTAATGTCACAATAATATGTAAAAAACTACCAAACTGAAATTTTATTTTCATACAGTGCTGAATCATTATTTTTTCTGGCTATTATCGCTATTCTATATAAGATATTCTACACCTACATTAGACTGCGATTTAAAGACAGAGAAAAGACGTATGAAATTTTACCATGAAAAGCCATGCATAGATTTGAAAGATTTTATGACGATACCATTATGACGATCTTTTATAATTTTTTGTTTAAAATTTCTGTTTTAAATGTAACATACCATTCCGAAAGTTTCTGAGAAATAAATAAATAAATATCTAATGCTGTTTCATGTTTAGCTGTCAAAGTATTTAATTTCTTTTACTAGGGAAAAAAAAAAATAAAAAAAAAAGTTTTTTACCTGGCCTGACAATGCATCAATAGCAGTTATGATAATTAGATAGTATTTTATTGCTATTTGAAGTGTCATTACTTTCACAGAATCACAGAATCACAGAATCACCTAGGTTGGAAGGGACCTTTTAAGATCATCTAGTCCAACCGATTAAACAAACAAACAAACAAAAAAAAAAAAAAAAAAAACAAAACACCAACCACCAAACCCAACAAAAAAAACAAACAAAAAAACACACACAAAACACCACCCAACACTAATCCATATCCCTGAGCACCATGCTCTTTTTCATTTGAGTGCTTATCTTCCTTGTGCAAGGCAGCTATCTTGCGTAACTTTTGGAGGCAGTAAATAGCCTCTTTAGTCGCCTGCTCTTTCATTCTTTTCACTTTCATATGAGACCTATATAGACATGCAACTTGTTTTTTAAAGTAACCTGACTTTTATTATATTTTCTTCTGTATGTATATTATGTATATCTGTATATATCTGTATACTATGTGTATATCTGTATACTGTATGTATATATGTATCTTTATGTATATTTTCTTCTTATTATATGTTAACTGTAGTTTCTTTGACTTTGTATGATATGACTTAAAAGTCCCAAATTCATGGCAAATAATATTTCTTAACACAATGAATTGTGAAAAATTAAGTCTACAATATGTAGTAATGACTACACACTACATTTTGTACTACTCTGTTAAATACCCACAAAAGCTATCTCATAAGCAGGAACTGTGTGAGAAGATAATTTGTTCTTTTTTGTGAGATGGTACTTGTCTTTAAAGTAACTGCCTATTTGGGACAGTTTTGAAACAGGTAATTGCTAAAAGCTTATTCCTGCCTTTAAATTCAGCAACTGATGCGCAATCTAGTGATGTTGTTCCATTCCAATCAGTAGAATTTTTATTAGTGACTTGAACTGGAAATGGATTGAATCCTGAATAAAAATGCTGTAGAAACAGATTCTACATGCACCATTGAAACTTATATAATGTCCTACCCCCGCACAGTCACTGCTACAGAAGTTTACAGAACATTACAATCCAGTGATTTGTGCTAAAATATGTAGAAAAATGTCATGGAGAGTTAAAAAAACCAAATAGTTCTTTTTTACTGAATGTTCATAATACAAAAATCATACATCATCTATCTCTTTTTTTTTTGTGCATTGTGCTCTGTTCTAGTACCTAATAAAAATAATATTGCTTTGAAGATGTTATATGAAGACATTCAGTACTTCAGCTTTTATTTGTGTAGAAAAAATTAAGAGCTTGATGCTCTATTTCTTTCCATTTGAAGATGCATAAAGCAGTCACTTTAGAAAATGAACCCTGTTAAATTTATAGCTAGTGTGTTCTCATTTAGTCTAATCTCTGCTGGCTCAGCGTAACACGCTGCCTTTACAGAGTGCCTACTAGTAAAATGCATCCTAACAAATTTTGTAACTGCTAAGGAAGAAAAGGAAAATCCTCCCTTTAAATGTTATTATACTTTATAGAAATAAAATGTCATAATATTTGCATAATAAAAGTATCATAAGAAATAAAATAAATAAGCCATAATGTGTCTTTTCATTTTGTAGCTGAGCACTTGGACCCGTAATTGTTCATTTCATAGCAGATTGATGACAATGTTTACCTTTTTATATTAACAAGGATGTAATTAATTTTGACAAAATCATTAAAGAGCCAGATAGTATACTGTCAACTGTCTCTTGTTCTCAGATAAAGTAAACTGCAACCTTACAACAGCTATAATCCATGGAAACTCCTTCCATAGTGCAACTCTGGAAAATTATCTTCATGAATTGATTAAGCTACCTAGATGTTGGATGCCAGTGGTTAATCTGAAAAACAAAGTTTTTCTTCCAGCCTCGGAATATGAATAATGTTTACAGTCTAAATGGTTTTAATTGGTATGTACTGAACATCTCTGAAAAACTTTTGTATTTTAGATAGTTTTTGCATACTGGAATGTTCACCTTGCCAGAATGCATGTCTAAATAAGCACATCAGGCAATAATGACATTTCAAAATAATGTCAATGGTTGGATCAAAAGCCAATATTAGTACAAATGTCCTTAGATCTCTGTTGCATGGAGATAAAAAGCTCAGCAAACGTTAAGTACGGAATTGGCTTGAACTTCAAAGTTTTCTGACTCCTGCCTGTGTGTTTTAGACTGTACAATTAAGAACTCACATTCCTGCAAATCCCCTTTTCATATAATAAGTTGCTATGAGCACCTTGGTCTCAAGCCCTACCTAAAATTACTTTTTCTTCTTTATGCCCCAAGTACCCTAAACTGTCTTGTAATCTTCCTCGTTCACAAAATACTGATCTGATGAGGACAGCAGATACAGTGCTGTGAGGACACTGAGTGTCAGTGAGGACATCTGATACAGTGCAGATCTCTTATCACTAACGAAAATGTAGATCAGATGGAAACTTGTCCCAGTATGAAAATAGTCCCTGTTTATTCATTTGAACATCAGTGATACATTTACAGTTCTGATGATTCACTTATATGAATCAGAAAATACAGTTTAAATTCTTGATGCAATAAAAATGTTGAAAGATTATACTCTAGATTCCACATGTGGGTAGAACAAAAAGGTTAAATATACTTATTTGAATAGATCCTACCTATAAAAACAATACTAAAAGAAAGATTTTTTTAAGAGAACATAGACTGTGAAATACATCCTTTTATTTATCGTCATATTATGTATGATTGCAGGTCTAGAAGGTAACCATTGATTTCTAGGTATATGAGTAAGTTAAGCAAGCCCTCTTCCTCATCAAAAGATTCACCTAAGGGATATTTCTCTTTGTTTAAAAAAAGGTACAACAACAAAAACAAAACCCACCTTTCTTCACTACAGAATTTCAACCTTGTAAAATAAAATGTTCTCAGGCATGCCTTCCTGCTATTTTCCACATCTCTGTATCTAAACTACATACTACAAACATGATCAGTTTGTGTAAACCTACAGAAGGGATGCTTGATGGGGAAGACGAATATTTGGTATCACTTTTTCAATCCTTTCAATAGACCTTGTTTCTGTAATAATTAAGTTGAATTATCATCTCTGTTAACTAAAACATTAAAGTAATTCTCTAATTTTGGAGCCTATCCACACTAACCAATCTATGAACACCACAACCAATTAATTTTTTTCTCCTCTTAGCTTTATATTTCTGAAATCTGTAACAATCAGATAATGCTTGATTAAAAATACAATATTTAATAGATGTATTATCACTAGATCATTGCTCTTACATAATCACAATTATTTAAGGCCAGGAAAAAATGCATGACAAATGGTAGTCTACTATGCATATTCTAAGTAGTGGCATAAAAAAATCTAATTTAATTTTCAATGGAGTTTGACAAATTTAGGAGAAAATATATACAGCTGTAGCAAACTGAACTTGATAACTCCTTTGGAAAGGGTTTTATATCACCTTCAGACTTTTTTCCCCATATATTTCTCCATCAGAGTTAGTTAAAACTATTATAGTAAAAAAGCACTAGAAGTTTGGGGTGACATCAAGAGATATATCAAGCATGCTGGAAAAGTAAATCCTTAGTATCTCACAATTCCCTATACAGCACCTAATTAAATTTAGTTTCATTGGGGTTATGTGGTTTTCTAGTCAGTGCACCAGCTATGCAACTGTAGCACCTTAAGGTTAAAGGAGGAAAGAGCAACTCTACACACGCACACACACACACAACCCCACGGCACCGCAGCCTCCTCCCTCAGAACCCCAAAGAAAACAAACATGAAGAAAGATGAATGTTGAGTCATCTTTGTAATTCCTTTTCTTAATTTGTTCCTCTATTGCAGGGAACATACTGTACACATTTCTATTATTATCTCTGAAATAGCTTCTTTGTGCCTGCAGTACACAGAATTGGTATGTCTGAATTCTGTTTTACTTAATTTCAACTTAAGTAAAGAGATTGAGTTTTAAATGGTCTCCCAATATATTTTTTAAGAGAAGCACTATTGATGTGGGCTTTTGGGGTGAGCTAAGTTCTTCTGCTTTTAAGCAGATAAATTTTGAACGTAAGTGATGTAGGAAGACTGTTTCAGCCTTCCCGTAGTTAGGAAGGTTGAATTTTGGCAATTTTGTAATTTGGATTACAAAAGGAATACCTTCTAGAATGAAAACATCTCAAAGAACAAGTTCACAACATCATTTGACAAGAGTGGATGGATACTATTGTGGGATTGCACTAAGACAGAATTGAATAATATTACAAATTACTTTTAAAAACAACCAAAAAAAGTCCATGTATGGTGCTTTTACATTATGTTCTAGGTCCTCAGACTTGACAATAAAGAAAAACTGAAGTGGTAGTGATAGTGATTGATAGTGATGGGAATGGTGATGGTGATAGTGATGGTAATCGTAATGGTAAAAGTAATGGTAATGGTAATAGTATAGCTATCTCATTTGGTTCTTCTTATCTTCCAAATGGGAATTAGGCAGAGGGAAGGGAAGAAGGAAAGGCAAGAAGAATGGAAAAAACAAAACTTAACATATGGAAAATATCTCCTTATCTTAGTAATGTCTCTCAAAATAGCTTGACGTCTATTCAATGTTTTTAATAGGGTCTGCCTGTCAATATATTATGTCTGTTTTTCTCTTGTCACGGATACTAATATAACCACCTATATTGTGCATTGGGGATTGTTTCCATGCTGTATGTTCATTATTTCTTTTTAATAGATTATTTAAATCCATAGCTGAAACAGAAAACTTGAAAAATACTAGATATATTTGTGATAGCAGACAAACAACAAAAACTACAATTGTTATTCAAGAAAGATATTACTTTTATCTTATTTACCTGAATTAGATGAAATAAGCCTTTTGAATCTGAAAAACTGAGTTACAAGTTTCCATAGCGATTACAATTTCAGCTCAAATAATGAGGCTGCTGACATTATAAAAAGTTTAATAGTAGAGAAAAGACAATTTTATGGTTTTGGTCAGTACACTTTGGAATTTAAAAAAATTTAGGAATATTTATTCCAACATCAGCAGCCCACACATCATGACCTGAGGATCTATCAGATCTACCATACTTGCCTTGTGAAATAAATTTTTTCATTCATAAATCTATAAGAAATACTGAAGCAACTACATTATATTTTACAAATAGATAACCCTTCTTCTTAATTATATTTTGGTTTAGGTAGAAAGCTTTCTGTTCCATAACAACTTGTCTCCCAGCTACCTGGGTACAGCTTATGATGACCAACCGTTGATCTACAAACAATAAAATTAATGATCAATAGATGATAACCAAAACTTTCCATAATGCTCGTTTAGGTCAAGTACAATTCATTCAAACTCTTAACAGTTCAGTAATCACAAAGCTACTAGCAAAAGTACGTGTGTAAAAGTATGTGTATAAAAGTATATGGGTCAAAATCTGCTGATTAGTGCCTCAGTACTTTTGTGAAATATGGCAGTAGTTTTGGTCTGGTTCAAGATATGTAAGTATCCAAGCCATGATACCTGGATTGGCAAACACTGTGACAACTGAAACAGAGTTTGCACTTGCGCAAAAGAGAGGTCTGTTACTTCCCTATTAATTAGTCTGCATTCATTACTTACAGATGGTAGTAAATACTTCTGATCTTTTAGAAGGTAGTGCTAGGAAAAAAAAAACAAACAGGCTGATAAAATGTTTATTATTGTTGTGGCAGAGTTAATTAAATAAAATTTCTCTTATATGAAAGCCTGTTTTTCTAAAGCACACAGTAGTATATCTACCAAAAGACAATGTGTAGCTCCTTAAAAATATTAATCAAAGCCTCTTGCCTTTGAAGGCACAAATAATATGCACAGCCTCATGTACAGCTTTACTCTGTTTCTCCTGTAAGACAAAGAAGTCTTAAAGTCAAACAGTTGAAATAGTGACAGATGGAAATATCTATTTAGTTTCACATCTGAATTTCTGGAAGTAATTTATTTAGATATTCAAGATTAAGTGCACCGGAGATGATGTGGCACTCATAGTAGCAACATGGAAACTGCATTTTTGCAAGATACTAAGAATCAAGACCACGGTCTTCTGTTCTTAGTTTTGACTTCTGTATAGCCATGGACATGTAATTTTATTGCTTTATATTATGTTTACAATAAGTGAAATAATACAAACCTGTTGAGAGAATATAGGATTCTGAAAGAGCTGAATTGTTCAGGTTGCATTCCCAAATTATCATGGTGGGGATAGAAATCAACCGAATCCAGAAATCATGTGTTATACTTAAAGGAAATTGTGAAAAGGGTATTCTGTTAACCAGTATCAGGTATGAATTCTGCAATAATTCTGTTGTATTGATGGATTCTGAGGCCTTTTACAGGATTAACTCGATAGAAGGTGGTGTTGAGTGCTGGTTTTAGTATCCTAGGATTTGCAAGACATCTGTGTGGGTCTGGCAGATACAAATTTGTGAGAGACCTGCACAGCTCTGGAAAAGAAACCAGAATCCTGATGGGATAACCTAGGGCATCTATGATACTAGACACTGTCTGAGGGCAGAGCTCATTATCTCCTTCTTCTGCACTAATATTTACTATATTACTTTTAAACATTGCAATTAACACATTTCATGATGATTTGTTTTAGCAACCATGAAGGGTAAACTCACATAGAAAAATTTTTTACTACAAATTTCCCATCTTTTTCTTGGACAGTTTGCATGGCCATCAGGGCCCATGCTGCAAGTTACGATGATGCTCAATGTATACTTGAGACTGAAATACAGGAAATAACATCACAGATCCAAACTCATTTTCTCAAGCCCAACTGGAACACACACACACACACACATACACACAAAAACCCAACAAAAAAGAAAAAAACAAACAAACAAAAAAAAAAAAAACACCAAGAAAAAAACCCAACCAGCCAATGAAAAACATAAGTGGTACGTGTAGCTCTAACCAGAAATAACCACTGGTATATTCTGTTTACATACAGCAGCCAGAGGTTAGTGGATATGGTTTCTGTAGAATGTGTGTTCACAAGAAAAAATAAAAACCAGACATGATCTGTGAATTTCAGGTTTCCTTACTTATTCCATGTTTATGGTATGAATTTCTTCCCACTGATAGCATTGGACTGAGAGAGGTTTTGTAAAAAGGAAAAATGAAAATAAAATCTAAATATAGTGAGGCCTTTTAAAAGGCAGCAAGACATGAAAAAAAAATGTTAGAAATAGACATATATTTCTGCTCCCAAATTTCAATACCACTGAAGCGTGAGGCAAAGCTTGGATCCGGCTTTAATGATAGGATGATTCTTTTAATTTGATTGCAAAACTAATTCTTGGGATCCAAATTTCTGAAGAGTTAGTTGTTCTGGATTGCCAAAAGTGGTCTCATTATTAATATTTTACTCCAGTTCTACCTGCTTATGCTAGCTTTAGTTCAAAGAAAATTATGTAACACCCAGAAACTAGCTGTATTATCTAAATCTGTAGCTATTCTAGTGGAATATTTACTTACATAAATATATGTAAATCCTGTTCTTTAATTTCTTTTGGAAGTCATTATTTAAACTGAAATCTCTGAAGTCAATACAATATATACCATTACATTTCAAATTTTACTTCTAAAATTACATCATCTTGTTTTCTCACCTGCAGGCTTGCAGATAGCCTTACAAGGTGGAGTAGATACAGGAACAGGGAGCAGTGGGACGAATTTAGGGCATTCACACTTAAACCTTCTACAGTTCTGCTTTGTGGCATATTCTTTCCTTAGGGTCTGAAGTAAAAGAAACAGCTAGAAACAGAACCAGATGATTTATGAATCCAGGATGTTATGGCTGTTGATGGCCTTAAGAGGATTTTTTGCAGCATTGGCATTGCTGCAGGGGTCACAAATGATTTACTTGTATCATCATTCATCTTGGAAGGATATGTTCTCAGTTTGGCTGCAGCAACTGGAAAAATGTATGGACACTGAACTCGGAATATGTTGGAAAAACCCAATTTCCACAAATAAGTGTCTAAATGCTATACTTTTTGGGAATCCTGCCATCAGTTTGAGCTACATGGATATTAGATCTAGCAAAATCAGAGACTATTTCAACAAACAGAGAATGAATTTAGCAATTAAAAAAAGCATATAATAACAAACAAACAAAACCCCAAACGGTTTCTAGGCAGTGACTTTGTTCTCAAGCAAGTATCATGCCAACATGATCCCTGAAAAAGAGGAGTTAGAACACATGTTAGAATATGCAGAGGAAAAGGAAGTCTTTATGTCACCAGAAGCAAGAAAAAGGAACAACTGAACCTTGAAATACTCCATTTTCTTCTAGATTAAAGAAAAGCACATTATCTAGCAGAAAATAAAAAAATACAATGAGAAGAGCCACCTAGCCAAATGAACTCTGGGAAATAAATGTATAGTGTAAGCAGCTGGACCTGGATGAATGAAGTGTCTGTGCATTACACCTGTCTCAGGTCTTAACACCTGTCATTACTTTTTATATGAAGGTAGCATTGTAAGAGCCATTTTTCCATGAAGCCTTATTAAACTTAGATTTTTTTTGGAGAAATTTAAAAATTAAGCATAGATTCATTGATCGATGGGAATTTCACCTTCGCTTCTTAAATATTTATTAATTTCACCACTTTTTTCCACTTTGATAAAAGAAGTTAAATGATATTCAGTTCTAATAGAAACACGATGAATGCATATGAATTCTGGAACATAAACACCTCCTTAAAAGTATTCTAAAAATACTTCTTCAATATGACATTTAAATATGTCTTTTGAGAAGGACAAAATTAGTAATACAGGAATTTTGCTTCTCAGTTGAACTGTAGAACTTTAATAGGGCCTGTTGCAATAGGATGAGGGTTAATGGTTTTAACCAACAGAGGGTAGGTTTAGGCTAGATATAAGGAAGACATTTTTTATGATGAGGGTGGTGAAACATTGAAAGAGGTTGCCCAGAGAGGTGGTAGATGCCCCATCCCTGGAAACATTCAAGGTCAGGTTGGACGGGGCTCTGAGCAGCCTGATCTAGATGAAAATGTCCCTGCTCATTACAGGGTGGTTGGACTAGATGACCTTTAAAGGTCCCTTTTTCAAGCCAAACTATTCTATGATTCTATGAACGCAATATCAATTGCATAGCACATAGATATCTTTAAAACAAAACAAAACAAAACAAAACAAAACAAAACAAAAACAAACTGGTCTGCAAAAGTGAAGGTGAGACACAAGAAGTGTGAAGTCTTTCTAAAATTGAAGGGGAGATAAGTAAGGGTCTCATACTTGCACCTACAACCAAAGCTGCCAGCTGCTTCCCATACTGACCTCCTCATTTTAGCACTGCATATGAGAAAAAAAAATAATATATTTAATAAAGGAATAAGTAAAATGGGTGGTTACTTGATCAAAGAAGCAGCAGCATTTAACACATTTATGTTTAGTGCATATAAATATATATATACATGTATAGCAACATTAGCTATTAAAACTCTTTTTCGAAAAGATATTTCATATAAAATGGAAAGTATTAACAGAATGATCCCCAAACATTTCTCTTTTTTTAGGCTTGTATTAAGTCTGACAGACTACAAAACTCTGCAGATGGAATATTGTGACTGTACTTAACACTTTATTATACAGAAAAGAAGGATGTTCCCAGCTGAAAAGCTTGCAATGTCTGTGAAGGTTCTCTAAAATAATAAAACAAGAAGAAAGAAAAACTGGCAACCGATGATATCTTTGCTAAGAAATGACTAAGCTTCATTACTAAGTAGAAAGTTATCATTATCATTTAGTGGAAAGATTATTTTAATATCTAGAAATACAATATAATTTTATCATATTGATGTAGTACTAATAAAAAACAAATTAAAAAAGGGAAATTATAAAATATTTACTTGATAAACACTTATTTTTTCCCTAGAACTATACTCCATCACAAAAACATTCAGTCTGAAGCTCTTAAGCTGTAATGATTGCTTGCATTTTGAAAACTACAATATATGAAAAGGATGTTAGTAACCTAACCAAAACGGGCAGTATATTTCAGGCTTAAAAGACGATAAAAAAACTGGGATCTTTCAGAAAATAAAACAAATCATAATTGTAAGATTTAATCAAGAAGTGCCTAGCTTTGTACTCAAGCCTTTTACTGTAAATTACAGATGGATAAATACAATATAGTAGACTAAATTATGTGAATCCGTTGAGTATTATTCTCTTAGCCGTGAAACAGAAAGTTTTGAAATTGAATGTTCAAACTTTTATAAGTAATAAGTATCAATATCAACTTAGTGGCACCATTCCTTTCAATCCTCAGAACAAATTTTTACATTTTGGAATGTGAAAATCTGCCAAATTATTTACTGAGATATTGATGCTTACAACTCTATCCCATGCCCACAATGCACAAGAACTACTAATTAGGATTGTCCTATACAGGAAATCCTACTTTATGATCCTACTATAACATGCTCAACGATTCCTGTGCAATGTATGGCACAGTTATCTAAAAAAGAACCTTGATTTTTTTTCTAGTGATCAGGCTCTATATGTACTACCACTAGCTTTCAGGAACACAGAATACAGAATCTTTATTCGATGTAATCCTAATTATTCCTGTAGTGAATGACATCACACTCTGTCCTACCAGAGCCACAGTGGTCCTACAGCAGCCCAGTTAACAGTCGTTGTCATACATTGGCCCAGTGGGATGGGATGTCACCCATTCTATTACTTTTTGGCTACAGGACAGAAAGGATGGGAAACCTAACAGCTGAATGTCTCCCTCATGCCTGGTATTCATCACTGTATTCGTGTAGCCCTAAGGTGAGATCTTGCCCTTCTTGCTGTCCCAATAGCATCTTAAAGGATGATGATAACCTTTCTGAGGGTACTGATTCTTGCTCAAAAAAATGAACTTTATTTTTGTATGACTGTTCCTGATTCCTGCTGCATTATAGATGGAAATACAATAAATATTGAAAACATCCTGGTTACTTGCATTGTCTACTTGTTTAGGACATCCAGAAAATTCCCATGTACATAATCTTAAAAGTATGAATTCATAAGAAGAAATTGTTTTCTTTTCCAGTCTTAATGTTTTTTTAACGTATTTAGGGGGCTTGAAGTTAATTCTCAAGTTTACAGTCTGCTGTTCAGAGAGTGCTTGGACTAGCACACACTTTGTCTTCCACACTGTAAATCTTAACAGTGCAGAGTACTCCATGTTTCACACACAACGTAAAAGCTACATCATAGCCATTAACCTTCCCCTTAGTTGCTGATAAAGTAAAATAGGCCCATTCTTTACAGTAACAGTAATGTATCTGTTCAGATAAATATTCCTCCTGCTGCAATAAAGTGTAGTATTTTACAGCTGCATACCATCTTTGCAAACTATAAAGTGGCAATTAAAATTGAATAAGAACAGAATACTAAGTGAAGATCTGAAGGCAAATGGGGACGAAAGAGCTTTTCCTAAAACTTCCCTCAGTAAAACTGAAGTTCAACATATACATCAACTAATGTTTGCTTATGTGATTTTTGAACCTACAGCAATGATATAATATTGAATTAATTCCTGGTAATCACTTTCTGAAAGTTGTTAATTTGATATAGTTAAGCATCCAGCATTTATATGACTGGTACTTTTTTTGTTGCATGCAAGCTAGTTACATCAGGAGACTGTAACTGAAGGACTGGTATAACTTAAGAAGCTGTTTTGTAAATATATAAACAGAATTATACTTAGCAATATTAATAATGAAATAAATTGTATTATTATTTCATAATTGTTCATAATTTTAAGTCTAGCAAGAGACTGAGTTTCAGGAGCTCTAACTTTGTCTTGTTTACTGTGTAGCCTCATGCAAATCACTAACAGTTTCTCTAGGTTTTCCACACTAACAAGATGTACTTTAGCATCTCCTAACCAAGAAGCATTTTTAGAGTAAGATCAACACTCAGTACAAGTATCAACTCATCCTACTCATGCGTAAGAGATAGTGGGTGGCCTAAGACAGTGAAATCCACTGCTACAGATCACCTCTTTCTTCACATTTATGCATACAAGATACATTCATACATGACTGATCTCAGCTAAAGACCTGTGATGCTATAATACCTGAGGGCCTATACGTGCTGGATTTGCATTGTATAGTAATATTAATACTCCTTAAAATTAATGCTAGTGGAACAACTAGGGACAACTTTCAGCTCCCATACATCAACTGTCACTTTTTTTCTTAAACCTTAAACTATTATTAAGTATTATTAAACTACTATACCAACAGTTTTCTGTTAATCATTTCCCAGCACTGTGATGGAGATTAGAATCTTTAGCTCTTAGCTGTTGTGAATTATACTGGAAATTAAAGGCTCCAAGAATTATAATAACTGTCATTCAAAATCTCATGGTTTGGCTATGTTACACTGGTGATTTATACTAATTCCATCTGTGAGTGATGATTTGCTTGCAGCCAGTCATCTCTGAGAACTTACTGACGGGGGCTGCCCTATTGTTTATGGTGATCTATACCTACAGCCTTGACCGAAAGATAAAATCTGACTTCTTCCCTTGTGCTGGCACAGGCACTTGCACACCATCCCACTGAGTCAGATTAGAGACCTGACAAGGTATCAAATAATCTTAAATTCTTTTCCATTTCTTTACTTTCCAATTTATTTTTTCTAATAAGGTCTTTTCGGACAAATTAAAGTTAAAATGATACCTAAGAATAAAACAAAACTCAGCCATAATACCTATGAAGTTTTCCCTTCATAATTAGCAAGAAGTCGTATGTGTTCATGTGGGGTACAAAAATGTACCCCAAAAAAGATAGAGAGCATCACTAGTTATGAATTTTTTCTAATTTTTTTATGAAGGCACCCAAAGAGAATGAAAAAGCTTCACAAACTGGTAAAATGCTTCGGGATATATCGTTTTATGTAATTACTGTGGAAACCCTGTACATCTGATTGGTAAAAAAACAACCTTTTAAAAGATGACAGCTGCTGCAATCATAGAAGGAAAAAGAACAAAGCTATTGTGAGCACTGAAATGGAAAACAAAATAGTCATTTCTGTGGTTAGTACAGCATTTTTGATAAATGCTACCAGCACATCAAAAGCCTTTTTAGCTTCTTGGTTGTTTTTTGTTTTTTTTTTTGAAGACATGCAATTTACCTAACGTTCAAAAAAAAATAAATAAATGTATATATGGTATAATCATTTATTAGTTCTACTGTTAATTGATTTTACTTCTTGAGAACATTTTATTCTTATTCACATTTTGGCATAAGCAGGCCTAAATTGCAACAGATCCTTCAGATGTGAAATATTAATTACGGATTCACTACCTATTGCATTGCAGTTATTCATAAAACCAGATTAGAAAGGATCAAGATTAAAGGCTAATTACGAAAGGGAGGCATTAGAACAACTCAGCAGTGAGACTCCACAGCATTCAGTCCCTTACCACAGGCACAACAAAATAATGTGTAATTTCTTATGTTAGAATTTGCTCATTGTAGCATTTTGTGCCTCTACCACTTCTTCGATTCTACACTTATACATAGCAATTCTTCAGGACTATGTGGCTGTAAGTAAAGATCTAAATACTCATCTCTGCTTGAAACACAGTTGCAACTTGACATTAATATCTCAGAAGTATGCACATCAGTCTGTAACAATAGTATCACTAAGATGGTTGAAATACAAGATTCAAAGAAGACTAAGTTTTTAAAAAAAAGAACTATTTGCATATTGGCAAAAAGTAGTAGCAATCTTTTTTTCTTTTTTTTTTTTTTTTTTTTTTCAGTAAAGATATGGAAAGGGAAGAGTTGGCAAGGAAAAAGAAAAAAGGAAAGAAGGAAAGAAAAAGAAGGAAAAAAGAAGGCAAAAAATGAAAAACATGTTCTTGTTTCTGTTTTCTATATCTGGGACTTCCATGAAGCCTCCCACCCAAATGCCAGCAGATGAGGGACTGATTAAGTTTGAATACCAGATACATTTAGTTTGGTACAGCAAGGCAATCCTCCGTTGTTTAAAACTAAACACAAATATACAGTAACCTTGTTTAATTTAAGATAAATTGTAGCTCAACTAGAAGGGAAAGGCTCTATACAGAAAGATCTTCAAGAAACTGCATCAGTAGCATTTTTCTTTGTATGCTGATATATTCGTGTGTAAGGAAAGTCTGATTAAGTGCAACTGTGTCTCAGTTTAAATGTTTTATATATATGTACATACATGACTGTTTTACTACATTGGTATTAAAGGCTAGATCTAACCTCAGTTCCGCTAATGTCTCCTTGTTGGCTTGTAAAAGGCAGGGTCCTGATGCTGTAATTACTTAAGAAAAATCCTGTTTCAACATTGACTCAAGAATTTCATGCTTAGGAAGACAGTCACTTGTACGAATGAGGAATTTTTAGCCTGGAATATTACATTCCACACTCCTGAGACATGCCAAAATCAACTCTTGACTAAGCTATTTCAACAATCTTTTTCAATTTCTTTGAACTGCATTATTTTAAAATTTTATCATAACTTATTTAATGTAAGTGTATAGAAAGTGGTTTTGTTACTGAGCAAGCAGAGCATCCAACCTAATACTATTTCAATACTCAGAGAAATAGGAAATTACGGGTTATTTCAGATCTATGTTAATTCCATAATAAACTTTCCTGAATTAAATGTGTAAAAATAGTTCTAAGAATCTGTAAAAATGTTCTAATTTACTACAGTCAATTTTTAAGATTTAATGTGTGAGTCACAGTTTATTTCATGTCTTTGTCAAGTCATAAAGAGAACTGAGCTAAGCCTTGCTTTCAGTCTTCACTTCTACGAAAGAAGATCTTGCAACAAAGTGATCCTTTTACTGATAGTGACTAATTGTACATGCTATCAGAAGGCAATTTAGGAAAAATAGAACGAATCTCCATTTATAAAGATTTACAAGACTTTACATCCTTAGTCACAACTTGTGGAAAAAAGTACTGAATGATGAAGGATAGCTTTTAATCTGAATTAAGTGTTTAGTTACAATTTGTAGGCAGTACTCATAATCTTTCAGTGGCTTGGATGCTTAGTCATTTTTCTCATTTAACAAAATCCTTTCCCACACTTCAAAACAAAATGATAATCAAAAAATAAAAAAAAAACCCAACAACATAAGCTCTGCAATCCCCTTTTATTCCCCTTACCATTACCTGGATATATCCTAAATGTCCATTGCAAGCTGGTTTTGAAAGCATTTCTGAGACTGTACAAGACTAAGGCTGAATTGGGGAGAGAAAAATGGCCAGTGACCTAGAGAAAGATCTGTGCTCTGCAAATCTGTTTAAGAAAAGCAAAGGTTTTCATTTAACAAAGTACCAATTAGATCTGCAGAAAATAGAAATGAAAAAATGGCAGATAGGTCATCTGCTCCCATGGAAATGTGAAGAAGCTTCATGCTTATTTGTTCTGCTGTGTCAAGGTTTATAGAGTTCACGTGAACGAGGACTCCACTTTATTCTCTGTTTATTTGTGAAAGTGGTATTATTAGGAGCACATTAAGTTGTTTTACTGAACAACCTTTTTAATCTCATGAAGTCAAAGAATTTAATTTAACATGAGAACTTAATTTCACACTGTTTTTATTGTTAGGTATAATTTCTTATGTATTGATGTGGATTTTGATTTATATTGCAAAATATTTATGATTCTGAATGTGCAAGCCACTATAGAGATGACTTTCAGAAAATACTAAACATCAAAGCGAACAATATGTCATAAACTAGGAATTTGTCCTTTCCTGGTGTGATATTTCTATCACTCTTTATCTCTAAATCACCATTTTTCTTTCTAAATCATCCCAAGGTTTATTGCCTATGACAAATATCTGATTCTAGAAATACTGATCAACAGTGATGGCTATTTGCTTCAGTTTTTGCTGTTTTCTCCTCTTTGCTTTCTCTAGTTGTTGAAAAATGGCTTTGTTTGCCAAAGTTTGTTCTCTCAATGGTATTATAAAAATCTGTTACTATAGTTGTCAGTTTACTTTGTTGCAGAAGATAAGGAATGGCATAACTATTCCAACAGTTCCCTTTTTGAAGGGAAGAAAAATAATAAATCTTTAGCCAAGACTGACTGTCAGTGTATTGTTTGCTAAGAAAGCAAACTATTAAAATATATGAGTAGCACATACCATGTTAAAAAGCTAATGGGACAAGTATAATGGGACTATCATGAAGTACAAGATATAGGAATATACTGTAAATGATTTCTGATACAGACCCTGGCCATGCAAAGTGACCATAACATATTATTCTTCAATAATAAATTCTAATTCTGAAGAAATAATATGGTCTAAATAACATTTTCATGAGGGGTGATGAATAAGCACCCCAAAGATATTTAAGATACATGGGGAACAGTAGGGATTTTGTAACAAAAGAAAACAAGTATTTATAAAGACATGCAAATCTAGTTTATAAATCAAAACGTTCAGGGAAGGCTCCATTTCATGTCTAATGTTGAAGAACTGCAATTTACATAATGCTAGGAGAAACCTAGAGCTGGGGTCCTACAGCACAGAACAGTAGATAAAAAGGATAACTGAAGGAGTAACTGGTCAAGCTGATGTATTACCCACTAAGGGTCTGACAACATTGACACTGCAAAGCAAAAGCCCATTTTGCAATTTTTAATCCATGAATAACAAACAAAACAAAGTGCAATTCTCCCAGTATTGGGAATAAAGTACATACAGTATTGTTCTTAAGTGTTAGAATTATTTAATTTCAATTCATTAGAACCATAAAATGATATGTTGATAAGAATAACGTATGCAGAGACTGAAAATCAAAAATCCACAAATTTGAATTTTATCACCACAGAAAGCAGAAAATACTTCAAGGAGTAACTTCCTACCTGATTTGTGAATAATGGGAACATTTGCATTATATTTATTGTTATTGGGTGCCTTTATCACTTTTATTGTTGTGCTGCAGTATAGCCCTTTGAAGGTCTGCCAAACCACTGCGGCTTGCTCAAATGCAGGGCTGAATTTTAATTAAGCTTAGCAAAATACTCATTGAATTTGCTGAGCCTGATTAGGCCAGTCATCCTGATAGACGTGCAGAGGGCATCTTGCTTACTTGTTTCAATAACTGACACAGGCAATTAATAGATTTTTGTAAAATAGTTAAATGTGAAAAAACCAGGCTGTCATCACTTCTTTTCACTGAGAATCTTAGCTTTTTTGTATTTGACATGGCTACAAAAGATTTCTTGGAATTATGAAGTACTAAAGAATAATTCCATATTCATATTTGTGAAGGGTAATTCTAAAAGATATGCATTTTGTTTCACTAAAGAATTCCCCATAATATCACAGTCCAGTGAAGAGGAGTTTCCATGGTCTCTGCAGAGTAGCGTTAAATATGCATGCAAGTGGATGACTTCGTACAGATGACTTTTTACTTTTTCATGGAAGTGATACTAGGACCTACCTCCATCTTATGAAGTTAGAGCATCCCCTATATATATCTATATCTTCAATTTTTCCTGTGAAGCATAACTACCAATTGCAAAAAAAAAAAAAAAAAACAAAAAAAACAACCACCTTCTTCTTTACCTCTTTCTTCTGTGAAAGTGACAACTTCAATTTTTTAGAAGTTTAACAGTCAGGAGGGTTTTGACATAGTAGCAGTGTCCTTAAGACACTGCTTAGGAATGTTAGTTTTGCTTTTTTCTCCTACCTATTTCCACAGTAAGTTTAGGGGAAAAAAGCTTGTGATGTATTAAAACCAAATGTATCAACAGCTGTCCAGCTAACCAACCAGTTATCCATAAAACATTGTAAGAAAGGAATAAAGCACAAATACAGGCTGGGAGGAGAATGGATTGAGAGCAGCCCTGAGGTGAAGGGCTTGGGGGTGTTGGTGGATGAAAAGCTTAACATAAACCGGCAATGTGCACTCACAGCCCAGAAAGCCAACCACATCCTGGGCTGCATCAAAAGAAGTGTGGCCCCAGCAGGTCGAGGGAGGTGATTCTGCGCATCTGCTCTGGTGAGACACCACCTGAAGTACTGCATCCAGCTATGGATATAAAAAGGACATGGACCTCTTGGAGCACGTCCAGAGGAGGTCCATGAAGATGATCAGGGATGGAGAATCTTTCCTATGAAGACAGGTTCAGAGAGTTGGAGTTGTTCAGCTTGTGGAAGAGGAGGCTCTGGGGACACCTTTTAGCGGCCTTCCAGTACCTAAAGGGGGCCTACAGGAAAGATGAGGAGGGACTCTTTGTCAGGGAGTGTAGTGATAGGGAAAGGGGTAATGGTTTTAAACTGAAAGAGGGGAGATTTAGATTAGACATTAGGAAGAAATTACTGTGAGGGTGGTGAGACACTGCAACAGGTTGCCCAGAGAAGTTGTGGATGCCCCATCCCTGGAGGTGCTCAAGGCCAGGCTGGATGGGACTTTGAGCAACCTGGTCTAGTGGGAGGTGCCCAACAACACAAAGCCCTTTTACTGATTACTTAATCTACTGATAGAGAGAAGCTATACGGCAAAGGATCACGTGAATTATATAGAAAATTTCTAGAAACATTAGCTAACAGAAAATTTTGCTTGGGGTAAAAGTATTTAAGCTTATTTTCTGCAATTCTATTGCCACATAAAAGAGGAAAAGAACACTTACATGTACTGTCATCACTTTGTTCACTGCTGCTATCCCTGGCATCTTCACATTGTCACACTTACAAGGGTCAGCCATATCCCCAGGGTAGTGTCTTAATTGGGGTGAAGTGTTTATTGTTCAAAGGACTGATGGAGTGTACAAAATAATAAGCATATTCCAAACTCTGACTTTACTATGTTGTTTACAGGAATTTCCTTTTGAGAACTATATCAATGATATGCAAATTCATTCCTGTGTCACTGCCTAGCCTTACAGATATCAATCCAAATTTACAAAGCAAAATTCACCATTACTGTTTTTTTAATCAAGATATATAAGCTTTGCTGAGCTTAATGTAGCTCATTATTTCAATTTTTCATCTTATATCTTTTTGCCACAGAGATATTATGAATTTTTTTTTAAATGTACACAATTAAGATAAATATTACATTGTTCATTAGAGAGATCAAGGTCACACAATAAGTAAGGAAAGTAGAAGTAACATTTACCTTCCTAAGGGGCTTCAAATAGATAATAATTGTTTAACCTTATGGGTTTTTTTCCCAAAAATGATCTGAAAAATGCTAGCATTTTTGGCCTATGCCTAGAAGAATGATGGCATTATCCGACACATTTAGCAATCATTCACATAAAAATTAGTTTGATACAGTTATAGATGTCTTTGCCAACAGTAATGCTTTATCTTTTGTTTTTCCACAAGTACAAATAAATATTTTTTTTCAAGAGATGTTGCAAATTAATTCAGTAGGTTCTTCTTGAACATCAAAATACTGAATCCTCTTTTTTCTTAATGCATCATCGCTCATTGCAAATTTTGTGAAATCTAGGCACCTATCTAGCTATTTGTTCACAGTAGGTGCCTGCCCATTACCATCATAATAATTTTGGCAGGCTTTCAAGACCGATACTTTCCATCTGTTACCATTTCATAGAAATGGTACCTTGAGGTCCACTTGAACTATGACCCCTAAGACTCTCCAGCAATTTAATAACAGTTTTTTCTCAATCAATCAAGTTGACAAAAAATGCTGCATGGAAGCATCTCAGGTTCTACACTTCATCCATACACACATCTCTGATCCTGGGGTTTTCAGGACTTCTCCATCAAGCTAAGACATTCAGACTCTCCCTTCGAGCAAGAGTATTGGAAAGCCCCAATAAAGGAAGGTGCCAAAATTTTCCCTGAACCCTAAAAAAAAATTAATTCTTGTAAAGCCTAGAGCTCTCATGGTCCAGGGCTGTGGTCAACAGACACAGCTGGAGGCTTAAGGCTTCAGGGGGGTCGGGGAGGGGGAATAAATGTTGTAGTATCACAACCCATGCATTTATCAGGACTACTTCAGAATTACAAAGTTAGGGAAACAAATATAAAAAATTCTGTTACCACAAGCATGAATAATTCACAAGTGTGATGGGTTGTTCTGGTTTCCAATGTTTAACAGAGCATCAAAATTAACTTTTATTCAAAAATACTAATTGTACTGGTATGTAACAAGAGATTTAAGATGTGACATCACAGAAAATGTGCGTTTATTGTTCTGATAATAAAACTCATAAGGCTTCTGCATGCACGACACATTTTCTGGTCATCATTTCTTTTGCATTTATACAAGAGAATCTGTTGCTGAATACATATTGCAGAACTCTTCTTATTTTCAGAAGAATCATCACGTCACGGGTTCAACAAACTCAGAAAGCTGAGAATTTGACTTGGGACATCCCTATACTGAATTTCTGATTTGTTGGCAAAGGCTCATTGTTTGATCATGGCATCATTTGTCAAAAATTGTGTCCTGAGTTGTCCAGTTACCTAATGAACCTTAAAACTTCCAGTTACCCTAGAGCAAAATACTAGGAAGAGAAAGAGAATAGTAGGAATGAAGGTTGATTGTTTCATTCTTGTCTTTTCTTTGCTCACCTCTGAAGGCTTGGGCAAACACTTTAGATGGAAGGGAAGGGAAGGGAAGGGAAGGGAAGGGAAGGGAAGGGAAGGGAAGGGAAGGGAAGGGAAGGGAAGGGAAGGGAAGGGAAGGGAAGGGAAGGGAAGGGAAGGGAAGGGAAGGGAAGGGAAGGGAAGGGAAGGGAAGGGAAGGGAAGGGAAGGGAAGGGAAGGGAAGGGAAGGGAAGGGAAGGGAAGGGAAGGGAAGGGAAGGGAAGGGAAGGGAAGGGAAGGGAAGGGAAGGGAAGGGAAGGGAAGGGAAAAAAATATGAGAAAGAGAGAGGGGGAATGAGCTAAGTGTTTCATCTTTTAATTTGGAAATATTATGAATTCCCACCATTAGAGACAAGTTCTGAAAATAGAATGTATTTTTCAGCACATCTACTTTGTGTCTTGAGAGTATCTGATGTAACCTAGTTCCAATTATATTAATGAGAAGAGAAGCAGTCACTGACATCCTGATATAACTCGATACTATCAGGCTTCTTGGCAAACAAGCAAAGAGAATTTGCATTATTTCAGGATAGCAAGAAACCTCAAGGAGGGAAAGGCTCACACACACGTGCACACACAGATGCACACACTGATTATCTGCAGTAAGAAACTGCATTAACAGAGTATTTGTTTCACAAGTATTAAATCCACATCTCCATAGCGAGTACATTATCTGTTGCTGATTGTTCTGAAAAGGGAAGCCTTAAAGCTATGAAACCAATATTTCTTGAAGTCCCTCTTCTTATAAAGTCATATGGAAAGTTTAACTAGTTTTCACAAACATTTTTAAGTGTTTTTCCCTACTAAAACTAACTAAACTAACTAACTAAAACTAAATTATTTTTTTACTTATGAAATAATATGCGTAAGTCAAGCTGAAGTACATATAATAAACACAAGTGAAGCTGAAGTAGAAATTACAGTAGAGATATTTTGGGTTATCTATTTTTATACATGTACTTGCATAGGTGCACATGTGTTTGTGCATGGAGAAAGAAAAAGAGAAAGAGAAAGAATAAGCTGCTGCAGAATCTTGTTCTGAGGAGATGTGGGAAATTATCACTTACATTGCAACAGCCAAGTAAGAACTGCATCTGGATCTACAAATGAGGTCCCCAAGTCTGACATAAACAGAAGCTAGTCTACATTTCTGAGAATGATTAGTCTTTTTTTGGAAATGTCAAGGAAGAGCACTGACATTTCAGAAGTTTACATGACAAAGCAATAAAACTTACATCTTGAATATCTTGAGATATTCAAGGTGAAGCTCGATGAGGACCTGGGCAATCTGGTCTAGTTGGGGGTGTCCCTGCTGACTGCGGGGAGGTCGGACTAGATGACCTTTGGAGGTCCCTTCCGGCCTGGACCAATCTATGAATCTATGAATCTTTATTTTCAAACATACACAGGAGTTTTATTCAAAAGGATTTCTTTTAAGTTATTTATATCAAAGTCCTTTTACTTCAGCTTTTATATCCAAATGCCTTGTTGATCTAGCAAATACACCAGTACTATAGGAAGAAGCTGAGGAATCCGATTTTGTTTAATGTGGCAGGCTGTTTTTGGACTTTATAAACCAAAGTACATGTTCCTGAATTAAAATCCTGTCCTCATTCAAGTCAACTGCAAAGTGTTATGTGACTACCTTGTCATCCAGACTTCATAATCAGACCCTTTTCTAAAAACATTGTCACTGACCAACAAACCCCTACAGTGGAAGAAGGCTCATAAGAGAAGAGCAAGGGGATGAACCTCAGGAAATAATGCAAAGTGTGACTGACCACAGCTCTTGTAAAGAAGCTGGCTTATCTCAACAGCAAGGGGACCAGAGAGTGGCCTTCGTTTTAGGTAAACAGCAATCAACAGTTGAGTTGATTTACACAGGTGGTGTAAATATTTCTCCCTGACTTCATTAGGAGATTGTGAATGTCTCCCTAAGTTAGCCAGACCAGCATGGGGTGGGAGTGAATATGTGGCTCAGTCCAACACAGAGTATAAAAACTGAAATACTAACAAGAGAGCTACAGACTTGAGCTGGCTTCAACCCACAGTTATGCCTTCCTGGTGAGTGGGGATGTCCAGCATCATGATGGTGAGCATGTTATAGAGACAGACAATGGGAATTGCACTACTACTGTGACTGAACTGTGCATATTGCTACATTCTGCTAAGTGTAACTTACATTTGTACTGTGTTATACAATATAATTTGTATTGTTCTGCTAAATCAGAAATCCTGTATAACATCAACTGTCTTCATATAAATAAATTTTATATCCTTCCACATGTGGAATATCTATAAGGACTGGGTCAGAGAGTATTGGACTCCGACAAACATATGTAAAGAAGGTAATGCTCAAAGGAGTAATACAGTTATTTAAAAAAACATGCATCCCTCCATTTGCCATGAAGAACAATTGCAGCACATCTGGTTTTCTTACGAAAGTGCCATAGACAAGACAAACTCATTGCTTGAAGAACATAAATCAACTTCGATGAGAGGAAGTGTTTCTATACTGAATGACAGAAACCTATGTCAGTCTCTGGATAATGTTGAAAAATAAACAGCAAAGGTTTGTTCATGTTATCTTCACAGAGCTAAGCATACCTACGAGGGAGGGTATAAAACAATTCTATCTTATTGGAAAGCCTGGAGTGAACACTCTGATGCTTGTTCCTATCTTCAAAAACAAGCAAACAAGACCTACTGTAATATTAAATGCCAATATAGAAACAATTTTTTTTTTTTTTACTTTTTTTTTTTACTTTTTTTTTTCTCTGAGCTATCATAATTACTGCCTGGGTTTAGAGGCAGTGAAAAAAATAGGTTTTTGAGGCCTTTCAAAATGAAGGCTCCATTCTATTTCCATTGAAGTCAGATTACAATATTTCACCTGACGTTAATATGAACAGCAGTACTTTCTCAGAGAAAAAGGATCTTGGCGTGTCTTAGGATATTAGTGTATCACACAGACTTACTCCTTTCTATTCCTACACCTTTGCTCAGATTTGCTTCTGTTTTATATAATAGTTTAACTTAAACATAAAATAAACAAATCACAAAGAAATCATGGTCATGAGTAAATTGTAGGAATAATGTTGATTGACAACAAATAGATAAGGATATTTTGTACCCTCTTGTCTCCCCTTTACGTCTTTGGGATAAAGATTAAGTTTCAGGAAAATGTTGCTAGAGACATTTTTTTAATGACTTCAAAAAAAATAATTTTCAGGAAAATATTGATGCTTATGCTGAACATTAGAAGAGAACCTTGCAAAACTTGCAGTGTCCTGTAATTCAAAATCTTAGGCAACATAGCAAAAGGAAAGACTAAATCTCCTAATATCTCATCATTTTTCTAATCCAAACTTGTTATTGATTTTTTAAACAAGAAACTCAACAATATATCACTAACCTTAATTCTAACCATTTATGTGTTTCATCTGATCTTTCTTTTATGATTACTGCTCTGTAACTCCTATAATTTCCAAGAATCCTGTAGGTATCAGCTATGGTAACCTTTTTCTTACAATTTCAGTACTATGTTATCTGAAATACTACTGCTATTTCTTATTTTAGTTATTGAGGAATACTGCAAATACGATGCTGGGGTAATTGATAGCATATGTTGACATTTTAATAGCAGCTACAAAAACAGGTGAAATTAAGGCCAGAACAGATGAGCTATTACTTCTGCACCCTAGATATAAATGACATTCCTATGATTTATGAGTAAATTTAATGCCTTTCCTATTTACTGTGCTTTACAAGTAAGGAAAAGAAGTGAAATGAGAAAAAAATCAAAATTCACAGAACACAATGCTTTCAAAAACTCTAAAGCTACATCATTTTTATATCCCTTTGAGAGGAATACAAAGTAAGATTAAATATTATTTTTCATTGTTGGTTAGAATAATGATTGCCTGACAACTTGTTAATGACAGATAATGGGGGAAAAACTTTCCTTGAATTTGTTTTTCTAGAAATAAGACTTAATGAATGTATTCCATTAACCGTTCAGTACCTGGTCTGAAAACATCTTAACTGTTCCATCTTTAAATACAAAACACCCTTAGGAAACCTCTCAGAAAAACTGCTTAAAAATGAAGAAGTAATACAGTGTCATATTTGCCTGTAGCACACTCGGTTTCTGTCCTAATGCTTGCATAAATGCACATTTGATGCATGACTGTGAATGCACAAAGTAAGAATTGCTTTTTCTTCCTCCCTTCAGTGTTTTTTTTTGTGCCTGGAGCTTCTGACATGACAATAAAAGTAAAGAAAATTAATAGTGTACCTTACTCGCCTTTCCAAGAAAGCTTTGCTTACATAGTGTATATATCAATTCAAAGGCAAATAAAAACTAAATCCATTGTTTCCACCAGGTAGGGGACAATTTAGTGATGAACTAACTGGTAATGGAGTAACATGTGATGTCCAAATATGATCATTTGATTAGGTCCTCTATGGTCATTTGAAAATCTGTGACCATTTTCTCTCTGACTGTATGTAGCAAGAAGAACATGACAAGAAAAGCAAGCAACCAAAAAGCACACAGGTATTTAGGATGGAACCGATGTATAGAAAAGGAAGCAGTGTGGCTAAGAAAAAGAAATTTTTAACAGGGACAAGCATCTGCCTCAGTTCTGATCAATCTTTCAGAGAGATGTACTATAAGCCTTGTCTGAAGTCAATCTCACAGACTCATAGACAGGATGTGGCAGGAAGGCGCCTCCAGAGGTTACCTAGTCCAATCCCCTGCCCAGAGCAGCATCAGTGAGAGCAGGTTGCTCAGGATTTGAATATCTCCAGGAATGGAGACTTCAAAGCCTGTCTGGGAAACCTGTGCCAGTGTTTGCCCTCACAGTACAAAAGCAACTCTTGTGTTCACAAGGAATCTGATGAGTTTTGTTTCATGCCCGTTGGCACCTGCCCTGTCAGTGGGAATCACTGAGAAGAGTCTGGTTCCCTCTGTATTCCCTCCCATCAAGGAGGGGGATCCCCCTGTGCCTTCTCTTCTCCAGGCTGTCCCAGATCTTTCAACCTCTCCTTGCATGTCAGATGTTCCACTCCCTTATTCACCTTTTTGGCCTTTTGCTGGGGCCACTCCAGTATGTCCATGACTGTCTTGTACAGGGGAGTCCAGCACTGGACCCAGCACTTCCAATGTGGCATCACCAGGGCTGAGTAAACAAGGATCACCACCCTTGACCTGCTAGCAACACTGAGGCTCACGCAATCCAGGAGGCTGTTGGTCATATTTGCTGCAAGGGCACATTGCAACCTCATGTCCAACTTGGTGTCCACAAGGACCTTTTCGAGCCACCCCTGGTGGGTACTGGTTGGGGGTTATTCCTCCCCATGGGCAGGACTGGACACTTAGTTTTGTTGAACTTTGTACCACTCTTCACAACCCTCTGGACCCAAATCTTCAGCCAGTTTTCAGTCCACCTCACTGTCCACTCATTTAAGCCATACTTCATCAGCCTGTCTATGATGATGCTGAGAGACAAGTCTCAAAAGACTAACTAAAGTTGAGATAAATATTATCCACTGCTCTCCCCTCATCCACCAAGCCTGTCAACTCATTGTTGAAAGCTGCCATGGAAGCTTTCATGTAAATGGAAGCTATGTTTTAGTTCAGGCCTTTGATTTCTAGGTGAAAGGAAATCAATGGATGAGGTGAGGACAAGAAAAAGAAGATTCAGACCAATTACATATTTTGCAAATAGAATTTTGTATTGTTGGATTACTGACTAATAGTTTTAACTCAAAGGGGTGAAGAAGTTGCTCTCCTCTCTCTTTCACCCCCCCGCCTTTCCCCTTCCCCTTCTTTCCCTTAAATAATTAACCAGGACATTGAAATGTTGAATAAATACAATTCCAAAAATCAGTACTGTTTCTCAGCTGCTCAGCTCAATTTCATGTGTTATGAACAATGGAAGAAAAATATCTCCCTATACTTATATTATAGGTAGCTCTTTTGTCCCAATTCAATAAACTGAAATCATTTCAGTGGGGAAAAAAAAGGAAGTGTCTGTACTTTTTTAAAAAGAAAAAAAATAGTTAAATGTCATTGTCAAAGGTTTTTGAAACAGCAAAATAAAAATATTTGCCTTCAATATTTAGAGATGTGCTTCTCAATCAGTTAGCAGTTAAAACAGTCGATAATAAAATGCTAGCTTTGCCAGACATTACCAGCACTCTAAAGAAAAAAGTTACTTTCCTGTAGCAAGAAGGTAAATTGCTTAACTATTATATATAACCAACAGCCTCCTCTGAAAGACTAAGTATGTCAACGTGGGATGAGAAATCTCTTGGGTAGCAGATAGCCAGACTCAGATCTGGAAACAGATTTGTCCAGTTATTTTAGTTCATGACTTCTCGGCTGCATGACTTGGACCATGTGTTTAAGTGCTCTGCTGAACAATAGAGCAACAATCTTGTATTTTGCTTGTGTGTTTGACTGGTTGATTGGTTTTGTTCCTTCACACATATAAGCTGCAAACATCTGTCTAGTTCTGATCTGGTACTGTGATCACCATCATTATATCTGAATGCTAGCTACTTTCCATGCTGAAGCAGACCGTGGCTTAATGTTGTACCCTTACAAATTCCTCTGTTTTTCATCTGCTATATAAGGATTAAAATAGGTGAACCGATTAGTGTACTATCTTTAATTAAATAAGAATCATTCATGAAAAACATTGAAGAAAAAAGAATTAGATAGATTTCTCTTTTGGGCTGTTTTCTCAGCCTTGAGATCTACACCCTACATACTTTTTTCTCAGGATCACAAGTCTTACTAGAACTGGAAAAAGTCTTTAACCTTTGGAGATGTGGAGATAGATTTCATTTGGTCTACAGGTCTCTGGGGAGAAGGAATTGGATTGATTTTGTTTTAGAAAAAATAAGATTGCAGATGTGAAAAATAGAGAATCATGCAAGAGCATACATTTGCTGGAATATTTTACTCTGAAAAAAGTGGATATGAGAATCCGACACCAAAAAAGTCCTTTAAAGTAGGAAAAAAAAATTAATTGTCGATCTGTAAGTTTTATTTACTACCAACATACTAGGATGAAAATACTAAATTTTAACTCAGCTTAGAAATTACAAAGGTACTCTAAAGAGGCATTACTTTATGAGGTAAATCTTCTCTCCCAGACATAGGATATAGTGGTTTTTTTTCTTTACTATTTTTATACTTGAGTTACATTTTAAATATACTTGGTGTATATATATTTAAAATATTTACTGAAATTTGGCTAAAGCACAACCATGTTAAAAATATGAGGACATACTGGTGGAGTGATTAGAGAAGGGGAAAAACATGAGGAGAACAAAAGCAAAGAAGCTATGAAAGAACAAGATTCAAGAAAAGATTCAATTGTGCTGGAGGCACAGGAATGATGAGACTGAAGTAATAGCTCTGTTACCTGGTGAGGTCATTTAAGTGGAGTGCCAGGGACAAAAGGTAGATTGGAGAGGGACTGGGTGGGCATGAAAGAAGAGCTCCAGACATCCATTAAAAACAATGTTCCATGAATTTAAGAGATTAAAGCAATAAAAGGGATGGTGTGGTCCTTGGAGAGATGTCAGGTCAAGTGTGTTTCCTTTTCAGCCAGGGAAAATAGGACATGTTTACCTTGCAAGAGAAGAGTACCAAGAGAAACTGAAATATTGAGGAGAAAAGTAACGGAGAGGGAATAAAAGGCACAAGACAGACCAGCATGAAGTTCAAAAAGAACAAGCAACCACGTCCACGGAAGAAGGGAAAGAGAGGGCAGGAGTCCACGAAAGAAGATAAGAAGTTACCAATAATCTCATACTAACAATAACAGAACGGTCAAGGTACTGATTGAAACAGTTTCTACTTTACCTAGTCATTGTATTTAGGTTTGTAGTTTTCAGCCTTCAAAGGTAGATAGTGAGGAACAGAGAAGTCAGGTGAAACATGGAAGGTGTGAGCCAGCTGCTAACCAGGGTGACAACTCAATAACAGGAAGACCAAAAGTCATATCAGGTCAGGCTCGTGGAAATGAGGGAGATAAGGAGCATCTGTGTAATGCAGGTCTATCTGAAGTTAAAACTGAAATGACTTATATATATATATAAAAAAAATAAAAAAATAAATATATATATATATATAGTAGAACTTCCAGAATCAGGCCTGAAATGTATATTATGCAATTTTTATTTTTTTAAAAAATGCACATACAGGTCAAATTGCTGAATATTCACAATGATTTTAACTTCCTGCATGTTTTATATTGCAGGTTATCCATTAAAAAATAACTCTCCCTATCTGTATTCTAAAGACACAGAAATATATATAAAGACAGCTATGTTTCTTACTGGAATTGGAAATTATTAACAATTGAAACAATAACAACATAAAAATGTGAATAGCCCCCAAGATGCAGTCTCATTTATTTAAAATAGAAAATGTGTAATTCCTTTCTCTGTGTTTTCAAATTCTAAAAGCAGTAAGAAAAAGACTCTCTTGGAGTGAAATGCTGCTACTAGTAACTTGTTTCAAGTTTCACATGGATGTCAATGTAACCTGGATTTATAAGTGAGGTATTAGCAGTTCCCTTGTACTACCAGATACATATATTTGTTTAGTTAAGAAGAAATTAATTTTTCCTCCTCTGAACACAATCTATGTGTTATATCTATTGGATATAAACCAACTATTCTACACGAACACTTACAGTATTGCAAAACTAACTCAGGCTTGAATATTCAAACCCCTCTGCATATGCATGTTTTATTGACATCGTAATACAGTGGGTTTTTTTTCATAGAATCCCCACTGCATTCAATCATATAATGGGCGGTGGTTGTTTAATGACAAATTACTCGACATCCTCTTTCCTCCTCGTGTTAGACCCTTCAAACCATTTCCTGAAAACAAATTGCAACATCTCATCAACTTTTTTGACTCTTTATAGCTATCAATAAATTATTTTCTGCACCACTAAGAGTGCATTACAATCCCCTTCTACAGGAGAGAAATAGAGGCACAGAAAGAAAATTATAAGTATCTGCTAATTTCAGGTGTCTAAATTTACAAGTACTTGATATTTTCAGTGATGTGTTCCCATTGGTTACTAATCAGACTTCAAGATCTGAAGTCCAAAACTTGAAAATAAGGAATCATTCATTAATGCATGGCAAAAAAGTGGTTCTAAGAAACCACTTAGGTTCTCATAGGTTCTCTCTGGCAGAGACAGAAAATATCTAGCTCTCCAAGGCAGTAGTCAATTTCTTTAACTATCTGTCTCTCTCTCTCCTCTATTTTTTTTTCTTGTACTACTTTTTCAGTAATAATGACCAATACAAACCCATAGACCAGTAGCTATCTCCATATTTTTTTAGGTGAATGTGGAATTTTTATTTCAGGAATTGCTTACTGACATGCTCCTACTTCATCAATCATTAAAGTCATGTGCTTAAAAAATGCCTCCTCTGAATATCTTTCTTTTTGCTCTTACATGCAAGAACAGCTCAAATTAGACCATACTGACCACTCAGATATGTACAAAGTTAGTGTTTTTATGAAAGATTCATAATAAATATGCAAATGCAGCAGAACTGAACCTGTGAACTTCTAATGACTTCTGATATTTCCACAATATTAATTAAAACAGCATTAAATCTGTTGGTTTAGTATATTTTATACATTTAATTTCTATAATTTTAATATCAGTAAGTTAGACAAAATACATCAAATTAATCATGGCTAAAACTACAAATTATTCACAGATTTCTGAAACAGTGTAACTGACACCAGTAGCAATTTACTGTCTATAAACTATATAGTGTGGAACTGTGCTTGAAAAATATGTCTATCTTCTAACATCAGAGGAATGGTGAAGCATGGACTTAGAAGAGTCTTCAGATAAATATAGACTCTTCTACCCCACTCTCTCCAACCTTTCACTCAAGTATAAACTCCTTGCCTCAGACTCTGGCATTTTTCCCTACATGCTTCATCCAAACTCTACTTTTCTATCATACTCTGTTTCCTAGTTTCTCCCCTTTTCTTATACAGTTATTCCCCCATTTTTTGTCCCAAATTCCTTGATCCATGTTCACTTGCCCAGATGGCCCACTCCTGCATCTGCTTTCCCAAAATTCCTACTCACATCTGCCCTCCCAGGTACTACCCGTGCCCATCTGCTATCATCAGTCTCAGTCCCTTTGGTCCGTTTGTTCACCTGGATCTTCCAATCAGACCCACCCATCAGAAAGCCGCCTTCCCTTCTCTTCCTCCTCTTGCTCAGGTTTCTCTCTCAGACTTCCAGTGTGATTTCAAGGATGTCTCCCATGTCTCCCTTCTCCAAATCACCCCCAATGAAAAGGGCCAGGATTGCTCCCTGAGTTTTTCAGTCCCTTTAAGCGTGGTCCATTTCCTCACATCACCCTAGGATGCCTCAGGGTGGGCTGTTCCTCATGGCCTCTCCACTGAGACTCACAGGCTGCCCCTCCCAGTCACAGTTCAGAGAGAAGTTCAGAGTGGCTGCAGGAGACAGGGAAGGAGACAAGACCCTCCTACAGCCTTTCCCTGTTCATGTAACTCCAGAGTAATCCCATAGAGACAAGGCGGGTTGCTTTGGAAAATAGGGAGGCCATGCAGCAAAAACACAGAATTGCTGAGATTAGGCCTGGGCAGGTACAGCAAGAGAGTACAAGGACTGTAATCAATAATATTTCATTATTAATAGTGTCAGTATCTAACACACCAGATTGTCATTGGTATTACGTACACTGAGAGCGAGGATATGAATGTATTGTCTGTATAATGCTGCCCTTTACTTAGGGTAGGAGGCGCCTACTGCCAGCACAGAAGAGTTTGTCTCTTACTTTTACTTGATTTTGGTTCAGGTGCCTGAATCAAGACTCAGCATGACACAAGGAAAGCCTCCCTCTGCCCCAGTGGGCCACAGTCCGGGAAATCCAGGGCTCCCACTGCACCAGCGCTGGCTGTGCCCTGTGCAAAGCTCATGCCTTCATCAGCCAGCCTGCGAAGTCCTGGACAAAAGTGCAACACTCTACAAAATCCCTGGCAAGGATCAAGTGTCTCCTCTGTAACATGTGCTGGACCTTTCCAACAAACAGCTGCCAGAACTATTACTTTTCAGTGGGTAAAGCTGTATCTTTTTCCCTGCTTTTCGTCTTGAAATCTGCTCACCAGTTTGGACCAAAATAAATCAAAACTGCCTTGAGGCGGATTAGCAGTTGAACACTAATCCCTGTGCAACAGAGTCGGGAAAGTAAGAAAGAAGGCAAGAAGAGAACTTCCTGTGTTTTACTGCAGAATCAATTTCTTTTTCCTTAGGTATTTGCTCCATACATAACACCTGTACACCCATAAAATCCATTTCAACAGTAGTGGCTGCATACTGGATCAATAACTGGTAATCTAGAGTCTCAAGAGTTTGCTTCACATCAGCGTTACATAAAGACACAACGTTAAATTTTGTTTCTTTGTTTTCACTTGAATCACCCCGTTTCAGGATTAGGGAGTGGATGGGCCTGAAATTATGTTTTTTTCTTCTTTATAGGAATGTTTGGATTACTCAATAGAATAAGAGAAATGCCATGGATTTTACTTCCTTTGCTAAAAAAAATAATAAATAAATAAATAATGAAACATAAAGCACATTCTCTTGAAGTCTAACAGACTGGTTTTGGTCTTTACAGCATTAGTACTTTTTCTTCTTCCAACAGCATTCCCTTTTTTCAGCTACTGACTGCATGCTATTTTCTGAAGAATATTTTCTCTTAATCATTGCACTAATTTAAATCAACAGTTTTGGTACATGTTGCTCAGTCACAAAACTTAACTAAACCTCCCATAATCATGCTATTATAGACATTTTCCTTTGCCTACATGCTCATGAAAAACTTAGAAATTTCCAGATATTTCTGTTATTGTCAGTAAATTCTACAAGAATCAGGTTTTTCTCTAGCACCACTATTATTTTAAGATAATAGTCTATATTTTTTAATTTAGTACTTTTAGGTTGAATAATCCAAAGTAGACGTGTCCTATGACTCACTAATGGTTAACAATGAAAAAAGCAGTAATTAATATTCTGCAAAATCCACTGACAATTCCAATTACACAGCACTGTATTCTCATTTGACTACATCTCAGATCATGAAGTGGAAGGAAAGGCTGTACTCTTTATTCTCACTTTGTTTTGGGCTCACAAGGAATAAAAGGGTAGCTATATATTTTTATCATTGTGATTCCGTGATTTATAACTCCCTGGCTGGAATGTAAATGATCAAAATTCAGACTCTCTAGATTTTTGCTCATCTTCCCCATCATTCACATTAAGAAAGGCACTTAGGGACCTCCATATAATTCGGCATTGTCTGTTTTCTCAATTCACAAGTCTTTAATGTTATTTCCACTACCAGTTTTGATATGCATGATCTAAATCTGTTGAGATAGGTCAAAAAGAAAAGGGAATTATGAAACTTTAAAATGGAAGCTCAAAATTAAAAACACGCAAACATGTAATAAAAGCCCATATACTGACAACTAAATAATATGTTTAAGAACATATATTTTCAGTATGGGCTATCTGTGAGTCAAATATCAAATCTTCAATATGAATTAAAAAGTATTTTTTTTAATGACTGTCTTTATAAGCTACTAGTTATATTTCAATACATAAAGTGAGCAAAAAGGCAGGGTTTCCACCCTGTGTGCGTGTTTCAGCTTATTAGATGAAGTCTTGTTGACTATGTGAATTTATTCTTCTGCATTATGCTAATTTTTATTCTGCTGTTTGCCTGGCTCAGGTATTTGTTGTTTTGTTAAGTAGAATAAAGCAAAAAAGTTTTCTTTCAGTATTTGAGCGTTATTTCAGGAAAGTGAATACAATTTAAATCTGAGAACAAAGCTGCAAAACTGTCAAACCTGAAAAGTGTTTCACATTAGTTTATCAAATACTTATGACAAAATTATGTGCAAGGAAACTGTACATCTTTTTATATATTTTCAGCTAGAAATACTAAGAAAGAAAGGCTGTCAATAAAGATAAAAGTTGGCAGAAGTTTAAAAATTCAACAGTCCCTTTTTAATCTCCCACAAACATTAAGATCTCCAGTGAAGTCAGCAGAGCATTTCCAAGTTATGTCAGTCAGTGCCCTGCCTATGAAAACTAAAGTTTTGCCTAAAACATATCTAAAACAGACATGAACATATTTCATAATTGTAATAGTCTTGCAATTATTTCAATAATTATTACAAGAACAACATACTTTGTAAACAATATTGCCTGTAGTGCAGGAAGAGCACCAATGTTTTGTGGAATTTGTTGATACTTCATTCATATCCAATGATACGTTATGCTGGTTCTCAAAATGTTTTCATAAAGTTCTTGTATTTCCATTAAATCCTAATATATTTCCATTAAATCCTAATATATTTCCATTAAATCCAGCATAAAAAGATAACAAAATGGATAATATGTAGTCAAATGTCAACTAACAGAATTCCGAGTACCTATAAGCTTCCCTGAATATTCATTAACTGCTCCTAACCTCCTATTGTAATAAATACCTGTTAGAAGTAGTGATGAGATTTTATTTGGAGGCACTCATTTTGAAATGCTGAGGAGGTAAGCAATCACCTTAGACAAAGATTTTTTATTCTCTTTTACATGGAAAGATTCATGGCTTTTTCAACAAATAGAAGAAAATAGAGTTAATTCACTGTATTATGAAGAGGACATCAAAACAGTATGTTCTTTTGCTATCTATATCAAAACAGTTGTTAAAAATAAGACCTGATGTAAGCATAATACTTAGATTAGTAACAGAGAGTTGCACTGTCATGTTTAAACAGTCATTGATTTTCTTCATAGAGCACGAAGTTTTGTATTTATGATGGTTTACGGCCTAATAGCAACCATGTTTGTTTATTCTGTATCTCACAGCGTGGATAAAAAACTTATTTAAATAACCAACTATGTTGTTTTCCTACATAGGAATAAATATCCAAACTTGAATAGACCCACTGAGGGTTTTAAACTATATTATTATTTGGTTGTAAATCATAGAATAGTTTGGGTTGGAAAAAGGGACCTTTAAAGCCCCTTATCTAATCCAACCACCCTCCCTGCAATGAGCAGAGACATCTTCAACTAGATCGGGTTGCTCAGAGCACTGTCCAACCTGACCTTGAATCTTTCCAGGGTTGGGGCATCTACCACCTCTCTGGGAAGCCTGTTTCAGTGTTTCACCATGCTCATTGTAAAAAATGTCTCCCTTATATCTAGTCTAAATCTACCCTCTCTTGGTTTAAAACTATTACCCCTTGTCCTATGGCAACAGGCCTTGCAAAAACTTTGTCCTCATCATTCTTATAAGCCCTCTTTCAGTACTGAAAGGCCACAATAAGGTCTCCCTGATGCCTTCTCTTCCACAGGCCGAACAACCCCAACTCTCTCAACCTGTCCTCACAGGAGAGATGCTCCAGCCCTTTCATTTCTGTGGTCCTCTTCTGGACTCGCTCCCACAGGTCCATGCCCTACTCTGGCAGGGATGTTGGGACTAGATGATCTTTAAGATCTCTTCCAACATAAACCATTCTGTGATTCTTATGTTGAGGACCATAGAGCTAGATGAAATAACCCAGGTAGGATCTCACAAGAGCGGAGTAGAGGGGCAGAATCGCCTCCCTTGATCGGCTGGCCGTGCTTCTTTTGATGCAGCCCAGGATACGGTTGGCTTTCTGTGCTGCCAGCACACGTTGTCTGCTCATGTCCAGGTTTTCACCCAGCTGGTACCCCCAAGTCCTTCTCAGGAGGGCTTCTCTCAATCCCTTCATCCCCCAGCCTGTAGTGATACCAGAGATTACCCCCACACAATATATATCACTGAAACACTAACCAAACATATCATGCAAGAGAAATGTTTAGCCAGTATTTGCAGACTCTGAAAATATTGGCAATTTTTTTGCTTTTTTACTGGCATGTGATTTAACATCCCCAACATTAAAATAAGAAAAATCCCTAAAAAAGTGACAGAAGAGTGTTCCCCTTATCACAATAGTTTACGTGCAGATCCAGTGGTGTTGAATGTAACTTCTCCTCGGGAAGGTACCTCCCAGGTATCACCTCATAATAGTCAGTGCTGCTCTACTCTTCTCACATAAATTTTTAGTTAAAATGCTGTCTCAGAGTAGCACGGGCACTTGAAAAAAGCATTGCACTTTGCTTCAGAAGTCTTTTGTTGCATTTTGATTGTTTACTTAAAAACCAGAGGTTGAAAATGCCATGGTACACATTGATTTGTATTGAGGACTGGTATTCCCAGTGAAGTTGAGTATCCTTAAGCTTGAGTGTAGAGACTTAGGGTTTGGGACTTTTTTCCCTGAATTTTATGAAGTTTAGATCTAATTTTGTGATGCCTGGTTGCACAGTTTGGAACAACTACAGAAGAGTTAGATAAAATACAAAGAATAGCAACCAAAAAGGATAAAGAGGATAAAATGTGTGAGGAAAACTATGAGATAAAGGAACAGAGTGTAGTCTACAAAACCTGAAAACTCTAGGGGATGGATCATACAAGGTAACAATACATATGAAGGAAATAAATTACCCCATTTCTGCAACAGTGAAATAAAGAGCAACCACAAATAGAAGAAAAAGTGGACTGCAGTAAATTAAAAAATAAGAAAATCATAAATGAAAGTAGATGAAAAGCACCGTACAAAAGTATTTACATACGGTATGGATGTAGTCACTTAACTGACAATATTAGTTGTTTTGCAGTAGCCAGGACCACAGACAAAAGACCTTCTCTCTTATGTTCTAAAGTCAATAGATTAGTCCTCTGTGGGCACTATAACCTTCAAACCATGACAGCTCCCACTAGGAACAACAGCATCTCTAGGGAATGGGGCACTACAGCTGAGTCAGAAATACTTGCATGTTACTTGAATCAACTCGGACAGAAAATCAAAAATCAAAATAAAACATGCATTAAAAAAATGTAATGACAGTTCATGACCCTTTTGAGAAAATAATCTGAAAGTACTTTGATGTAATTAATTAAACTGTGGCATATTTTGGAGACTAGAGCAAAACTGACCTCAATTTTATTGTTTAAAAATTTTAGAAGAACAAGTTTTCTAAAGACTCTTTAAATACCAAAAAACTTAAATAGGCCCCCGAATCCCTCTCTTAATTTCATCATTAGCTATTTATAATACTAATGTTTCAACAAAACTGATACAAAAAATGTGCTATTATGCATGCTAGTTTATCATGATGTCAGTATTCATATTATGAGCTCTATGGGGAATCAAAGAAAAAATAAAAACTAACCCAATTTTTGCACATCTGTCTTTTCTGAACCTAAACTTTCCCAAAATGATACCTCAAAGGCAGCTCATTCTAAAAATACCCATGATTCTAAAAACCCCTGACAGTGCAGATTTACCTACTTATATTTTCTCTTCAACTTTATATTGAATTTTCTTATTTTCCCATGGAAAAGATATTGAGTTTTTCAGACCTTTAAATAATAGGGCAAACGGCAAAGAACCACAATACCTCTCCTTGTAAGAAATAAAGTTTTAACTAAAGTCATAACTCTTACAGTATTTGTGCAATCTTATTCTATCAAGTCATCTCACCTGAAGAATCTTTCAGAACATCTTAAAGGTGTACTTATGACTAAGGCACAAAAATCAGTATTAAAGGAGAATCTCGTGAGAGTCTTATGAGCACCACCACCTGTACTGATAAATATCAGGTATTTATCATGTAAAGTAACTGCCCAGCTGCTGTTCACTCTGCTGAATAATAAACTAGAGACTTCTAAAGTCACTTTAATCCCAAATGAGATAGTCTGCATATGTTTTAATATGTTTTAATTTATGTATGTTCAATTCACATCTTAAGTATTTAAAATAATTTTAACTAGGCTTATCGACTTCACCTGTGAAGGTGATTCATCTGATTTCTCTGAATCTTGGTCTTAGTAAGACCAAACAGTAAGGTGTGTTTACCTTTATTCTCCTCACAGGGGAATAAGTACTAAAATACTTAATCCCATAATTAACCTTGTAGTTGATGTATAAGATACAGCAAACTTGAAAGACTGGATCCAAAGAATTATCATGACACAGAGTTTAAACCAGTATCAATAGAAATACTTTGACAGAAAGAAATGAGCATAATTTTAAAAAACAATCAAGCATGCATACACTTTATGAGGAGAAAATTTTATGTCTCAAAAATCTTGTTATTCAGGAAAGATATTTCCTTCCCAGTTTTTGGAATAAATTGTTTATTATTACTTGTTCCAGCTGCAATTACTATGTGTGCCAACTATATTGAGGAAAACAGAAAATCTATTTGCTTGACATTAAACTAATATAACTTTCTATTACTTTATATTCACATTTTATTCTGAAAATAACAAAGAACATAAAAATTTCTCCCTTTGTCAACTATTTTGATAAAATGGGGTATTTGATAGACTTGTAATGGGAGACAGAGTTCTGTTTTGGCTAAAGAATTTCTCTGACAATATAAACAACGCTCAGTTGGCTATTTTAAGAGATGGCATAAAGAGAGCTCAGCATAGATGTTCTCTCCGTATTTTCTATATTGACAGAGCACTGTCCCCAAAGTCAGTATCATCTCAAAAGTAGCCCTCATATTTTACTTACTACTAGTGACTGATTGGTTAGTGTAATACCACTTAATTTCAGGAATACTATCAGGTTTTGAAATATGTTAGCGTTCCAGCAACAGTAATAGGGGGAAAAGGGGACCAGTGATCCATCTCCTGAGTACATCTTGCTAATCACTGTACTGAAGGATTATGGAGTATTGTGACTCTCAATCAATTCCTTAGTCTCACTCCACATCCTTTTTAACATTTAAGTTACAAAATTCCATCTTTGGACCCAAGAAATGATCCTAGTGTATAAAGAAACACATTTATTTAAAACAAATTGGTTGATAAATTGGAAGTTTGGAATTCCTTGCTTAATTCCTCGCTTAGTTCTAAACTTCACAATCTTGCTTCCAACCTCAAATAACATATCATAGCCATTTAGTAATGTTTAAATAAATGCAAAATAAATGGATAGTTCCTCTCTCAAACATTAGAGTTCAATGATTTATATATAATTTATAATTTCTGTGGTTTTTTTATGATAACAACTATAGAAGGTTGCATGAGTTTTCACCAAGTCTACAGAAAGAACAGGATGTGAGAAATGAAGATTAGGAACTGTGGAAAAAAATTAAAATAAACGAACAATTTATCAGTGATTCTGCCCTTTTATTTCACAGAGGAAAATGCATACCAATTTAAAGAGCAGCCCATGATTGGATCATAGCTCTCCAAAATTTTCAGTACCTCCCTTTCAATTATTAATGTCAACACAGTGTCAGGACAAAGTCTTTGAAGTATATATCTGAATGAAAGAAGGGAGAGATTGTGCTTGATAGTTGATTAATTATACTGGTATTACAGATTATTCCCTTCTGAATTTTCTTTTGGGGTAGGGACAAGAAAAGAACTCTAACGCTGGCTCCAAAGCGAGTAGCTGAAATGTCTAAATTTGGTATATTGAGATCTGCATGGTCCATTGGAATAAAAAAATTTTATAACGATTTGCAAGCAAGGTTGGACTCAAATATATGAACATTCTATTTATTTTGAAAGAAGCACAGCATGTTAGCAATAAATATGGCATATAAAGTATGCCAACTGATGTTTTGTTTAACATAAATTTTAACATAAAATATGGGTTTGTATATTCTTTGCTGACATTTTGATGCATTTATTAAATATCAATATTTTATTTGGTTTATTTAGGTTTATTATATAGCAGGATGTAAATATTGCATCAAGTATAGATATACTAATTCTGGAACACTTACATTACAGCTCATTTAGCTGTGTAAAACACTTCCTTTCATATATTGCTCCTCCTTTATAATTTGCCCAGTAGCCAGCCATCAGCGGCAGGAAGAAAGAGGAACTCATTTCACCATTAAACACTATGTAACAAAACATTGCTAGGGATTTACTCTAAGGTTTGTATTTGTTGTAAATCTTGCCCTTGATCTTACTTGTAAGAATAATTCCATAATTACAGGAATCTGTCTACTCTGTGTACCATAATTTCATTATTTCAACTATTGGAGCTTTCTGAATCTAGTTCCTACAGTGAAATTATTTTCTATGGACCTATGTATCTTCTGAAATGCTTACCGCCATAGCATTTGAACACTTTTATTAAACCAAAAAGTGTCTCTACCCAAAATGATGCATAGCTAAGGAAAAAAGTTTTCAAAAGTGCACATTTGATCATAATCTCATTATAGAAACTCACCTTCTGGGAAGCAATGATATATCATTTTCTATTTACACGCTGATTTTTTTAAAAACCAGACTTTGGCTTATTCTGGTTCAATTCCCAGACATACATTAAAAGTTCTTTTAAGCTGCATATTGTTGTAAAAATACATTATTCTGTGTCCCAGAGGAGACATAGTCTAAAAGAATAAGTTTTTTGGGAACTTTTAATAGCTACTCTCAGTTGTGTCATTGATCTACTCTTTGGCCTTGGGCAAGCAAAACCTGTCTGCCTTGGAATTCCCCATACATAAACTGGATTACAAGCAACCATGGGAATGTAGTTTTGATTTTTCTTTAGAATTTTCTATTTAATCATGAGAGGTCCATTTCTGTAACTATTTTCCATAGCTCTCATTTCACAGTGCACATGTTGCTCTAATACATAAGCAGCTCTAATTGTAATTTTAGTAAAGTTATGTCTTTCTAGACCTTTCAAATATATGTTGAGTTGTTTTTTTCTTCTTCTTTTTAACTAAGCCAGAGAGGATACAAATTTAAACACTACACTATGTGATTTCAGCAACAAAAGGGGCTTCACTACAGTTATGTCTACTAGTAGTTTCGTTTTCAAGCTAGATCAATACGGAAACAAGTGAGTCACTGTCATTCATAAGTGTTCCAAAAACATGTCTCTAGACCCTCCAGAAAGTATCTGTAGCCAGTTACATGGCAATCACACTCAAAAATTCAACAGAAAACAACAAAAAACAACAGAAATGGGGCAGAACCAGTGCAAGTGGAAGATCCCATTTTTAACCTTTCTGAATTTGGCTTTGCTTTCTAAATCTTATCCATGGAAAAAAATGTGATTTTGACTGAATGAAAAAACATCAACATGATTTTAAACTCATATTCTGATTTCACAACATGATTTTACATTAATATTTTGTTTTCAGTCTTTGATTACAAATAGCTGCAGTTACTATATGCTCTACTACTGATGTTCACAAGAAGGTTTTTATTACATTTATGCATTTGATTATTACTTACTAACACCAAGACATCTGCACGCTATAAAAAAGTCACTCATGAAATATGGCTCAGTAGTATATGAGCAGAGGTTGCCAAAACCAAGTTCTACCAGTGTACTTGGCAGACAAGGTCGTAAACATTGCTGTTTCTTCTTTGTTTCACCAGGGCAGTGGAGACCTATACAAAACTGGCAGATAAAGTATAAGCAAATCCCTGGAGGAAAGAGGAATATGCATGCTTCACAGTTCCATGGGAAATTAGTGTCCCTAAATAAGAATAGTTTCCAATCTGTATTTTGTTTCAAAATGTACAATGGTTTGAGTATTGCAGATAAAAACTGAATCACAGATTATAAAGTAACTCGGATGCTATCAGTTTCTAATTTTCAATAAGTTTCTTAGTTTAATATGTATCTAATAAGAGCATGTAAGAGCAATATGTGCTCTTATACATAACTCTAATCCTTAATTTTCCTTAATAAGCACTTTTTTGTTGTTTGGATGGTAGTTTGTTTAGTTTAGGTTGGTTCGTTTGGGTTGTGTTTTGTTTTGTTTTGTTTTTCTGTTTTGTTTTTTTTTTTAATGAGCCGTACTCAGGCTTCCTTCTTAAAATGAAGTTCCCAGAAGTTTATACTTCATAACAAACTTTACAACATTGAAAAAACCTCACGTATCTAGATCAAACATCATTTTTTATTTAAACCCATTATGTACTGACTAGAGGTAAGAAAACTGAGTGCTTTTTAATGTCATTTTAACATCTACTGCATATATAATGGCACTGAACATACTTATAAAGGAAAATTAAAAATGAGATTTTCTTAGAGGCTCTGAAACTGAAACAAAAGTTTAAAAAGTACATTTGTTTATGAAAAGCTTTTTTTATATACTTCTTTTTGCCTAGTGATGAACAAATACACTAACAACTTAAGAAAAGCACAACATACTCTATTATGTTTTCCCCCTTAGTTCCCTCCCTTTCATTTAATTTTAACCTTGCTGGCTCAAGGTTGATTTCTTTTTATTATTTTTGTCGCTATGTAATATATGGGAGTACCCATGCATGCTTATATTTGTTTCTCTAGGATGGCTCTGAAGTGCCTATGGGCTGTACGTTTACTTTCTGTTTGACCTCATGCCTAACTTGTTAATTTGCTTTCCTTCAGGGGCTTTCTTCTGCTCTTATTTCTAGTTTATCCTAAACTAATTGAAATGTAAATTACATCAAGGATATGAAGTCTGGAAAAAAAATCTGCCTTGATAAAAAAAATAAAATATATTCACGTGCCATGGATAATCTGTGCACGTGGAGCAGCAAAATTTATGGAAAGAAGTATTTTTCCCATCTGCCCACTCCTGTGAGAAAAGTTCACGTTAAAGAGATCCTAGAAAGACCAGTCCAGAAAGGGCATAAAATATATATGTTTCTGCCAGTAACTATCTGAATAACTTGATACTGAAATTGTACTGCAAAATGTAACAACTACTTCACTGTACATAAAAATTAAACAAGAGATTCTGAAAAAGATAATTTCCAAAAAGAAGTAGCACATGGAAAAATCTGCAACAGTTACATGTTAGAGAGACAATTTTTCAGTTTTCAACACTCTTTTTGTGGAACAGTCAGCATCATCGCTGAATCTGGGAAAAAATCTCAGAAAAAAATAATGGATGAACTGTAAATAATCATATAAAGTTTTATGTACGCTTTTTCTGAGAAAAATAAGTCACCACTTTCAGAACAAAGTTCATGTAGGGCATTTTATGCTCTGACATCTTTGTGAATTTGTCAGGATTCAAAACTCAGCAAGAGCACTCTGTAATTAAAATATATAAAGATTTCAGTTGGATTCCACAGAAGCGTAGCTCGGGTATGCCAATGATGTGGCAAGCAACATAAACAAATATTCTTGCATTTGGAAAAGCATGCTCGGGCTGCATGGGATTAAACTGATTTGCAACGGTTTGCAAGCTTCAGAAAATTCTGTGTATCACTCATAAAGAGTATGCCAACAGTGTTTCTGGGTTAAAGACCTCCCCACAGAAAGAATACATAGGGCTTCAGCGAAGGTAAGGATATGGTAAACCAGCCACATACATCACATTATGGAGCAGGTTACAGGTGCTGTATGGTGTAAGCGTATATATCGCTAGTGTATAGTGTTAATAATACCAACAAAAAAAGACATAGTGAAAGATAACATGTTTAAACATGTATAGAGTTGTCAGTTAGGGAAAATACATTGGGAATTCATAAATTGCAAGCATACATAATGAGAACATATTACTGAGAGGAAATTATGTCTAGTTCTTTGTTTCATTAACAGGATGATTTCTCTTTGAAATGTGTTTATAAAATGCATGAGATAGAAGGAGGGATATCCAGCTATCACTTGGTAAATCAGGAAATATCAGCACAGTATCATGCAGAAATGGAAAAGTCCACCTACCTGAAGTCAAAACATTGTCTTCAGTCAAACAACATTAACACTGTTTCTCTTATACGAATTAAGTGTTAATGTTTAAGTGACTATGAACCACTAAGCACTATTACTTAGAACAGGAGACTAACAAGCCTCCTTTAAGGCTAGAGACCAGTATTTATTTTGAACTAAAGGTCAGTTCTGACCTACAGTTGAATGCTGGAGAGGTATGGTAGGAATAAGCAATCTCACAAAGAAGTGTTTGATGGAACAGCAGAAGAGCAAATTTCAGAGCTAGGTTTTGGACACTTCCAACACAAAGGAAAATATAAAATCTCTTTGCTTTGACTATTATTACTTGTAATATCAGTTAGGATGGAACTCTGAAGAAAATAGCTAGGAATAGCAGTAAAGAATTCCTGGGACACTGCACTCTCAACCCTCTTCTCAATTTAACAGAGAGAGAGCAAAATATAAGATAGAATTTTACTTAAAGGCACCGTGTTATTGATTCTTAAAGTGATACAGAAGAAAAATGTTAAAAATTTGTGAAATTCACTTGAATACTGAGAAATACAGGAGATAATATTTCATACTGGCCTCAGAAAAAGCATTGCTTTTTAAGAGAAATACTGATGCCTGTTGTGTGCAAGCAGAATTCAACCCACGTTAACCAAAGGTATCCATGCTCCTGGCACACAGCAGCTGAGGTTTTACAACACTGTTCCTTCAGAGTAAGCTCTTCTAAACGACATAGGGAAAGTGTTGACAATTAGTGTCCTTTCTTTTTCTAGTCAAAATCTTTTATATAAAGCTGTCTTTGAGTTAATAGACAAACTGAAGAATACATTGTACATATGATTCTCAAGGATTAGTAGAATTTTTAGAGCTGCTTCAAATTATTTAAGTTTCCTATTTTTTAAATATAAGGTGAGGCTTTGAGAAAGACAAACAGTAGTTAAGCTGAAACCTTCAATGAAAGTCACACATCTGCATTTATGATTCAGAAACATTCCCCAGATCCAGTTTTGAATGGGTCTGATTACTTAAAATGCATCCTATAGCAGTACTTAATTTCCCACATCAGAAACTGCTCTCTATAGAGTAGCTAACATAAAAATGCTAAAATGACAGTCTTTATCCCAAACAGATCCTAATCTACTGATGAACACTGCAGGACACAAAATTGATCATTTGCAATAAACAAATATGGTTAAGAACTGGTATGGCAAGGGAAAAAGGTAGAAGAGGTCCAAGAACACAGTTTGAACTGTGTAATGATTTACTACCTGGCAGAAAAATGTTACAAAAAACAAATGCATTGCAGGACTTGATCAAATTGACAACAAAATACCTTAACTGTATGGTCTTCACCAAAAACAGAGTGAGATTTTTTTTTTAATTAGAACTGGCATTCTAACCTATAACTTATACAGTCTTAAAACTAATTTCTGATAAACTCTGGAAAATATTAAATTTAACTCTCAGGATGGTGGAGACACCTGGATATACATTAACTTGTGGGGCTGTGACTCTCAGAAGCATGACGAAGAAAACCCAGACCAAATATTCACATACTGTGAATACTAAAAAGACAAGTCTCCCTCTCCGGTACACTGCCTCTTTGAGAGACTGTTTTGGCTAGACAGTACAATTATTTTTTTATGACTGCCTGCCTGCGATTTATAGTTCTGACTAATCTTTGTTGAAACTTCCAGAACAAGGAAATGAGCAGAAGGAAAAGATGTATTTTGTTCAGACAGTCTTGGCCTAGGCAGAATTGAAGATTATTTTGCTGAAATGACGAGAATCAAGCCTTCCTTCAAAGGAAGGGTGTTTACCAGCTGTTACTAGTTGCTAGAAATGGAAATGATAGCCTCCTTACCACCATGTCAAGATACATGCCTTATCCAATAAGCAGCTAGGACTTTATAATATCTGCAACCAAGATACCTGTTAGAATTAGTCTAAAGTATCTATTTTTAAACATTTGGCCATGATTCAACTTTTAGAATTTGTTCAAAGTTATTTGGTAAAGAAGTAAAATCTCTTGCCCAGCCCTGCACCTGGTTTGGACCACTTGCACAGTAGCTTTAATTTGGCATCTAAAAATCAACAAATTACAGACATTTTCAAAGTTTATGGAAAATTCAGCTGCAGAGAATATGGGTGATAAGTCTGGATGTCCTGGAATCCTCTAGCTTAACTTTTACTGAATACCCAACAAATGTACATACAGTGCTATCCAGAAAATCTCAACAGTAATATGATATTGCCAAATAACCCTGTACTCTGACTTCTCAGACAGCAGTGCCTAATGTCCTACCACACATACTAAAGTGTAATCTCACACCTTTCATCTCATCTGCTTCTTCCTGCTGGAAACCCAACACACCTCACACCAAAATCTCCAGGCCCTCCTCCAGCTTGGAAAAATCCAACCCCATTCCTCATGTCCCATCCTCCCTCTCCCATGATGAATTAAAAGTTCAGGCCCCAGAAAGGGATACAAAAGGGAAAAAGTACATCCAGTCAAATAAACTGTGAAATGAAAGGATCAAAGTTTTGTGCCCAGTCACCATCTTATCCCTGCTCTCCACACATGTAATTATGAATGTCTTTCTTTTACTTGTGTTAAACTTTACCAGAAATTAATTATTTCTCATTTTATTTTCTGAAAATGTTCATAAAGAGCTATATACAATCAGTGTTACTAGTTCAATAAAAAATATTTATCTGAATATAATTAAATTTGTAACAGATGATGGTGTCTGTTATTTCCCACCTTTTCATTTTTGGAAGGTGAAAAATATATTCTGGATGAGAGAAACATTTCCTTTCAAAGTTTTTCTCAAATATTCTATAGTATATAAACTAGCTTTACCCTAATCAATGCATACAGTTACATTTTTCAAATGCCTTGAGGGGAAAAAAGTCTGGCCTCTCGTTGCAAATCCAGAAAAACACCACGATGAGAGTAAATGGTTATCATCACATTCCGTACTGAGTGATTGCTGATTACACCTATGTTTTGAGTCCAGATGCTTTGTCCCCAAGTTCACAGTTAATACAGAAATACAGAATGAAGATTCTCAGCTGTTAGAAATCAACAGAGCCCCAACAACCAGGGCAGAATCAGGAGATGGCTGAGAGCTGGGCTTCTCTCCCTGTGGGTAAGGCCATGATAAGGACTCAGCTGGTGGAGCATCCTGTCTCCATCGCTGGCTAGTGGCCTGTGCCCAGCAAAAACTATGAGAACAGCACATCTCCAGTTAAGCCTGTCAGCTTCCAGGACAACGTTCTTGGGAAGAACCTTGGGAAAGACTTTCCAAGTCAGTGGTTATATTATTTGGTTTTAATATCCCTTAATTGAGCACTCTCTCATGTGCTGATCTTTTTGCACTCATGCAAACTTAAACAATGCTCTGTAATGAATTGCTTGCTGTACCTTTGCTCTGTGATAAAAGATCTCTGAGGATGGTGATGAAGGTCTTACAGAAATCAAAGAATACCATACTTTGCGATCAAGAATCTAAGCACAACCTTTATGAAAGCATAAAACCTTAATTTTTTAGTTTAAGAAAGCAGGGTGAAGTGAATGGAAACCCAAAAAAGACTTTGGCATCCAATTCAACTATTATTAGGTGGTGAAATTTCAGTAGTATTATTTCAGTTTCATATAGCTACATATTCTATGATATGGCAGTTACATAGAAAATATTTAGAAAATATTTATGATGTGGGAATGTATTAGATGAATTCAAAGATAATTTACTTTCAATGCAACAATTAAGAAACACCATATTTAATTCTGAGAGAAAAAAACCTAATTTGATTATTCTTTTCTGCCTAAATGCAACTTCATGCAGTACTGGTCGGTATTTAGAAGTAAACTTAAAGATTTTTTAATTGAAAAATAATTCTGAATTATTTAAAATGTGACAGTGATTTTTAGCTGGCAATCATATTATTTTGAACCTCCAAACAAAAGACGGTATCAGAGGCCCCAGGGTTATAAACACAAATCATAAATGGTCAATTACTGGTTCATAAAGGACCTTGAGAAACTTGGTAGAGATGGGTTTACGGATAACTGCTAAAGAAAGATCAAGCAACCAGGCTGTGGTTATCAACTTAATTTATCAAAAGTATAAATATGATCCCAGGCAAATCTGCAACACCCCACAGCCACATCACACTTCTACTGATGAAGGACTGTGGACACAGGCCACTTGCCGAAACTCTGCCCTTCTGCAATTCTGCTTCTCCATGGAAAAGGCTGTTGCTATTGAATTTGGGACCCAGAGGATCAGAAGAAGGGTAAGTGTAACAACAGAGAAAGGGTGAATATGAGAAAGTTTATCAGTTTTCACTGTAGCACTATTTAGAATTAACAATATTATTAGTTAAGGCAATATAGAATTTATTATTTTCATTGTAATTTGCTGCTCTAGAACAGTTTGACATCCACCTGCCTTCTGCCTGTGGCATGGGGACACTGACCTAAAGCAGAACTGCACACAGCAAGCACATTTCCTGCGTGCACCAATACAAATCTGTCTTCCAGTTTTGTGTTAATGACCAGCAGAATACAAGGAATTAGATTATGTATGAAGGAGTAATGAGAAGATGATGACCACTTACGAACAAAGCAAAGGAGCAAATAAAGGAGGAAGAAACCTCAGCCAGGTCCAAGTCTGGATTGATATAAAACCTTGTCTATATCTCAACTTGCAGAGCTCACACTGTGCTGAGATTCTGCTTGCCCACGCAGCCCAGAAAGATCTAGAGACTTTGGAGTGCAGGCAAACAAGATCCAAACATCAGAAGAATCACCAACTGCAGATGGCAACATCTTTGTTCCTGAAGTAAAGAGAAACCCCATGCCCTAAGAAACTAGTTTATTCAAATTTGCACTGCTCAGAGTAATTTGTACTAATAGTAATTCTTTGATTAGAATAACATTGAATTCTCAGCTTTGCATACCAGGTGGAATTCTTTAGTTCTCATATATCAGGCAATATATTTGGTTCAGTAACCTACCCACAAGGATCAGTTGTTAAATCTGAAAGCAACATCAAACCACAAGGCAAATCACTATAGCCTGTACTCCTTTTGGCTCTAACAGGGTCTAGTTCAAATTTAAAGTGCCTGGATCTTAATTTAAAAATTAATTACTGTCTTGAACATATTTTCTTCAACAAATTTACGTTGCATCATTGTTATTACATGCATGCATGCATGAACTCCTTAACCAGAAATAACTGTTCTGAAGTCAGTACAAATACACAGATGCAGACACGTACAATTAAAAGTGAAAAGTTGTCTTTCTACTTTTTTTAACAATAACAGCATCTCTGTATTGTTTCTCAAGACAACAAATACTGGCTTTTAGCAAATACATTACAGGAAATTGGAATTTTAAAATTTAAGGCAACCTAAAGTACTAGTGGGTGACACAATTTCTGGATATATGGCAGACAGTGAACATGTGTTAAACACCACACATTTGACAATTTTCAAAGTTAAGAATGATGTGACTATCAGCATTCCAAGGATTTGAAAGTCACTGAGCAGGAATCTATTTTTATGACATATGTATGTGACTGACATTATTATTTATATACATATATGTGTATATAGATATATTTTAGTTAGGAAAAAAATCTATATTCTCGATGAAATTCAAAGTTGGCTTCAAGAAATAAACAATGGGGGTTTATTATAAATATTTTGCATAATGAAATATTTTGTAAGACATTTCAGATGTGTACATGGGTCTGAACCCCATTGCACACTTAAGTAATCAATTCACATATTGAATACAATAGACAGTATAGATAATTTTATATTTCCCACTTCTCCTCTGAGTAATAAATATCATAAAGTACTTTAACGTAAGACAAGAACATGAGGGAGACAGTAAAACAGTACATTCCAGCAATATTATTTTTTTTCCAGCAGTATATATTTTTCCAAAGGGGAATAGCGTGAGGATTTTTTTTCTTAGGGTCCACATGTCTTTGTTTTCTTAAATAACTGAAAAGACAGAGGGTAAGTATGACAGGTCTCCAACAGATTTGCAGGGTATTTTAGCTCATACTGACATCAAAGTTGAAACCCTAAGCTATCACTCTTGCAATGAACTTAAGAGACCTTGCCTTTTGCATTGGTTTGGAGCAGAAATTCTACTCAGAGAATCTGAGAACCTTCATCATGGAAATCTCAAAATTCTCTCCTAGGAAATTTTCATTTTAATAAATTAAATTATCTGGTGAAAATTCTTAATATAAAGAACAAAACAAGAAAATGAAAGCCAACATTTCCAGCAAAGTCTATTCAACAGTCTGAAGGAGTAACCCTAAATATACACTATTTCCTCACCTACCACCAATTATAATAACATAAAGGCAAAGAAGACTACTTATATCATTTAAACAGAAAATACAAAATAAAAGCATACATAATGGTAGAAAGGGCTTTGGATAGTCCAACTCAAATTTAGTCTTCTATATTTTACCAGAGCTTTGATCGTCTTCCATCATGGACAGTGAAATATGGCACATATAACATCTCAATTACTTCTTGGGCTTAGATTTGTTATTTTATTATGTAAAGTGTTATATTGTTAAGTTGTGTTTTGTACAGATTTATATATCATTAGCAATTATATCTAATATGAAACATGGTAATTAAATTCTTATTAATGACAGTTACTTTGGTGTTATTAAAAAAGTGATAATTTTATTCTACCTAATTTTAATGCAGGAATGAAGTGCACTATGGGTTAATTACTGCTAGGCAAATAATTAAAATAAACTAAGAACTCAGAAGTGTTCTAATAGTATCTTTTCCCCTTTTAAAAGCACATTTATTTATTTTGGCCTTAGTCTGAAATTCAGTAACTTGCATTGTACTTCCTTAATTAATGAATAATTCAAGAAATCACAGAGCAAGTAGTACTGAAAGCACCGGAGATAAAGTGTTCTGGCATAATGCATTGCTTTAAGCATTTCCATATAGTAGGGAACACAACTATTCTCTCTCTGATAAATCAATTCTATCATCTGCTATTCAGAAAGGAGTACTCAAGCAACTCTTCACCTCTTAGATGAACAAATATATAATAAATACAGAATAAAATAATACAATGTAGATAGCACTTAAGACATTCTATGTTGTTATAGTCATTGATTATTCCAGGAAACTTGTTGACATACCCTAAAAATTTGTATTTATTTATTTAGGATCTGATTCTGTACCCTTCTGAGGAGCGATGCTTTCCTCCTCTGGTTATCTTCCTAATATCTAAATTAAAACTCTCTCTAAATCTGAATGTATAAATCAAATTTACCTAAATGAAATGACCCAAAGTCTCCCTTTATTTACTATCTGATTTTTTGCTATTTATAAGGCCATGACATTATAGATCTGGAGATCTCTTTAGGTCTGTACAACACCTTATGAAATCAATGAGTCTGCCTGTATACATACCTGCTCCAAACACTGATTCTCAAAATTCCAATATGCAATTCCCTACTTCACTTATTTGTAAAAATAGAGATTGAAATATCACCCCAGATGATCAAATGAAGGAGAAATCAATGTCTCTACTTTGGCTAATTATACTTACCTTCACATGTAACATTAACCGTTAGATCTAATTACTGGGAATTCACCCATTAGGAATCTATACAAAAAGAGCTTCTATACAAAAAGTAATATTTCATATTTATATTGAATATACATGATTAATGAGATCTGTCAGGGTGATCTCTGTAATACAAAGAGTTTCATAATTAAAGAGGCGCATGTATAATGAAATCTCACTATGACCCACAAATTCAGTAAAATATGCATGCTTAATAAAACTATGCTTATAAACAATAAGCAGGACTCAACAGTGTAATTAATAACTATTTAGTAATCATTCCAAAGATGGTTTACTGCTTTCAGAATCACTCTTGACCTATGAGGATTCAATTTTGTGACAATCTTTCAGATGATATTAGGAAAAAAGAATTTACTACATTTATAGAAAATTGAGAAAAATTCGAACATATGACAGCTGCAGTTCAAAATCTCTCATTAAGCAAAAAATATCTGCACTAAAAAAAGAGTAATTTCATAAGCAATATTTTAATCCAAGACTTTGGCTAAGGACTTCAGTTCTGCTACTGATACTGAAGAGCAGAAATTTTTGACATAAACTAAAACAAATGTATTTACAAAAAAACAGTGTTAAATAGGCACAAGAGATCCCTATGAAAAAGAGAATATAGACTGTAATCCAAAGATTCTTACCTAAATTTACAGCAATAAAGTGGAAACTGTATTTGTCAGAAGAATACAGTTTAAGCATCAATGTTTCACAATGAAATCTTTTGTAAAATTATGCTTGTAGCTTTTTAAATGTGAGAAAGCATGTATCTTTAGTGATTGCATGTAACTAAGGATGTAGTGTTTCCCTTTTAAGAAAATTTTTTACAAGCTGCTTAACAATTACAAACATTTCAGCATTTAATATTAAAAAAATATGCAATTTTGTAACAATAATTTTCTCATGCTCCTTCAGTTACCACTGAACATTTTCAGATAATATAATTCAACAGTAAAGACTAAGTAAACCTGCTATAGTGGAGTTCTCATCCCAAACCAAAATGGCCAGGTTGGGGGCTGGCAGAGAAGGCACTTTTCTCCCTGGATCAATGACAGAAGTTCTTTTCATATTTTCAGAGTTCAGGACCTGTGGGCTGCAGTTTTTGTTTCATAATGCAACTTGAACATCTGATTATTTTCTAGCTAACAGCTTGAAGCCATGAAGTGTACTTAAGTCAGCTAAAGAATGGTGAACAGTAGTATTGCAAACTTATCAGCAAATCAAGCATGAAGAGTTCCTCCATGTAAAGAACTTGGTCATCATGACAGCTTAAAGTGGAGAATAAACCTTATACTGTTGCAACTGTATTATGTTGAAATGTTTTGTAATGTAGAACCAGATCCAATTTCTTGAAACTTAATTGGCAAAGCAGTTGCGGCTTAGTTAATTTCACAACTTTATCAAAAGCTCTCATCTACTGTGAAAGCAAAACCAATTTTCAAACACAAAAATCCCCACTGGTTAAGCAGAAATGTGTATGTTTGGTATATAGCAGGTCTTAATGACCTAACAACCTCAAAGCTCCTTTGGGATCAAGAAGCCTGTGGTTCAGAATATTAAATAAAGTTAGACCATTTCAGATTATAGTATATAATACAAAATAATCTGAGGGTAGCCAGTGAGGCAATATTGCTGCTACTATACTAGTAGCATGGGTTGTATTTTGCTAAATCCAATTTACTAATCGTATTTGTGGGCACATTCTGCAGCTAGTTCTTAGAATTTAAAAAAAACCCAAACAAACCACAACCAAAAAAAACCAACAACAAAAAACCAAACCAAACCAAACCAAAAACCAAACCAAGACAAACACACACATCCCCCCAAACTAAGACAATGAAAGCATGTCAATAATGTGGCAAGCAAAGTAGAAAGAGAAATTGGAGGCACTTGGATTTTATGTATTTCTTTTCCAATATAATTTGAATCAAAGATAGCATGGCCAGATCCTCATGCACTTCAAATGAGCATAAAATCTATTAACATCAAGAGGGCCATCCTACAGAAAGATCCTTCTTTCTTATTATGGCCAAGCAAGAAAAAGAAGACATAAATGGAACCTTGCACATTTGCATCCAGAAGCCGGTGAGACGCCACTGTACAATACTGGGAAGATATGTATTGTAAGTACTGCGAGGACACAACAGGAAAGGAAAGGAAAGGTTCATAATTCATGGGGCTTGATAGGGCTGAGCTACATGATCTATAATTTAAATACTACAGAACTATGTAGATAACTCCTTGGGAAAGCAGTTACCTGCAGAAGGAATTTGGACTTCACCTTTCTTTCTTGGACTGAATTCAGTCTACTGTGTGGCTACCAGCAGACAAAGAAGGAAAAAAATGATATCATGAATAAACATCTGTGTTCTCATTCCCTTTTTTTGTGCAGGAACAAGGAAGTCAGGAACAGATTTTTGCATACAAATCTTGGAGGCACAGTTTAGGACTATGTTTATAGAGTACAGGCCCAGAAATATAAGAACATACAATACTCTTCTGAAATGATTTGTTCATCTTACTATGATATTTACTTTTACAGCTATTCTCACTTTTGAGTTAAAAGATTATAAAACACATTTTAAATAACTAAGACTAAATTAATGTTTTTATCATGCTATTGCAATCTTTTGTGCAGTGTTCATGTTAATTTAGTAACTTAAAAGAGAAATTCATTAACTTATCATAATATAAAAACTAGATTTGTTACAGTGTAATATCTTCTAAAGTTAGTTATGTACTCATGAAATGTACTATTGAGGGTCATCTGAGAGATGAGCTCATGAGTGTCTAAGTGGCTTTGGAAACTACAGCTTACATGCCATAATGATTGTGTCCTTAAACTGATAGAAGAATCATACACCACTACAAAGAATGCATGCACCTTTATATAATTTCTGTACACATTAACATATACTTCCTTCTTGAGTCATTTCACTGCAACTATTTCTTTCATTAGATGGATCCTGGAGGAACAAGGACAAGATTGTCAAAGACATTTAGGCACTTAATGATGCAGTTCAGTCATTGCTAGGTTTTTGAAAGCATGAAAGTCAGATTCCTACATGTAGATGCCTGAAGGAAATTGTTTCCTAATAGACTATGGTAATTTTACCATTTTCATGTGAAGCTTTAGGTTTCTAAATCCTCCTGCAAATCTAGGATTCAGTAAGCTTCTGGTGATTTTTAAGTGCCTAAGATTTTTATTTTGTTATACTAGTAGTTTCCACAGCGTATCAGACAGCAGCACTGTATTAGAAGAAATGCACAGTGTCAAGTATCGACTCTGACACATGGTACTTATCTCTCTTCTCTTGCTTTTCTTTGAAGTAAGGAGAAATCTAACATCTTGTAGTGGCAACATAAATTTGAACCCTGACAAGGTATTACCTGAGCGTGAGGTTCTAAATCAAACATAAACCTTCTACAAGAAAGTTGAAGTAATGGATATAAATGAAAAGAAACATTGATATCAAGGAAGAGAAACAGTCCCTAACTACTTGTAAGTAGAAAACACTGCTCTGAGATGTAAATAGATACTTTGCACTGAAATTAATGATCTTGACATTTTATTGTCATGACTAAAAGAACAAATAGAACACAAAATATTGTGAAAAAAATCTCAGGTAGCAAGGTTTTGGTTTGAATTGAGTGCACTGGAGTCTATCGGTATTCATGAATTCAAAAAACTTCATAACTCAGATTTGGCAAAATGAACATTTGTCATCATGCATGTATTTTCTACTTCTCCCAGTCTTAAAGAATAAAGCTGGAGTGCTTTGCAAATCCTCAGTGTATTGAGTTTACACTGATATTCTTCACATATTTTCTCAACCAGAGATTCAAGAGCAAAAATTCATTAAAAATCAAAAAGCCTAAGAAGTGAGGGTAGGATGGAAGTGGAAAGAATGAGAAGAGGAAATTGGTAAGCATTACATTTTACTAAAGACTAGCTCATTTGTTTTTGCTTCTGCATGTGTACTTTTGATCACCTGTTCAAGTCACATCCCTAAACAAATCCAGATACCTTTACTGAAGCCAGTTACACTTTACAGAAATCATAAGATAATCAGATCCTCATAAATCCTATAGCAATCTTTTGTTGGTGCTTTTATAAATGGAAATTGAAAGATATAAAGATTATGCATATTTGTAATGCCATATTTATGAGAATAGGAAGACTGGGGATGTAAGAACCAGTCAGTTTTCATTATCCCAAACTATCCTGCTGGACATATATGCCCTTTATCAGCTGTGAAAACATGGATAAGCAAATATACAAACTAGAGCTTTTATCAGACTGACCACTAACCATAAATCAACTTATTCAAAGGGTTTTACAGATCAGTAGAACAAAGGCTTCTTAACTGTATTTAAATAGGTTTGATTAATAGAAAGAAATACTGAAGATGCAGAGGAAGGAGTTGAACTGTTTTCAGTAAGAAGCCCAAACCAAAGTAATTTCATAGAAATATTGTTTACTGATTCAGGAGTAAATGATGGAACCATTAAGGGAAAAATGAAGAAGCAGCAAATATAATGATTCAAAAGACTACTGTAAAATGGTACATCATATATACAAAACATATCTTGGGCATTACAATTACATGAGTATATTTTTGTTTGCGTATCAAAAAAACCTGGATAATGCAATTTGTCTCAGGATAGTCAACTTCATAACATTGTTAAATAACTTCAAAATAATTAGAAATTATAAAATTACGCAGCCAGTGAGATGATGAAATTATGCTTTAGTTTAGAATTTACTCTGACTATGTAATAGGCTAATAGTTATTGAGCACTATTTGCAGTATAAAAATGTTCTAAAATGTATGCTTTATAAAAGTCCTAATAACACTGGTCATCAGTGGGATTGGAGTGCTTTAATTACCCTTTGCTGTTCTAAAAGTTCTGTCTTTCTGCTTCAGTGTTCGTTTTATTTCTCAAACTACAGTCTGGAATGTATTTATGTTATTTTTCATATGGTTTGTCATGCATTTTTTTTCATTTACTTATTTTAATATAACTATACCTACAAAGCCTGCTTTATGGAAAAAAAAAAAGTGAATACATTTCTATACCTATCTAGATTTCATACATTGGTGATGTTTCAAATGCAGACTAATTAAAATGGGACATAACTGAAGGTGATGAATTACAGAGATCATAGAATCACAGAATCATAGAATGGTTAGAATTGGAAGGGACCTTAAAGATCATCAAGTTCCAACGCCCCTGCCATGGGCAGGGACACCTCCCACTAGAGCAGGTTGCTCAAACTGCCATCCAGCCTGGGCTTATGGATGGAGATGGAATTGGATGGTTTGTGGAGTAGAATTGTTTCAGTTTGGTTTTTCTTCAACCCCCCCCCCCCACACACACACATTGTCTATGGTCTAATTTCCCTGTATGTATTTGTCATTAGAGCATGACATTTTAGAAGATATATTTATTCTTATTTATTCATTATATCATGTTATCAATCATAGCAAGTCTCTTGATAATTAAAAAGCCAGTGTCATTTTGTCTATGTTCAATAAATCTATTACCATTTCTTCCTCTTTTTTTTTTTTTGTTAATTTTAATTGGTTGTATGAATACATGAGAAAATGTGGTCAATATACCAATCTAATTGCTTTGCTAAAACTATATACTTCAATACTGGTTCTACAGTAAGATTCAGACTATGCTGTGCTCTGAAAAACATTAAAGAAAATATATCTTCTTATGAAAATATATGTATTAGGCATTTCATAGCTTCCCAAAGTTTAGCAACCTGTATGCCATTGCAATGTGGACACCATCTTTTGTGCTCAGTCATCATGAAAAAGGTTTTTATTCCTCATCCATTTCTGTTATGGATTTATCATCTGGATGACAATTATTACTGAGAGACAAAATGCATTATATTATAGAGTGCTAGAACCTGTAGCATATTTCTGGATATGATTGATAAGAGTTCTAGTGGTTTGGCATATTCCAGGATTAGTCCTGTGTGGAAAGAGCCCTGGCATTTTTTAGTTCAGTATTAATTGTGCCTTATGGAAATTCTGAACAGTAGATTGAAGCCTTTTTTATGCTAAAAATCTGCAAGGGGCTGCACTGAACACAGACGACTTCTCATTCAGTGAACAGGATCCATGTATATTTGTTCATGTGTCAATAATTCTACTGTTTTCACCCACATTATTTCATTCTGATCAGGTAAAAATTTGGCTATATGGACAAAAGGAAATCACGTTTCTCGGTCAATAAATGTCTTTCTAATTTATGCAACTGTCAGAAATAATTTAAATTTTTCCTAAATTTGTTCATCTTCTGCAGGTGAATGCTGGTCTGTATTACTGATGGGACTTTGGCATTTCCCTAATAGCATGAAATTTTATTCTTTGAAATAGGCAGACCTTTTCAGGGCCTTAAAAATGGAAAAGTTCTATAGAGACTTTTAAAAAGTTATTGTTCTTTGAGATACTAATAAATGACACATCAGCAATGATACAGTGATAGTCCTTGGCCCTGACAGCAGAACTTAATTAATCTATCTAATTTATTGATCAATTTAGATGTAAAAACCCTTCAGAGCTAAAATTAGCCTTTCAGTCATTCTGAGTTATGAAGTACAATTTATTACATACCTTCATAGAATTATAAAATCATAGAATCATAGAACGGTTCGGGTTGGAAGGGACCTTAAAGATCACCAAGTTCCAATCCCCCTGCCATGGGCAGGGACACCTCCCACTAGACCAGGTTGCTGAAAGCCCCATCCAGCCTGACCTAAGAGGGAATTTTAAAAAAAAAAAAAAAAAAAAAAAATCACTCATCTAAAAGATGCTAGCCAGGCTGGTAAACTTGTTTCTAGAAGCTATACTGGACTCTTAAATTCACAGTAGTTTCTCTTTCATGTCAATTTGCAATGGAAACAAATCTGCTAGATTAATTACTTTCTATACCTTCTAAATGGTATAAAAGGTAACTGCAGAGTTACTCATCTTTTCTAGTTAGGAGGTTAAACAACCACTAATAGATTTATAAAAGAAAAATCTCTGAGTTATCTACATTTTTAAATTGTATAATGACAGAAATGGTTTATGGTACTTCTTCTGATACTCAAAAATTATCAAAAGAAACAACGAAACCACATGTTCCAATACACCTTGACACTTAAAACAGAACAGAGTTTTTAGTTTAAGAGAACTTGAGTCCCAGCAGTTTCATGTACAGATAAGTCAAATAAATTGCTGTGTCATGGCTCTTCAGCAAAAATAAGACATTTTCAAAACATGTCTTTTATCGTCAACACTTAGCTATGATTCAGTTCCAAAGTTCATTCCAGCAGAACAAGTTTGCCTCAGGTATCATAGGCAATCTTAATGATACATATGAAGATGCAATAGAAATGTTTACCTCACACAGACTTATGTATTAGATTAACACAAAGATAGGCAGATAGCATTTTTTAAAAAGTACATATAACTTTCAGCATTTTGATTTAATTCATGGAATTATTTCAGCCTACATTAGCATCTTAAGTAACCAACCTTCCTCATACTCTCATAGCAACACCCAGATCTCTGGAAGTTCACTAGCAGAAACCTGAGTCTGAACTGTACTTTGTTGGTTTTTTATGCTTTTCTGTGCTGAAACAGCAAAAGATGAGTCACGTTATTTACTTCTCTCACAGGTATCCTCAAGCCATGACTAGCAACTAGTAATGACTGAATCCTTTAAAACAAAGCTCATATTTCTCCCACACCTAGAAAAAGATAACTTTTTTCAAAGCACTGTGATATTTCGGTAAGTTGGTATTACAGAAATGCAGAAGTGTAGATACATTATTCTACATTTGATGTAAAATATTATTGGGATTTCTCTTATACTAGCAGACTATTCAACTTGAAGAAAATGTGTTAGGATTATAGGATAGTATAGAAAAATCATCTCTTTCCAAATGTTCTCTTAATTACTTCATTATTCTCTTCAAAGCATATGAACAAAAAAGAAATTGATATGTTCTGTATTTGAAAATTTAACCACAATAAGTATGAATACAAAGTGAAAGACTGGTAGCATGGCACTTCGTAACAATGAAGAGCATCCAAGTCAGCAAAACGTCTGAAAAAAACAGGAAAGGGAGGATAAAAGTATGGATGCATACAATCACAACTTTGCTCTGTATCTTGAAAGAACCAATCTATCAGAACTTTCTACAGATTCAAGCTCTGTTAACATTATTACATGAAACGATACAGAATTATAATGAGACATTGAAATAACATATAGGACAATTGTTATGTCCTAATTGTTATACATATATTTTCCCAGTGGATGGGTTTAAAGAAGCCTGGTTAGATATTGCTCAGCACAATCCCACCTTACATCCCTACAAGTCAATCAGATCACAACAACTGACAATCAGGAAAGCATGCCACTTACAGCATCCACAAATGAGCAAGAAAATCTCTGAAATCTCTTTCACTCCAGATCATCAGTCTACAGCCCTTTTTTATTCCTTTGGAAGCCATTTTATATAAGTTCCCTTAAGACGACTGGAGGAAGAAGAAATGCTTTTCACTTTATAGAATATCAGAAATTGGAGACAATTTTGCATGCAAACTGAGTTTAAGCTTGAATTTATTTTTTTAACAAAATTTACAGCAACTTTAATTGTTTAGAAAAATAGATTTCCCTGACTTATAATCACCTGCATTTGGAGAGTAGGGATGGGCATGGCTAAGTAATCGTTTAATTAAATGTATCTTTTACTTAATTGTGCATAAAGTAGACTCCCAAATCATAACTGATTCTGAATGTCCCTACTTTTGTCAGGGACCATCTAAAATAATCATCTGGATTTATTTAACATTTAAAATCAGAAAGAAAAGCATTTTGTTTTCTTTTTATTTTAATAACTATGTTCTGACGCACAAATTCAGTTAAAGCAAGAGAAGCAACATCTTTGATATACTAGTTAGCACTCTTCACATAACAGGTAGAGAGACCTTTAATGCTGTGCAGGTTGTTAAAGGATTTCATCTGCTCTAGGAAAGATGCAGTTATATAACAGAAAGCAAAGGTAGTTTTCAAAGGCATCCTAAAGAGAACTACATGACTTTGTGCTTCTAGTTATGTAACAGGTTTACTTAACAGCCTTGAGTATTCAAGATTCGATGAAGTTCTGTTTTCTTTAAGGCATTTTCCTTCACTGAATTGTTTCCACAGAAGCTTGGAAGAAACTGTGGGATGCATACAAGGTAAAAAGCCTACAAGGTAAAAAGAAAAAAGGGAACCTACAAGGTAAAAAAGGAAATCAACCCAATAGAAAAGGTAGCCAGGTAGAAGGAAGAAACTTTATCTTCTGAAAGAGAGTCCTCCTCAGAGCACAGCCAGAGGAGTGCCCGTGTGGCTCTGTGCAGCCAAGTGCCAGCTGTAGCTGGTGTGTGTTCCACAGTTGCCTGGACTCATACCAGCCTTCAGTGGTAGACTGCCATTGGCATAACACCAGACTAAAGTTACAAGTCCTTCACATGTCAATTTGTGTGTAATCTACTACCTACTAATAATATATACGCTCTGGTCAGCAAAAATCATTGGGGCTGTGAGGGAGAGAAAATTCCAGAGCAGAATGTCGGAGGCTGGGTTGTAGGTGTGTGTAAAGCAAGGCAAAGATGGATTTACATCTGAAACTTTGCTATCACAGGTGAATCTTCTAATCACTTATCTTCTTTAATGGATTGTGTCTTTCTCTTCCTTTAAGTCTTGGTTTTCTTTCTCTAGTCCTCAGCTTCCAACCATTGCCAAGTATTTGTTCAAAATGTATGCATTTCTATATTGTCAGGAATGCCTATAGTGTCAGAAAAACAGAAAGAAAACTTGCCTACAGAAGCTGGTCAATAAAAAGACATTCTAAATCAGTTAATGAAACAGAAAGAGCAATCAGGTATAGATGCACTACTCCATAAAACACCATTCAGCTGTAAAAGTTATTTGGCTGTCCTCTGAAGTCAGAGCAAATGACTACACCTCTGTCCTTTTATACAATATGTAGACATCATCATAGCACTTTGAAAGAGGATTCTGGATTCTGGGGTAAAAGATGGAGGGCAAAAAACTCTTGATCTTACCATATTTTATATATATAAGCAATGAAAAACTTCACAGTTTTTCCACAAAATGTATCGAGTCTTTTTCAAGTCAGTTCTGTTGTTGATGCTCTCATTTTAAACAATGAAGTCACAAGCTAGTGGAATAGTTTATATCCAACAGAAAATCAAAATTTGTATTTATGAAACACATATCTATTTAACTAGTGCATTAGGTCTTGTTTAACATCTAGTTCCTGTTTAGTTTTTTATTTCTGATCCACACACATATAAACAGATTTTATGTGTCCCCTCGCAAGATCCTACATTCTGCCACCAGCTCTCAGTTGTGAGCTTTGGAAATACAGTTCTGGCTGGTAACAAAATTCTGCCTCTTTTGTTTGTTGCTGCTTAAAAACTGTTTATGAAAAAAAAAACAAACCCACAAACCAGAACCAAACCAAAACCAAACCAAAACCAAACCAACAAAAAAACAACCAAAACCCCGAAAATTTTATTAAGAGTTTCTGTAAAAGGTGCTGAGAGAAAATTATTTCTGAATATAATGAGATGAGAATGTGATAATCAAAGATGTTGTTCATAAAGAGTTTTATACATGTTCTTAATTTTAAGTAACTAAAGAAAAAACTATTACAAAAAAGAAGAAAGGTAGCACAACTTAATATGGAATCCAATACTTTAACTTGATATAACAATCATTCTGTCACAAATATCTAGACGTGGGACAATATAAACTCTAGAAAATAACAAAGAAGTTGCAACAGTTTATGTGTTTGAATAGGAGCTTTAAGAAGAATTCTTGACTAAGGAGCAACAGAGTGAATATTAAGCAGAGCTACACCCCACTTTAAAGAAAATACAGTCAAGAGAATTGTGAAGACAAGCAAATACATCATTTTATGATGGCAGACATCCACACCAACCTACACATCAGGATTAAAACAGTCAATGTCCTGGGAGAAGCTGAGCTGACAGTTATCAAGAACAGTGTAGAAAGTGATAAGCCTTATGTTGATTACACAGAAATCTATGAGGAAAGAAAAATGACATGGTGAAAAAAGCTGGTGTATTCATTTTTGATGTTTAAGTTACCATGATGGGATCCTCTTTCATAGGGCATTACGTGAGATACATACATACAAATATATATATATAAAAACACAAACGTGCATACAATACATACAAACATAATACATATGTGTTTACATAAAAATGAATGTTATAACTTACATATAATACACACGCATATGTATATATTACATACATTTTTTCTCAGTATGGCTTTACTCCCCCATGTTAGCTTCTAAATTTCAAGGTCTTTTATGACTAGGTGGAATTCTTTTAGTAAAAAAATAGGAAAAGTGATACTGTTTTGAAGTAAGAAAAAGTAAGGCTCATTACCAGTCTATGTAGATTAAAGAGAAACAATCGACATAACATATAAAACTTCTTATTTAGATAAAATGAAATTATAATGTACACTTTTTTGTGTTAGAAAGAAAAAAAAAAGTACACATTCATGTATACATAAAATGCCTATGAGAGTCAAGAAAAGTGCCATCAAACAATCTCTACATAAAGTCATTCTACAGAAAAAAAAAAATGATGTCTGTTTTCCTTTGTTATGTAAAAAGTCCTTTTCAAGAAAGAAGCTATTTCATTCATGTTAGATATTAGTTGCATGAAAGACCTAGTTCCACTGCTACCATCAGAAGGAATTAATTAGAAAGTCATTTTGAGGGCTTTGTCCCTTGGTCTTTACTTACAGGCTCAGTCTTTGTGACTTTGGTGTGAAGTCTAAACAACAGGAGTCTTCTTGTTGTTAAACTTGGTTAAAGTTTGGATAAGTAAGCATTAGAAGTAGTTCTTTCTTCCTCAGTAATGTCTAATTGGGATTTGAACTATTTTTAATTTTAAAAAATTTGGTAATTCATCATATATACTAGAGCATTAAAAATATATATATAGACACATCCATATACACTCTAATACATATTGACTCATTCTCTGTATATGACTGATTTATCAAATTTAATATAGATTCATTCTTCATAATACAATGCCTTATTTAAATATATTCCTGGGTTTTTCCATTGGTTTGGAGACTGGCTTATCTTAAGAGGGATTTATAATTAAATTACAGATTAATATTTATGAAATTTTATTACTATAACACACAAACTCCTAACCTTCACTGCATAAAGCTAAACCCCAAACACTTTATTTTAAGTTAATTTAATTATCTTTGAAGCATTATAAAATTCAGTAGCAACTTATGTACTGGACACTGGACATTCAATATGTTCAAAACATAGGCCAATGAGTAATCAGATTTCTATAAAGAAGGATTTCTTCACATTAAAGTGATTATTTAATAAAGGATGGTACCATATAAGAGAAATGAGATTGCAGAAATACTAGATTTAATGAAAATATGGAAAAATAACACATAACCAAAAATATCAGTAGTCTGGTTATCATAGGTTCATAACACATATGTGCCTGTGCCATATAAGATTGAAATGGAAGACGTACAGACAAATGTGAATGCAGTGAAAATACATCATATTCCTATTTTATTTTATTTTATTTTATTTTATTTTATTTTACTTTATTTTATTTTATTTTACTTCCACAGTGAAGGAAAAATTCCCAAATTCCAACAACCCATTTTTTGGTGGTGGTTTTTTTTCCTTTAAATATTATGGAAGAACATATTATGGCATATGAATTTGACATATGAGAGCATCAAAGGTCTGAATTTCTCCTTTCATCTCAAGCCCTAGTTGGAATGACTAACATATATAAAAATCTGGTGTTAGTAAAGCTCTGAAAGGCAAGCTCCAGAAATATTCAAGTAGATATTTTTTATTGCTGAAACTTATTTGGAATAAAACAACATTCTATTCGTAAGTAGCAAAGCTTTTATGAAGCATCTTCTACACATGCATCTCACCAAAGATGCTTCTGAAGCACTGCTGTCATTGCAGGGGATTGTCATAGATCATCATCACTAACATTTCTGGAAAGGCTTCTGTTGACTGTGTGTGTGAAGCAAAATGAATAGCAGCAAAATGACAAGTGGCAACTTAAGTTTATTCTTCACTGAAGAGAGATATGCTTTGTTTGCACGTTTTAATGGCTGGTATCAACAGAAAACTTAAAAGGGGGAAAAAAATATAAATAAATAACATGGAGGAATATGGAGTTCTAAACATGCTTTTAAGTTATTTATTTCTTCCCAACATTATTAATGAATGCACCACGATGTCAGACATACCATCTAACCTGGTACAAAACAGCAAAGAAGGCTATAATGAAAAATTCTTTCACTATGAATTAGCATAGTAAGAGATAATTAGTGTTTGATAGGCATGCTCCCTAGAATACAGTTCACATTAGATATTCCTTTGCCAGTGTATCTGAGTCCATAACTCCCTGAATATAAATCACTTTGGGTGAAATATCAACAGCGGTGATGGATCCCTAGAGCTCTGATTCTTGTATCATGAGTCAAATCATCAGTTGTTCTTTATAGGCTTAGTTGACTTCAGAGAACAGAACCCTACGTCAAGGGACTACTGTACATTCCCGTTCTCTTCATAATGTAGCCCTCTACATCCATTTTTTTTCCAATATCAACCTGAAATAGAATTTATTTCCCTGCAGATAATTTCTCTTAGCATAGTTGCACATACACAGAAATAGGATAATTTTGTTTCTCTTTATATACATGCAGCTTAGCACAATGAAGTTGTTACACTTGACTGCGATAGCACTACAATAATTCTAAGGAAGTATTTTTCCAATTTCCTATCCCATGAGAGAGCAGCAAAATCAAAGCAAAGTTGTACAATCCATTCAAGGTTTTTATTTGTTCCTAAAAGAAATTTCATATCTGTTTGAATATCACACTATTTTCTCCCACATTACTTCCTCTAAGTCAGAATATTTACAGCAATATTTAATAACTGAAGGGAAATACTATTAATATTTTTCTCTGCTACTTTTCTAGGGTACTTATAAGCAACAGTAGATGGCTTGAATACAGGTATGAGGATAGTTCCATTTTGTAGCCCAAAATTACACAAAACAAAGCATCTTAAAACCTACTGAATTTTCTGGCTGTATTTTTGACACTCAACATGAAAAATTGAAAAAGATGATAATAAAATATGAGCAGGAAAAAAAATGAAACAAGCTTTTGTTTGGCTATGATAAATCTATACTGGGACAGTATACACCAAACACATCTAAGAAGCAAAGACTATCAGAATTACTCATTTGTTGCATTTCAATGATTTCACTGATTTCTATGCTACGACAAGTGAAAGCAAGACTGTCCTTTTCAAAACCTCACCATTGCAGCTGAATCTGTCTCGTTTCCTCAGCTACACCGCAAGCAAAATGGTATTTCATTTACAAAAAAAAAAAAGAAATACATCACATGTTAAATACAGGAATTGAAAGAAACTGAAGTAAACTGAATCATAAATAGAGAATTAAAATAATATTCAAGACCATCAGAAAAACACAATCCTGTCACAGAGAAACTTGCACAAACAATGGTGGCCTTTCTCTTCATGCTGGGATACTTTGTCACACAGCAGAACACCGCACTGCGCTATTCCAGATTTTGAATTTTCATCCTTTTTTTTCCAGATCAAGGTGATTTTTCCTGGTGGTGATGTACCAGGGTTGGAGTTCTGCACTCAATTTCAGCAGCTATTGAGCACATCCCTATGTCTCTGGAATTTTCTTTTTGGTATTTTCCCATCCACAAAGTGAGTAAGAGTTTAATTTCAGGAAAGAATGCTAGCCAGTGAAATAAAAAATGACTGTCATTAGAGAAGAGAGAAACCCAAAAGGTCTAAGAAAGGAAAGGCAGAATAAAGAGAAACAGAACTGCTGGACCTAAGGACATATCAGGTCACTCAGGAGAACTAAACATGTGGAAGAGAAGCTTCTAAATTTTCATATTTATTTTTTGCATTATTCAACTCCCATTATTCAACTCCCATTATAATGTGGTGGAGGAGGATAAGGAAAAGGTATTCCCTGCCCCCACAAACTCCGCAGAATATATAGAATTAAACATTTCAATTAACAAACAAGCCTAAACATCACATGAAATTTTGAATTATCTATTTAGACGACTAACAATAGTTCTGCAAAAAAGGCTTTCAAACACAAACAAAAAAGACTTTGTACAAAACATAAAACCTCCCAACACTGAAAGAATATGAGGATGAACAGAGTTTTTTTGTTTGTTAGCTTGTTTTTTGTTTAGGACATCTGTGTCCAGTATAATAAGCTGTATTGGAGAGACTCCTTACCGTAACAGAAATATTATGGATATTAATGAAATCCCAGGCTTGTGTGTTACGTATATACTTATAAAAGGTAGTAATCTGCTACCAGCCCACACACATAAATCACACACAAGCTTGTCATCAAGATGGTGATTAATAGAGTGCTTCTTATTAGCATTGGACTGCTAACTTTTTCTGACTCACGTTGGCAGGTGTGCCTCTATTGCTAGAGGCAACTGCTAGACAGGGAGATCTAGAAGGAATCACTGAAACAGCCAGGTTTGGGAATGAAATTAGAGATTTGCAATCTGTTATTATGATTTCAGTGATGAAGGAAATAAATCCAAGGATGTGAGTTTGAACTCTTGCACCATTCATAGCCCTTATCAGTATGAGAATGTAACCCGCTCAGAGCTTTTCACACACAGGCATTGTGAAGCTTTATTGTTTCTTTTGATAGCACAGGGATTGTGAGACTCCATGTGGCTCTGCCCCAGAAGCAGCTCTCAAAAGCCCTACTGTCTCAGCTATGAGTCACTCAGACTGCCTTTGGTGCTCAGAAAGGCTCAGCACTGCTGATGATACCATGACTCTTTGCCATCCAGATGAGATCAGTCCTTCAGATTGATGCAAAATGGAAAGAATGAAATGTGTTTTCGCTACCACCATTCTCACGTCTCACTGTACACACTCTGCACCTAGACACGGAAAGCCAGAAAGTGGCCTGGATGAGGAAATGAAAACCACGCACTTTCAAAATGAAGAATGAAATCATGATAATCAACTTATGATCTACCTACAAACCATGACGTATAAGCTATTCATATTATTCTGCTCTTCTAAATACATAAGAGACTTCTGATGACTCGGAGAGAGAATCTCTCTCTGAATAATTCAAATTGGACTTTTAAATGTCAAGTTGACACACAGCTGCCGTAGCTGGGCACAGGAAGCACTCATTTGGCTACCAGGAAGACCAATCACATGAGCAACAGCTGGAATTTACAGAGGGTGTTAATCCTACAAATAGTAACAGATACCACCGGTCTGGTGTTTTTTTCTGCGAGATGCAGCAGACTTGGCACAGTAGACAGAGATGGTCACACTTCTCTTGCATGCTCAAGCTGTGCTTCACAAGCCATATTGCCATCTCACAATGAAAAATAAACTGACGTTTTATAGAGTGCTGTGCAATCAAAGACATTATTTATTGTTTTCTCCTTCTGAATTTTAGATTTTACGTGGGAACCCAGAGTGATATAGGCCTATACTTGCTTAGATATCTGAGGAAGTGCCGCTGCATCTTCAGAAATGTTAACCCAATTAGTAAACTCCAAATGTCAGAGGACTAAAAGAAACTGTGAAAGCAGTGTATAAACAATGCATAGTTTGAGCTCATACAAAAAAAAAAAAAAAAAGTCCATCAAGCTCACGTGCTAAAAGGTGACTGAGATAGAAAAACTACCAATTAACATACATCATTGGTATATCATTCTAAGCTTGTAATGAAGGAACTATTTTACTGTTCAAAATGACTTTAGGATTTCATGTGCAAAATATGTTCAACAGAAACAGTTTTTATACTCATACAAAAATTTAAAACATATATTTAAAATGTATGTCAATTACAACAGGAAAAAGTTTGAATAGAAACATTTTTTTTTATTCATTCATTTTTCTCATCATACAGGAAGGATGGGAGTGAAATTTTTGGGTTTTTTTGTCCTTGCCCAAAGACAAAGAAATAATCAGGAGCACTGGATGGATATACTTCCATTTACAACCATCAAATAAAAGCCACTAACAGTTGCTTGCAGGCATGAAAGACACCTTTGGGATTAGCACTTTGTAAAATTCTTTTGGCTTAATAGACAAATGGCTGTTTATCTACTATATATATATATAAATTCCTATTCCTCAGACACTTAAATCCTCTTACTCAGAGAAAAGGTACATGCTTTGTGTTTACATATCCTTTGGCATACTTATCAAGCAAATAGTCATAAATAAAAGTGGGAGAGAAGGAAGGCTGTACTTCAGGCTTGCAGATGTTACACAAATTTGGGGATAGATTTCAGCCACAGTTACTCACACTGTTTCCCTCAAATATCTATTTGTTTTACGTAAATTCATTGCATATCCTATATTTGGCACTGAAACTTCTTTCCACTGTTCTTTGCAACACTACAGCAAAAACGGAAAATATCACAAACTTCAATCATTAGGGTTTTATCTGAATCCTGAGTTTTTAAAGCCAAATTGCCTGAAAAGAAAAGGAAGAAGAAAGATGACAAACCTCTAATATGGCTGAGCTAGAGAGAGAGAAAGGGGTGACAGGGAAGAGGATGAGCCCATAGTCCAAGTCTAACAATGCATTTAGTCACTTATATTTGGAAATATGGGGGAATGTAGGGTTGAAGATGAAAAAAGGAGAGAATGATAAAATGAAACCAGCCAAAAATCCAATAGAATAAATAGAAAAAGGCAGATTTATTTTAAGCTTGATATTTCTAATCCAAGCTTTAATTTCCAGAGGTCTATAAGATAACCACAGAGCTTTAAAAAAATACTGAGTCCATCAGTGTATTATTTATTATGCATCTTAAATGCATAATACTTTTTCAACAGATTAACAGACTGAATCAGGAAAGGAAAAATGTTCTTTGACAATTAGAAATATTCCCATTGAAAATACAGGAATACAGAAACTATTTTGTCAGATGTATTGAAACTCTTCTATGCATCTTGGGAAGAGTAGAAAAAACAATGCTATATTCGTTCCACCTTTTTAAGAACTAACATATAAAAAAGCTGTATTAGAGACTAAATTATACTGGAAGAAATGCGTAAATGTAGTTTCATAATACTGCTGAGTACCATCTTCAGCTTTGAGAACAACCTAAAACTGTCAAAGTCTGCTGTTGTGCTGTGTTTATCAACAATAAACACATAAATACATAAACCCTGAAATAGAAAAGGGCCATTAATATGGCCCAACATATACACAGCTATAGGACAGTTTTGAAATAATTCCTGTTTATTTTAACTGGAAAATACTTTTAGGAGGAAAAAATTCCTTGTAGTGGGTTGACCTTGGCTGCGAGGCACCGACGCAGCCATCTTGATTAAAAAAGAGAATCCACCACAATCATTCTTCCAAAGGTTAAACACTTATATTATAAAAATGTCTGCCTGTTATCTAATCTGGTTTTCCAGCTTCAACCTTCAGCCATGTTGGAACTTTCAGTATTCATGATTTTTACTGCTACATCATGGATATTTGTATTCATAAATGTCAGGGCATATTAGAAAGAATGATGGTTTTAAGCATTCATTTCATAAATTCATTTGGTATTCACTGCAGTAACAGTAGTCAGAAGAAATTTGTTTTGTAGTAATGTGGATGTCATATTTGTTTTAAAAAAAACTTTGTTCCAATCTAGCTTTATTATAATATTAAAATTTGGTGCCACTGGACATTTCAATAAAGATTTATGATGTAGATGTGTAATGTAAGCAAATCATTGCCTGATTATTCGTTAGAAATGATACTACAGAGGCTGTGTAGGCCATCTCAAAATTTACCATCAGGAAGGTTTAACTGATTAAATTCTGGAATAATTTCCTGTAAGAAATACACAATCTGCAGCACTCAAAAATCCATCCCTGACTGTTCAGCTTCTGCCTAACAAATCTGTAAGTCTGCAAAACATACATACGGTATTATTCGCCTGTCAGCTTTGAAATATTACAAAGCAATACAACATCTGCCCTTTCCTCTGAGGCTGTAATGAACTCCAAAGATCCCTTCTCACAATGACCACATCCGCTTTAATGAAGAAAGTACTGTATTGCCATACAAACACTTTTAAAAAAAGCAACCAACCAAACCACAAAAAAACAAGCAGATAAGCAAAAATGCAATTTGTTTAAGAAATAAAGTTAACAAAAATGAATGAATAAAGACTATTAAAAATCCTATTTTAAATACCATAGAAAAGTGATGACAGATATCGGAGATGCACTTTTTGAGAATTTTCAGTCTTGAAATTTCTCCTATTACTTCAACATACTTTTTCAAACTTTTTCACTTTAAAAAAAATAAATTAAGAATTATTAAATGCTAGTGGAATAGAAGATTTTGGTTGGTTTATTTAAATACATAATTACTCTTCAGAATGATTTAAATGTCAATGTCATGCTTGTTTCAACTAAATCTTTCACCATCACACACTCAGTGAAGTAGAAATCACATTGTAAAATAAATGAGGAAAAACCTGCCCTCTACCAGCTGTTTCAGTGATTCACTGATTAAAGGTTTTTAAAATAAGAACAAACCAGAATTTCATGCCAGATTGCTCAGGTTAACTAGTTTCTCTGAAGAGTCAGAGTATAGCCTGAGTGACAACATTTAGAACGCTGAGTTATCCCTTTACCACAGTAATTATTAGGATACAAAAATATACAAATCTTATGCATGATTAAGACCAACAAGAAGTAGCAATAATTTCACAAAAGGATTGATCAGTTCTGCACGTCGATGGAACACGCAGTACAGTGGAACAAACCATAATGTACTTCAGTGACCTGAATGACTATTGAGATTAGATATTGGTGGAAGAGGAAGGAATAGAACAACAACAACAAAAAAATTTCACATTTGAAATGATGAAGTGAATTTTTGCAACGGTGAGGTTGTGGATCTGCTTTCATGGGAGGTTTCCAAAGATGAGGACCCCTCCACTGAGCAGAAAAGCTACTACAAAAGGCTGGAAGCAGAGCCTTATCAAACAGCCTCCAGGAACCCTTCTTTTATGACAGTCTACTGTGGATGTTTTTGATTGACTGGACATCTACATCTTTTAATGGACATTTTTATTCTTTGTTAAATTACAGGTTTTCATGGAAATATGTGGAGTTAACTGAAGTTTTTTATAAACAAGCAACTTGACTGAACCTCAGGAGGAACTATTTGGTTCTTCCAGTTCTTGGGAACATAATGTATAATTACAGAATTTAGAGTTAATGCAGCCTGTGTGCCTGAAGTGGTTAATAACCAATGAACTTCATAAATGCCTAAAATCTGAATTGCCTAACTTTAAATTTCCACTATTTCAGTATCTTAGCTATTGTTCATTGCCATTCAGAAGTTTCATAAACAATCCATTAGCTGTTGAAAGGATGAAATACGTAATTGAATGGTCAGATCAAGTTATTTTGGTTGTCTTAGAAATATTGATGATTTAGCGTTTCTGTTAATGGCAAAAGCATCATGTTTCCCACAACCGACACTCTATTCTCTGCCAAAGCATGACAAATGATAAAATAAGATGTTCTGAATACTAACATACCCCATGTCCCAGATCACAGCAGAGTGTTGTCAATCCAACAGGAACACCTGTTTAAAGATTACTATGTGCTTATTCCAAGAGCTTGGGATTTTGAGTCACCTTTCTTTAGAGGTGAATCAGATTAAAAGTTAGGGGCTTTGGGGTTTGGGTGGGGTTTTTTTGGTTGGTTTGTCTGTGTTTTTTATTTTTTTACAAGCACATAGCAGTACATAGGGAAAGTTTCTTCTTCATGGTACACAGATCTAAGGCCAAGCTGCTAAGATGTGGGAACTTAACAGATTTACAGATTTGGACAGGACAGATGCCAAAAAAAATAGCTAGTTTCTGCATAATGAAAAATATCAGCAAATTAAAATACTACTGGGTTAGTGCACAATGTTGAAACAGGACCACAGTAATCATACTAATAGGCAAGACATTAAGCAATAAAAAATTATAAACAAATTGAAAGTATTCTTATTTTAGATGTATTAGGATTTGTATGTTGTTAGAAAGGTAAATACAGAACACAAATTGTATTACCTTTAATGAAGATAACTGCTGTTGTGTTGCAATGTATTTTTATGAGAAGGGGATCTATTTGACATGTGCATCGAATCATGACAGGCAAGGAATAAAGAGGCCAGAATTGTCTTTTTGGATCACTGTCTCTTGTCATTTCTGCAGAAAAGGAATATACTAAATTCTATAGAAAATTCTCCCTCAATGAAAATTAAGCCAAAAAACCCCAAATTTAGATTTCACTAAAAAGATGCTTGCCTAGTTTTCTTTTGGAATGAACTATTGTTTGAGGAAAGAGAGACATGAGGCAACCTATGAAGGGAGATCTAATCACAGATATAATGACAAATAATTATTTGAATGCAGGATCATTAACAACAAACTTATGTGGATTTTATTTTTATTTCTCCTTTTATTATGTTTCCCATCTGATAAAAAATAATTTCCATGGCATTCAATTTATATAAACCAGAGTACCTTTCACGGATTTTGTTACAGGTGACACACAGGTGACACTTAAATTCACAAACACACTGTTTCAATACGAAAGGGTTCTGCCTAAAAATCACTAATCAATAGTTTGTCTGAATAAGTGAAGAAATTTCATCACATACAAATGAAACTTGACCAGATGAGGTGTCAAGCCTTGATGCGTTTGTCAGAGAGAGTGCATGATTTGGCTTCATAATTGACAGACCTTGTAGTGATCTGGAAAATATGAAGGAAAAGATAAAAAATTGGAATCTGAGCACATTTTCTCTTTGCATTCTGCTTTTCCTCCAGTGGAAGTTAACATTTGATAAACAACTACCTCTTTCTAGTGAAACAATAAACCACAGAAATGCTGTCTGAGTGGTTTCTGATTAAGAAATGTCTTATAATAAAGGTATCTGTTGCAAGGTGAGATGCCTGGAGATACTTTTTCACTATTTTCCCCCTGTGTTTTTCGTGCTGCTGAAGGTGCTCTATCTCTGATGAGGTGTTTTTTTGTAAAATGCCTCTTCAGCACCACAGGGATGGGGAAAATAAAGAAGTTAGGAGTAGGCTGGAGAGAGAAAGCTGTGGTTCCATTTAGGATTTCCACCTTAACTTTGGGGTAAGAAATCTGGAAAAAGAGAGAGACATGACCTAAAGCACTGGGCCAGCTGGCACTACTCGAAGAACCAGGGAAGCTGTGGGATTCTGACTGTCATGCACAAGCAAGAATAAAGAAGAGAAATTTGGGGCATGCGAATAATTCGTAGGTTGCCTTAAGGAAATTTGAAGAATGAGAAGAATGAATGTCAGAAACAGATCTGAGTATGTTCTAGGTTTATCAGATTGAGATGGATTATGTTACTTTAAAATCTGGATAGTTGGTGCAATCACATATGACCTACCAAATAGAAATATATAATAGGCTTAATTCAGTTAAAATGTGAATGGACTTGAAGAATGTGAACTGCAGTACAAATCCAGAGGGCAAAATATGTGATTATGAGCAACCTGATAGTATCTCAATAGCTAGTCCTCCTACTTGCTCACAACTGATTTGTCCCATGGTGTTTAGCATGAGTTATACTGAAATACTCATGGATTATCAAGTTATCAATGATTCTGAAAAGTTGCCATGAGCCTTTTGAAAATAATTGTTTTTAATTTACTGCGAAGAGCTACACTGCTATCACGTTTATACAATCAGTTTAGCACTTAATACGTTTTAATACATTTCAGAGGAAAGAAAGCTTTTCTATGATTTGTTCTATTTTTCAGGATAAATACTTCACTGTAAACTGTCATTGCATAGACAAACTCCAAGCAGTTACTGATTGGATCTAGGTTATACAAAAATCTGACTAACATGCATTTAGCTTTGTCTTCAGGTTTTTCTGAAAAGAAAGCTTTAGGGAAGACGCTGAAACATTTTTTATTTTGTATCCCTGCATGAAAAACAGATAATAATGTTCAGTGGCCCACCTAGTCACTGTCATGTGACTAGGTGGAGGGGGTGGGGGGTCAGAGGGGAACTTTGTTCTGCTACTGTTTATATTGAGGTAAACAACCCTGTGGCATGATCCAGTAAATATATCCAGAGGATTTGCCAGTTCTGTGATAAGAAGGATTTGGAAGTCAACTTTGTCAGAAAGCAGAGAGAGTCAGAAGATAAAAATTTTAATCTAGCAAAGACACTTCTCTCTTCCTCACCCCTTAATCCTAAAATAAAGAGAAGAGAATGTGTGCATGAATATGCAGGGACTTAGTCTCTTATATTTTCTTTTGGGGTGTTCCATTATTTTATCTATTATTTCTGAGAGCACCTAGGCACCTACTCTGTAACATCAAGTCTGAAAGCAAACACTATGCAGGTAGAAAAAAAGTGATGATGTATCTCTAGTAGTATATGAATTATTGTCACATGGGTCCTAGGTGAGAGATGTTAATGATATTCTGACCTAGTTAAATTACAGACTGTGAATCCTAACTTTCTTCCCAATTTTCTAGTAAAAAAAAAAAAGAATTTCTGTACCAAAGAATCTACAACACTATTTTACATATTCCTGTAATGGTATTAGTTGGAAGCTGATAATAATTCTGTCCAAAGAACAAGGTTTTTGGTAGGACTTGCTCTCTCAGCAATATAGATAACATTAGAATTGCCATTTTCACAGTGGCAATTCTATGCACAGGTAATGGTGTCAATATTCATAGGCGAAAATCATCGATACACCACCAGCCCTCTATACAGACACACATTATGTTGAAATGAGATGCTAGACAGTGAATGCCAGAAAAGAGGCTAAAGACGCAGATTTCCATTTGACTGGAGTTCTACAGAAAGTAGAAATACGAAACAAGGGTTATGTCACTGTTTAGTAAAAGCAATTTTTTGGCCCATTGGTTCTGTATATTTTATTGTACAGTTCACAACTGTATAATATAAATTTTTCCTCCTTCTCAGGCTGCCTTAATTTAATTTTTTTGTCTTGGTTTTTATGTCTAAGTAAAATGAGTTGGTAATTATTAGCAATGGAAGAAATAATTATATGTTCACAATTACTTCAATGAATAAACTGTAATTATTGAGCCATCTATAACAACATATTGGACATTAAGTTCTTCAAGTATAAGTTATACCATGTACTCTTAAACACATGATTATATTTCTCTCTGAACAAGTAAAAGGAAGTGTTGGTTGGATTTACAGTCTATATCTTATATTATTATGGTTTATTTCTTATATTTACAGCTGAAGGAAAGCTTGCTGTCCCACCCCTTAGTAATATAAATTGCAATATTTATTGCAGCCAATACGGACAGTGGATTTATACCAACTGAAGATGCATTCTACCTTATTTAAATGTTGATTTATAATGTAATGTATAAAAGAATTAAGATAATTAGTTGTAAACTTTGGTTTAGTGCTTTGAAAACATACCAGATTCCACTGTGAGAAGACAGCAATGAAAATTAACAGAAAATGAAAACAGAAATAGTGATGGATATTTATACACTTTTTCAGCTGAACCATAATGTAGTAAAAGACAGGCCATTTTAGAATCATAGACTCACAGAATGGTTAGAGTTGGAAAGGACCTTAAAGATCATCTAGTTCCAACACCCCTGCCATAGGCAGGGACAAATCCCACTCGACCAACTTGCTCAAAGCCCCATCCAGCCTGGCCTTGAACACTTCCAGGGATGGGGCATCCACAACTTCTCTGGGCAGCCTGTTCCAGTGCCTCACCACCCTCACAGGAAAGAATTTCTTCCTAATATCTAATCTAAATCTCCCCTCTTTCAATTTAAAACCATTACCCCTTGTCCTATCACTGTACTCCCTAATAAAGAGTCCCCCCCAAATTAGGAAGGACTTTAGTTAGGAATTTAACTTTTCAGTAAAATTTTTTCTTTTAAACAGCTGGATTAAAGGGAACATATTTTCACCTTTCTTCTGTTTCCTACACTCTCCTTACTTCAAGAATAATTTGTAAATAAGTTAGTATATTAAGTTGTGCTCTGCAAGCCTATTCTTTTCATATTCTGCAAAATGAAGGAAATGAATCCACTTGAATCTCATAATGATATCCTCTATTACCACCCAGGAAATGGTACTTCTTGAGCAAGTTTCTGCAAAGCTTGTGCTCTGATAAATTTCTTTACAAAGGAGAAAATACAACGCATATGAAAAGTGTATATTATGAGACCATAGTTTCATAAATAGAAAACCCCTAGTTAAATGTTTAAACGATGGGAAATTTTTTGCTGCATTAAGAATATGGTTTTGAGATTAGGTTGCAATGACATAACAGCAGTACATTGTAAGTATTATTCATTTCATAAACATGTTTTCTTTCAACCTTACCATAGAGAAGCCTTAAAATACAAACAACCTGATCATGTTCATACTTAACCCAGCAGTCTGACCTTAGAAGCTCTTTCTCCTTCTCTGACCTTTTCACATTCTTCAGAGGAGAAAAAAATGCAGGAAATATACAAAATTTTACCTCTAGAAGGACTCCACCATATAGAAACCATACTTTGTTTTGGTGACAGCTTTATTCACACAGCAGGCTGGAAAGGGGGCAACATGTATCCTTGGGTGAGGGCTATCTCTAAAGGTTAATCTTTCAGTGTATATGTATTGGGTGTACTCCCTGATAGGGGGACTACAGATGTGGATTATATGAGAAGATGCCAGGAGCTTCCCCCATGTCTGATAGAGGGGGCTCCAAGACAGACCTGCCACTGGCCAAGGTTGAGCCCTTCAGCGACACTGGTAGCACTTCTGTGATAACATTTAAAAAGGGTAAAAACTACTGCTCAACAGCAGACAGGAGAGGAGTGAGAATATATGAGAGGAACAACTCTACAGAGACCAAGGTTGGTGAAGAAGGACGGGGAGGAGGTGCTCCAGGCATCAGAGCAGAGATTCCCCTGCAGCCCATGGTGAAGACAATGGTGAGGCAAGCTGTCCCCCTGCAGCCCATGGAGGTTAACAGTGGATCAGATATCTACCCTGCAGTCCACGGAAGACCCCATGCCAGAGCAGGTGGATATTCCCTAAAGGAAGCTGTGACCCTGTGGAGAGCCCACGCTGGAGCAGGCTCCTGGTAGTACTTGTGGCCCCGTGGAGAGGAGCTCACGCGAGCACAGATTTTCTGGCAGGACTTGTGACCCAATGGGGGATCCATACTGGAGCAGTTTGTGAAGAACTGCAGCTCATGGGAAGAACCCATATTGGAGCAGTTCATGAAGGTCTGTCTCCCATGGGTGGGACCCCACACTGGAGCAGGGGAAGAGTGTGAGAAGGAAGGAGCGACAGAGACAACACGTTATGAACTGGCTGCAATCCCTATTCCCTGTCCCTCTGTGCTGTTTTGGGGGAGGAGGTAGGAGTGAAGTTGAGCCTGGGAAGAAGGGGAGAGTGGGAGGGTGTTTTTTAGATTTATTTTAATTTCTTATTATCCTACTCTCTTACTAATTAGCAATAAATTCAATTAATTTTCTCAAGTCAAGTCTGTTTTGCCTGTGATGGTAATTGCTGAGTGATCTCCCTGTCTTTATCTTGACCCGTGAGCTTTTTATTGTATGTTCTGCCCCCGTCCAGTTGAGGAAGGGCAGTAATAGAGCAGCTTGGTGGACACCTGGCATCCAGCCAAGGTTAACCCACAACAGTTTCATATTGTTAATCTTCCACATTTTCCTGCTCTGAGATCAATTATTTCATCTGGTGTAGTGAGACACTTTTGACATTAAACACACATTCTATTGTCTCCACTTTTCACCATACAAACTATTATCTCTGATAAAGCATTGAAAAGTCAGGTTCTGCGTGTAATATTCTGAATTCAAAACTTGACTGCTATATTTTGAAACCAGATCCCTTGTGGATTTTTTGCTATGACAAAGAGGAGTTTCCCACAAAGCTCAAAGTGCACACTTGAAATACAGCACACACACACATCTCACTCACAAAAAAATGTCTCCCAAGTCCCACAGCCAGAAGACAGGAAGAGAACCAATTACTTCAGAGTATTAATACTAAACATCAGTCAAGAAGCAATGAAAAATGGACATAAAACTAGTCATAATTTATAAAAACTAGTTTTTATGACTAAAAACTAGTCATAATTTATTATGTAAAATAATAAATTGCATTAATTTGCAATTAATTACCCATTCTGCTACTTCAGCTCATGCTGCACTGGGCCTTAGTAAGTTTTGCCATGAAGGGGAATTCACTAAACATTTAGAAAGACTATTAGTAAGACTGTGAATTTTATTGGCAGTAGAAAAGACTTGGCTTACATTCCTCTGCTTGTCCAGAACCAAATGAAATGGAAGGTATTGCCTTTCCCCCTTCTCTCTTTTTCTAATATCATTCTTACATACTTTTATCCCTACAAGTTCAAATAAAATTCTTCAGATTTCTTATGCTTTGTGGATGTACTAACATTTCCAAAGAACAGACATAGGGAGTGTTATTTGTCTCTCTTACTATGCATGATGCACTCTCATACTGCAAAGAAAAGTATAGATTGCTCAACATAGTAGGTACACTTGTTGGCTTTCTCATACTAGTCCCAGATCTACATCACTGATTATACAACAAAATTCTCTCTTTGTGTTTTTCAGAACCTGTTTCATTCAGTTATTTACAAAATTACACAGACAGCAAACAGCTTTTAGAGAAAATTATGTTTTCTTTCCCTTAAATATAAAATAGACTTTTTCCATTTGTATGGTATGTGTGCATATTGCACCAGGAACTAATTGCACTTAGTGGCATTTTAGAGAACACATCAAGAAGACACCGATACATTTAAAAAAATTCTGTGATGGTGATAGCCTTTTTTCACCCAAAAATCTTTCATTGACTAACCCATTAGAGGCCTGTCATTCCTTTTTCCTTCTTACTGTTAATATTGAGGAATTCTTTGGGAAAAAATATCTACACAACTATAGATAGTAGTGGTAGGTCAAAAAAAATGTAAAAATGTAAATGTAAATACAAAGGTTAGCAACTTTAAGGTCTAAATCTGAATATGAAATGAGTCAAAGGTCAAAGACCCAGTTTTGCCCTCTGATTTTACAATGCAATGTATTTTATAAGCCATGTGCACATATTGATTAATATAGGAAAAGCACAATACTCAAGGAATCACCCTTTCTTTCCTAGGTAGCATTTAGGCTGAAATGCTAGGAGGCCCTTTTGAACTTCAGAACTGCAGTGACTGGGAGCAGATTACCAGTGCCGATGGGTAAAAGTGCTAGCAAGGTCTTGTGGCCTGTTGCCTCAGCAGAGGTGGAGGATGGTAACCCATGTGGTAATGACATGAGGGACAGTGATAGGCTGGATACCACAGAAGGGTCTGAGCATGGTCAGGGAGGTGTTGGGCCTCACCCCCCCATAAAAATGGCAAGAAAACTAGCCCAGCTAAAGTGCATTTACACAAATGCACGTAGTATGGGCAACAAACAGGAGGAGCTGGAAGCCATTGTACGGCATGAAAGCTATGATGTAGTTGCCATCACGGAAACGTGGTGGGATGAATCGAATGACTGGAGTGCTGCAATGGATGGCTACAAGCTCTTCAGAAGGGACAGGCAAGGAAGGAGAGGAGGAGGAGTGGCCCTGTATGTTAGGGAGGAATATGAATGTGTGGAGATAAATGAGGGTAATAGTAGAGTTGAGTGCCTGTGGGTACGAATCAAGGGGAGGACCAGCAAGGCTGATATTGTGGTGGGAGTCTATTACAGACCACCCAACCAGGATGCAGAGGTTGATGAAATGTTCTATAAGCAGCTAGCAGGTGTCTCGAGATCACTTGCACTTGTCCTGGTGGGTGACTTCAACCTACCAGATATCAGCTGGGCACTCCATACAGCTGAGAGGGAACAGTCTAGGAGATTCCTGGAGTGTGTTGGGGATAACTTCCTGACACAGCTGGTGAGTGAGCCAACTAGGGAAGGAGCACTACTAGATCTGCTGTTTGCAAACAGAGAGGAACTTGTGGGGGATGTAACAGTTGGAGGCCGTCTGGGGTACAGTGATCATGAAATGATAGAGTTTCTGATTCTCAGGGAAGCAAGAAGGGGAACCAGCAGGACTGCCATCATGGACTTCCGGAGGGCAGACTTTGGTCTTTTCAAAAGTCTGCTTGACAGAGTCCCTTGGGAGGCAGCCCTGAAGGGCAAAGGAGTCCAGGAAGGCTGGACACTTTTCAAGGAAGAAGTCCTAAAAGCACAGGAGCAGGCTGTCCCTGTGCGCAGGAAAGCGAGCTGTCGAGGGAAGAGACCGGCCTGGCTGAACAAAGAGTTAAGGTCACAGCTCAGGGAAAAAAGGAAAGTTTATGTCCTTTGGAAAAAAGGACAGGCGACTCAGGAAGATTACAAAGGTGTAGTAAAGTTATGCAGGGAAAAGATTAGAAAGGCCAAAGCTCAGCTAGAACTGAACCTGGCCCTGGATGTTAAAAACAATAAAAAGAATTTCTATAAATATATTAATAGCAAGAGGAGGACTCGGGAGAACCTCCACTCTCTCCTGGATATGGAAGGTAACATAGTGACAAAGGATGAGGAGAAGGCTGAGGTACTGAATGCCTTCTTTGCCTCGGTCTTTAGCAGTGGAGTAGGGTGTCCCCCGAGTACCCAGACCCCTGAGCTAGCAGTTAGGGGCGGGGAGCAGGACGAAGCCCCCGTAATTCTAAGGGAGATGGTGAGGGACTTGCTCCATAACCTCGACATAAACAAGTCTATGGGCCCAGATGGGATTCACCCGAGGGTTCTGAGGGAGCTGGCAGAAGTGCTTGCAGAGCCACTTTCCATCATCTACCAACAGTCGTGGCAAACTGGGGAGGTCCCAGCCGACTGGCGCCTAGCAAATGTGACGCCCATCCACAAGAAGGGTCGGAAGGATGATCCAGGGAACTACAGGCCTGTCAGTCTGACCTCGGTGCCTGGGAAGGTGATGGAACAGATCATCCTGAGTGCCATTATGCAACACATGAAGGATGCCCAGGTGATCAGGCCCAGCCAGCATGGGTTCACAAGGGGCAGGTCCTGCTTGACAAACCTGATCTCCTTCTATGACAAAGTGACTCGCTTGGTGGATGAAGGAAAGGCTGTGGATGTCATCTACCTAGACTTTAGCAAGGCCTTTGATACAGTGTCCCACAGTATCCTGCTGGAGAAACTGGATGCTCATGGCTTAGATGGGTATACTCTCCGCTGGGTTAAAAACTGGCTGGAGGGCCGGGCCCAGAGAGTGGTGGTGAATGGAATGAAGTCCAGTTGGCGACCGGTCACGAGTGGTGTCCCACAGGGCTCGGTACTGGGGCCGGTTCTCTTCAACATCTTTATCAATGATCTGGACGAGGGGATCGAAAGCACCCTCAGCAAATTTGCAGGCGACACCAAGCTGGGTGGCAGTGTTGATCTGCTGGAGGGTAGAGAGGCTTTGCAGAGGGATCTAGACAGGCTGGATCGATGGGCTGAGACCAACGGGATGAGGTTCAATAAGGCCAAGTGCCGGGTCCTGCACTTGGGTCACAGCAACCCCAGGCAGCGCTACAGGCTTGGGGAAGAATGGCTGGAGAGCTGCCTGGCAGAAAAGGACCTGGGGGTGTTGGTCGACAGCAGGCTGAACATGAGCCAGCAGTGTGCCCAGGTGGCCAAAAAGGCCAACAGCATCCTGGCCTGTATCAAGAACAGTGTAGTGAGTAGGACCCGAGAGGTGATCGTCCCCCTGTACTCGGCACTGGTGAGACCCCACCTCGAGTACTGCGTCCAGCTTTGGGCCCCCTACCACAGGAAAGACATTGAGGTGCTGGAGCAGGTCCAGAGAAGGGCAACGAAGCTGGTGAGGGGTCTGGAGCACAAGTCTTACGAAGAGAGGCTGAGGGAGCTGGGGTTGTTCAGTCTGGGGAAGAGGAGACTGAGGGGAGACCTTATTGCTCTCTACAAGTACCTGAAAGGAGGCTGTAGAGAGGCGGGGGTCGGTCTCTTCTCCCAAGTTACAGATGATAGGACAAGAGGCAATGGCCTCAAGTTGCGCCAGGGGAAGTTCAGGTTAGATATTAGGAAATATTTCTTTACTGAAAGGGTTGTCAGGCATTGGAATGGGCTGCCCAGGGAGGTGGTTGAGGCACCATCCCTGGAGGTATTCAAGAGAGGAGTTGACATAGTGCTTGGGAATATGGATCAGTGTTGGGTGGTGTGGTGGTGTGTGTGTGGGTTGCGTGTGTGGTGGTTTTTGTGGTTTGTTTTTTTTTTTGGTTTCTTTTTTTTTTTTGTTTGTTTGTTTTTTCATTGGTTGGACTAGATGATCTTAAAAGGTCCCTTCCAACCTCTGTGATTCTGTGATTCTGTGATTCTGTGACTGAGAAACCTTCACAGCATTTTTGCATAAAATAGTGAGAGTAAAAAAACGTATGAAAGTCATCTCTCCTCTGATCAACAGAAAAGGAAAAGAATGGAAGAATAGAGAAGCCACAGTAAGATTATTTTAGTTCATCAAATTAAATATAGCCAAAACCACAGCAGGGATCAATGTTTTTGATTTTTGAAAAGTCAACAAAGTTACACAGATCGAACTCTAAAACACAAAATGCAAAACCTCCAAGTCATGGATGAACTGTCCATGCATTCGGTACTGGTGAAACACTGCTTGAGTTGAAGTTATTCTCACTGACATATCACTGAGTTGGAGCATAGACCTACTTTATTTGTTTGTTCAGCATTCATTGTGTAAGTACTGATTTTGGTTTTATTTTTAAGGGTGATGCTAGACAACAGAAAGGCAAGCTGCTTTATCCTGACTGCTACCCTGTGTCTCAAATGGGACACTTCTGGGAGAAAAGTGCATAGTTCTCTTCTTCAGAGTAACTGAGTGTTCTCGGAAATAATTTCTGAGTGCAAATGCACAGCACAGAATAAGAAAGACCATAAATATGGGAGCCGTAGACCCAAATGTCCCGTGAAGGCCAATGGTCTCAGAGGTTTCAAAAGTAACGAAGATCATGAAATTTTCCTAGGGATCCAGGAGGCTACAAACTTTTTGTAAACCAATGAGCCATTGAAAACTACTGGAATGAGAAGGACTCCTCCTGAAAGGACACAGTGGATCGGGAAGGTTTATTTTCAAACATCTTGTATTAAGCTGCCAGATTCAGAAGATCTAGGATTTGTCTATTGACAAAATTGCCTTTGAGGTTGAATTCTAACAAAGATGTACTTCTGGTGATTAGCCTCTTTCACAGTGTTATTGGCCTCCATACTCAAGGGAAAAGATGGGGCTCTTCTCCCTCAAAGTCTCGTGATTCATGATCCCATCACACATCAATTTTAGTAGGATAAGAATGTTCTTAATGAACTGGAAGATCTGGCAACAGTTAACAGGTGCCCACACTGGTGTAAGAAGCCTTTCTAGAACAGGGCTGGGAGAAATTAAGTGGAAGAATCTATTCTTCTGAAAACAGAATTTTTCCCTATATTATCCTTAATTTTTATTTTTTAGCCAAACAAAAGTAAGTCTTATTTTTTTTTCCAAGCAAAATAATACCAGTTTATGCCTTTAAACTTTAACCATGACACAAGAAGATCCCTTCTTTGTACTGAAGAAGTTGCAATGAGGTTTGATGCCAAGGACAATATGGAAAATGTGACAAAATCAGAGGCTGCAAAGTCAAGGGATAATCAGTGTGAAAGCTGGGAATTCACAGAAGGAAATTAGAAAATTGGTTGAAAGAAAAGTTTGGGAAAGCAAAAACCTCTATGAATGCTGCAGTTGGTGAGGGCTCTGTGATCTGCTTCATCCTTAGGTGACAATACTTACGTAGCCTTTTATACTAAACATCTCTGGAACTTTTTTAAAAGAAGTCTTATTCTATCTTAAAATGGAAACAAACAACCTGACACACTGCTGAATTACTTTCCTTATATGTAAGTATGGAATATTGACTTCATCCTAATCTAAAACCAAAAGTAACTCTTTGTAGGAGTCCTATCATATCAAACCTGTATGGAGAAGGCAATGGAAAGAAGTCAAACTCATGAGGTAGATACATTTTTATTGCATCAGATCTGTTTGTCCTTGGCAGTCATGAGATGGCCAGGCACTCTCTGTCATCCAACAGTGAGGAATAGCAAGTCAGTATGACACCTTCATACTGGGAAATCTACCACACTGACTTTCTGTGCAAGAACAGTAATAGATTGACCTATGGAACAGATTTCTTCAAATGGGCTTCAAAACTCTCACAAAAAATATAATAAAACAACCGTATCAAGTTTTTCATACAAGTCATTTCCATCATAAAAATTTCCATATCTATGATGCAGCAATATGCTGCAATGTGCTGCAACAGAAACCAAACATAGATAAGCTCTTGATCAAATCTTTGCAAGCCTGAGGCCTTCTTGGGCATCCATGGTTTAGTTGATACATAATGTATTAGCAAATGCTGTGGTCTGGACTGGAAGATCATGAAATGAACAAAATGAGCAGAAAAACAGTTTGCCACCATCACCACCTCTATATTTTTCAATCTGGCAATGAAGCAAAGACTGATAAGCCTGAGGCTGAATCTTCCTTGCAGATGTTGTATCAGCATAATAATATGCGTGCAAGTCTTACAAGGAATGATCTCCTACTAGGATGTGTTAACAGGATCCATCTCTTTCCACTTCTGTTAGCACTCCTTTTTTCCTAGTGAAGTCTGTGTTTTCCAAGTATTCGTCTGTACCAAACTTGGCCTGCAAGCAGCATAAGGAAGTAGACAGGCACTAAGGAATGATTTGCTTCATCCTAAGAGTAGGGAAGTCTCCACCTCTGGATAGAATTTTCTCTCTCCAGCCTTCAAACGGGAAGCTGGAGTGACTTGCTTAAACCAAAATTAGCGGAAATCCATATCACCACTCAGAAACATCTGCTTCCATGGGCTGATCAAGCCAGCCATGACAAATCCTGATTTCCGTATCGTTTCAAATAAATGTACAAAATTTCAAATACATATTTCTAGAGATGATCCCTCTCTAATTTGAATACTTTCTTTCCATTTTTATTTTCATTTCAGGCCTTTCCAGGATGTCTGCAAAAAAACCTTCCTGACCAAACTCTCGCTCAGCTCATTCATATCAGCCATATCTGGAAGGAATGTGTGCATCAGTGCATTAAGATGCATACAAGATTCCTGGCTCCTTTCAGAGGCTGTTTTTAGGACGCCTGTTTGCTGGGAAGTGGGCTCCACTCATTTTATACATGCCAGTAAACAGCTGTCAGTTCTGAGGCATCAATAACCCAGCCACATTTGAGGTTCAACTTCTCTGTGAAATATATAATCTATGATTATAATATTTAAGTTAACCAACAATACTTTTAAATTTTTTTCAGACAACCTGAAAGGAGCGTTACACCATGCATTTCATTGATACAGTCAAACTTATTCAGATGTAAATATTCATGGCTATTTCCCACATCTTCTTTGTGCCAAGACAGTGAGAAAAAAATATATGTAAATTACTGCCACAGTAGCATTGCTTGAGAAGTGAGTCATGGATGAATCAAGAAGAAAATATAAGATACCCCAAAAATGCAGCATGTAACGAGGGCTAAGGTAACACCCCAAGCACTATTATCTCATATGTATATGTACAATGTCCTTGCATCTTTCCTAGTACAAAATGAGTAAAAAGTCCCTTAAACACTTAGGATCAACTACATAAGCAACCTAAATAGTGGTGTGTATTACTGAAAAAACGAATAGTTTGCTCTAGTTTCTTTCTTCGGCCACATACATATTTGATATCAGAATATTGTATATTTGTTTCATGTATGAAAAATCAGTACAACATGTATCATTTATGTGTGTCCTCTCAGCTACTTACCTGTGATAAACAGCAGCTCAAGCCACACTTAAAGCTGTTCTTGATATTAAATAAATGGTCTGTCAGAGATAAAATGAAACGAACTGCATTTCAGAGTTCGAGCAGGAGAGACTAACACAATACAATATTTATTCACTAATGTTGTCAAAAGAGTTCCCTTTAGTAAACAGGAGTATCGCTATTTTTCTTTCTCCAACCTTCTTACACACATCATTGCCCTTCTGCACAATCTGCGTGGTATAGTAAAATAACATAAAGCGCAAAATATGTTTCCTTTTAAAAATCTTTTTGGCACAAGCAAACATACTTGCCAAATTCAGGCTGCAAAGTTGCATTATATCTTAATAAAGGAGTACAAAAATCTTGTATTCACTCATCAAGACAACAAAGGAGCTCCACATACCACATTTTAAGTATGTGAATGGATACCACCTGGTGGTGAAATTCCAGGCAATATCAGGTTCTTTTGTTAAATACTGTATTTTCATCCATTTTGGTAAAGTCACTAGTAAACATTTTGACAGTCATTCCAAAATACAGCCCTCAGAAATATTACAAAATCTCGGTGGCTCTTTAAACACTAGAAATTTTCCAACAGGCCTCTATTATTTTTTGGATCCATATTCCTAAAGGCTTTTTGGTACAGGGACTGCCAACTGCCAATATCCAGCTGACAAAAACAAAGGAAAAATAGCTGGATTTAAATATTTGTTTTTTCAAAAAAACAAAGCAAATCTGCAGGAAAAGAAATCCTTACTTGTTTAATGAATACACTCCACAGGACTTCATTTAGCAGGTAATCCTGAACCTTGAATTATCATTAAGTAGTCACGTTAGACATATTATTTTTGTACAAGTCAATGTCAATATTAGTATCCATTTCAGTGTATATCAACATCAAAGCTGGATGCAGAAAACAACTTGCAAAGGAAAAGACAAGACACAAGGCTGGCTATTTTAACTGCTGGCATACCCATCAGCGCCTGCTATATATATATATATATATTTATTTTTTTTTTTTTCTTATTGATCTTAAATACCTTTTTCTAGCATGGGTTAGATGGTGATATTTTCAATGACTGAAATCAATAAAAAATGTTATTTCTTTCACAGATATCTATAAAGAAGAACAAAGATAGAGAATTTATTTTAGTTGAGATTTTTTCTCTGGAAAAACTGCTTCCCGTATTTACCTTAAGATGCCCTATGACTTCAAAGGGCCTGACCTAGCATCCACTGAAGTGTACTACATTGATTTTCAACAGACGTGAGTTTAGCTTCTAGAAAATTGGCAACTTTTACTCAGAAGAAGAGTGAATTGTTATAATGACCTTTTCACTTACAACCATTTGTTTGTTGTTTGATTGTTTTTTAATTCTCAAACTCCTTCTTCATTACCTTTCCTTCCTCAGCTCAAAACTTTCAACCTATTGTATAACCATTCAATCCCTTCACAGAAGGATATGTTCAGTATAAGAGGACTATAAATACAGATGTAAAAATATATAAAAGTACTTAAAATTTTGTGTTTTCTCCCCCCCCCCCCCTTTTTTTTTTCTTTTCCCCAAAAGCAAGCATATGAAAGTTATTAATCCCTATGTAGGGACCTATAGATACTAATCCCTATGTTGGGACCTTAGTAAAGTACATGATTTTCAGAAATGTGCAAAGAGCATTTCTGAGATGAAAGAAACTTTCAAGTTGAAGATTTATTTTAGCATCAAATTTGATTTACTAAAACCCTCAACTGAATTCTTTCCAAAATTAAGATCTTCATCATTACTTTAAAAAAATGGCATTTTATCATGGAATTAAGTTTCATAGGTAACTCAGCGAAGTCCATGAGCATCTTTTTCTTGACCTCAGAGAATACTGAAATGAGTATTTATAGTGGACTGATTTTAATGTTTAACTTGAAAAATTCAAGACATGTAAATATCAGTAAATGCTGTAATCATCATGCAGTGCATACAATTTGATAAAATATAACAAAAAACCCCTCTTCTAGTGATAGGTATCAGTCACATTTACATGGAATAGCAAATAAAAATTGCAACCATTAAAGCTATAGGATCTAGCAGCACCCACATTTTAACTTGGATACAAAGAACTGAACTGATTCAGAACACGCCCTGAATGGGAACTCCTGTTGGTTAACAGTAACTGCGTAAGTAGCAACTGATCAAGATTAATAGAGAGAATGTAGAGACTGGACCAACACTGAAAGCATTGAAAAGTTATTTGAAGTAGATAATAATCATCAAGAAACTGAAGCCAGCAGAATTCCATCTCCAATACACTGCTGGAGAGTGTAAATACTGATAACAGCAGGAAAAAAAAAAAAAAAGATAAAAATAATCAGGTTATAGCAAGGGTCTCTGAACACTTTAAATTGACGCTATAAACTACCCTAGACAAAAAAGTTCCATGTCCAGCATTGCCATTCAAAGGTGCAGGAGGTACCAGAGTCTGTGTGATGATAACACATTTGATACAAAACTGTGCTAGTCAGATGTCATTTTTGGCATCGTAATGAGCCCAAAATTCTATCTTCAGACCTGTAGATGTGCTAATTAGACTACACTGAATTTCCTGCTCAATTGCTGCTTTCTTAAAATGTACTCAGAGCTCGTAAAATGGCATCATGGGAAAAACAATCCAGTCTGACTAGTTTGATGCATTTTGTGCCATAGATCTTACACAGCAATAGCTCATAATTATAACTTACCCTTAAAAAAAAAAAAAATCATTGCTTTACTTACTTCAGACAAGTAGCATTCTAAAAAAAGTATTCAATCATCTGTAAGGATACTTCCACATCAAAATGCACAACCAGTATTCAGGTACTTGTTTCAGCAAATAAATCTTGCATTTACTTGTTGATTTTTTATTGTTCGGGTTTTTTTTATTTCTTCCATTTACAAAATATTCCTACCATAATCTATAGTAAGGTGAAGTGGGACATCCATCAGAAAGAAAATGTCAACAGTCACCAAATGTTACCATTCTGGTGTGCCTACCTTATTATATTGACTTATTTCTTCATATTTAGGTGCCAGAGTTTCAGGTCAAAGGGGAGATCTTGGGGCTTCTGCACTTCAGTGTGTTATTTCTGAGCTGACCACAGGGCTGGGTACTGCTGCTCCCTCTCTCAAAAAAGGAAGAGAAAACAGGTAGGGAGACAGTAATGCACCAAAGGTAACCCTGCTTTGTGGGGCAGCACTCTGTTGAATTTGTTGGATTTTTGAGAGAAAGAACATATGGAAATGATCATAAGGGAGTGATCGCTCTATGATAATCAAGTATTAAAAATATTTTAATCAACACATGATTCTACTTAAAACAGAAAATACCTCTGCTTCACACAGAAAGGTAAAACACCAAGAGAACACTTTCCACTGGCTCTGGGATAAAGACTTATAAAGTAACAGAAATTAATGTAAGATAACAACTATTTACAGCTGTGAAGAATGCTATTGCTCTGTTAAATGTAATTCTCAGTGTTTAACTAATCTGGGTCAAAACAAAGGTTCCTAAATCTCTACTGTTGGCAATTAGAGCAGGGATTACCAGATTACATGTATCCACCCAAATGTGTCAGAATCTTAGAGATAACTTTCTTTAGCTTTAATAGAATTTTTATTGAAGTAATTTATCCTCAATGCATGAAGTTTGAAGAGCTCAACTCTGCCTACAAAAAGATTACCTAGAAAAACAGAATCTCAAAAGTTTACCTAGAAAAACAGACTCAATCTACTCACAATGAGTGATTTTGTAACTGCTTTGATTGGAATCTTAGGAGAGGGTCATGCAGAGACTGCCCCTTTCCCACATGCCCCAATTCTTCCCTAGTTACTCAAAATAAACTTCTCCTTGATGGCTGAGTTACCAAGTGTGCATTCTACATCTAACAACATGTTACTATCATTCAGGAAATATAATATTAGTACCAGAACTGCATTTTATTGCATGATCCTCAGCCATTTCTTGATGATGTGACATGTTCATTTCATTTGTTCTAAGAATATGCAGTGAAATTATAATACACAAGCTTTTCATATTGACTGCATAAGCAATTACTTAATCATCTCCTTGATTCCATCAAGGATCACAGTTACATGGAATTACATGTACTAAAGGTACTTATAAACACTTGATCAGGTGAAGAACGAAGAACATTCAGATATTATGTAGTATTATAAGAAAGGAAGGGGAATATTTTCTAGTGGATCCATACCGAGCAGTCTACCAAAGAAAGAAGAGGGAAGAAAAATAAGAGGCAAAAATCAAGGTAACGAGAGGGAAAATAATGGCAAGAAGTTGAAATAGAAGCAAGAGGAAAAAGGCTCAATATTTAAATAGAATTGAAGAAACAGTACAAAACAAACAAGTGAGAGATATCAATGAATAAATTAAAAGAGTGCACAGTGTGTATAAAAGCAGGTGATTATTTCAGTAAGGTTCCCATCAGAGCCTGACCATTTGAATATAAGCCAGAAGAGGAACTGAAGTCATGTAAAAACAGTTCACTTGAAAGGACCTGAAAGAATGGAAATTTGCCAGAACACTTTTTACTACAATACGTTAGAAATCTGAGAATTTCAATGTGATGCAAAATTGCAACACCATCCAGACAGAATGCTTATCTATTTCAGATTTCTTTTAGAATTTTTTTCCCCCCAGATATTCCAGTTATTTCAATAATCCAAACACCGTAATACAGCATTTTAGCCTAAGTGAAAGACCCTTTTGTGTTTTTTGGCTGGTTGAGTTTTGCTTATTTTTTTGTTTAAGGAACAATTACATGGTCCAGTTCCCTCCCCCGCGTTATTTCAAGGTCTCACTTTTCATCAAGAGTAAGAAAAAATAAACAAAACATTTTAGAAAATAATTTTCTATTTAAACCCAAAATTTCAATTAAATGCTTGAGACCAATGCCTGTAACAGCAGTGGCCGGACAACACAGAACTAACAGACCAGTAAAGCTAGTAGACTTCCAAATGGTCCTTCTCTGATAAAGTATTTAAAGGAAAACATATTAAAAATGAGTGAATTTTTTTACAAATTTCAGCTTAAAAGGACAAGAAGGACTGGCCAACACTTGCAATGTTTTTGCTTTACCAGATGTGCTAAACTAACAGTGTTATGGACAGTACAAAGTGCCCTAATCTTTAGTTTGGTATTCAATTAGAGGTTAGTGTTAAGATAGCTAGGTTTCTTGTCTTAAATATAATTAGACATTCACACTAAAGATAATAGCCTTCCACGCTTGTAGAATAAACTACGTTCATTTTCAGACCTTCTTAAACATCAAAGTTGGCAAAACTTTGTAAGGTATAGTGTTTGAACTTCTGAGTGACTTTAGCAGAACACATTGGAAGATTTCATCAACAGCCTCAAACTTATTCAGATTTATTTGCTTTGTGAATAATCAGTGACGTCATTTCCACCAACATTTTCAGCAGTGGGAATATTAACTCTTACCTGCTGTCCATGTTCCAAATAATTATATTATCCTCCTTTTCTTCTTCTCTGGAAAACTTACTCACATGTTACAGAGTTCTTCAGGGAAATTACCCTGAGAACTTACAGAATCCTCTGGCAATTCTGTCATTTAACATGAAAATCACTCCATTGCCAATTTATTGAGTGTCCTATTAAGAACGTAGTTTTTTAAATACAAAGACGCTACTCATTGGAACCTATTATGTACAAACTTATTTTCAATGAATGACAGGTGAATTCAAAAATATCTATTTCTATTAACTGTTAGTTAACCAGAAATTAAATAATTTTTAGGCACTTCTCCAAGTTAAAATTCTTAATATTTATCTCTGGGAAGGATTCTACTTCTATATCATTTTGGCATCCTTTGTACTTTCTGTATTCCTGTAGACCAGACCAACTGGCCAAACACAAGGGCTTCTAAATTCCACTATATCTATTCTCTTTGCTAAACTAAAATCAAGAAAATGCACATATCAGTAATTATACAAAAGACTTTTACAGCAAATTGCCTGTCTTTTGAAAAGGTTTTTATTAATACATGAAAATGGATTTCTTTCAGTGAAGTATTTTAAAATGGTAAGAGTAGATATTTCAGTCTGCCATTAGAACTAGAAATATGATAATACCGCTTCACTCTCAACCTAAATCTTCAAACACTTCAGAACTCTCTCATATTTGGGGACAAATAAACTCTGTTTTGAACGAGCTCAGTAATGTTATCTTTTTACTTTACCATGCTTCTTATCTCTCCTTTTCAACTTTGAACAAATCCTCTCTGGCCTAGTCGGGAATGAAAGAGAGGGGGGTGGAGTGGGGTGGGGAGGAAGCCCCAAAAAGTTAATAATTTTATTGAATCCTGATAAAGAAAACTCCATAATAGCAACAGCTAAGATTTTCATTTCAGTGATTTTATGCAACCTTCCTGAAATGAAAGGATAAGCATCTGAGTGTATGCTTACTTAAGATTTTGGCTTCAAGAATTTTTATGGCTTTTTCCTATCTTCAAAGCTGTGACTCAAGTCATAAATTTGACAACACTTTCAAAATTTTTATACAGAAAAGCCTATATTCTCTTTTGTCTTTCAACATTGTGAACATGGCCTTGGACTCTATATTCCCAACATGATGACAGCAAAGGTAAAATGAGTAATCAAGAATGATGTGAAGATAGTTGTAAAATTGAAAGTAAAACTGCAGCTGCTCTCAGGAAACAAAAGGCAGCTTATGGCCATTACATTAATATACTCACAAGAGAAATTGCTCTTGCTACCTTTTGGCCATAGCAGAAGACTTCTGTAAGAAATATAACAAAAATCTTCACATCCAAATTGTAGCTTATGCAATTTACATTATAGTCAAAAGAAAAGTTTTACTCATCTGTTCAATGGAAGATTAAACAACTTTATAATGACTTCAGGTAATTAGTAGAAGGATTTAACTGATGTAAGAATGATTTTTCTACACTATTTTTAGGATCTTACTCTTGGGCCAATGCCTACAGAAGTGCCCAAGAGAAAATCATAGCTATAAAATGCTAGAGAGTAAAAGTCATGATAATACTAATAATGATGCTAATAATCATATCTTTCCAAAGCGTGGAATTTTCAGCAGGATATTTCACTACCTGTCACTGATACAGCTTTGAAAATGTGCTCACGCTAAATAGAAGATACAGTGTCAGAAAGTAGGGTTTGTATTCTTATACTAAAGGGTAGAAGTTCTTTGCAATTTCTTGGTAGATCCTGCCAGCCATGATTACTAGGTAGAGTACTAGTGCAGCTGAACAGTAAGAAAATGCATGCCCACTATTAGATTCCTAGTAGGAGCTTAGGCACACAACAAAGTCTTCAGCAGTAAAGTTTATTGCCTTTAAGAAAAGACATCCCAGTTGAGGTTAAACAGGTGTCCCCTTGAGCCAATTTTCTGCAAAAGAAGGCCCAAGCCTAATAATGAAGGCTTTGGTAATACTCTGGACACCTGTGACCTAAAGGAACGGAAAAAGATTCAAGAGCAAACCTAATAGTTCTAAATTATTCCCTCTGCCATGCTCAAAAGAATCATGGAGTCTTTATGTGCACAGACATTATTGCACTGCAAAAAAATAAAAACAACATTCTCAGAGTTTGTATAGCAGCAGCATCCTTCCTTTTCCCTTTTTTCCCTGGAAGTTTTAATCTAGAAAACCCTTCCACAAAAACAAACCAAAAAGAATTTGTAACTCACAGGTGTCACCAAAGTTAGCAAAGACTGCATTCTTGTATCACGCAGCTGAATATTACAATTCCTGTGATAAACATTAGCTCTTTATTTTACCTCTTTCTTTCTCTGAAACCACAGAGCATTTGCTTTCCTTTTGGAATCAAAGTGAGACAAATAAATCATTACCTAGTTTCCATAGCAATAGGAGAACCGCATGAAAACACTAAGAGTGCAGTAATTCCTGTCTTGCTCTTATTTCAAACAGTTTTGAAATTCTTCTCTATTTGAATAGTATGCCTATGATTTAAATATTTTATGAAAATCAGAAGTTAGCAAAAGACAGAAAACAATCTAGTTCACAAATTATCCAGTCCCAAGATCTCTCTCATTACTCACTTCAGAAGAAAACTGGTTTTTTTAACTGCTCCCTTTTACTCCTGCTTTCCCCTAATTCAAGAATGGGTACTAGGAAACAAAAAATATTTCACTGGGGCTAAAATCCTGCATATACATAGCTTTTCACTGTCCTTATTGTAAATGAAACCAGTCTGGGATGTGAAAATTTGTAGAATGAAAATCCATAATATTTGCTGGAAGTTATCTAGATCAGTAAGAATTATCAAGATTAAGGAGGTAAGTTTAAATAATTTCTTTTAAATTAATCCATTCTAATTGCCACAGTCCTAAAATTAAGAACATGCTGTCTGTCTAAAAAATCGTACATTAAAAAAAAAAAAAGTTTTGTTAAAACTATTTGCATACTAGCTGATGAAAAACACAGGCAAACTTACGTTACTTTTTTTCACAGAACACCAACTACAAAATTGAGAGCCTCAGTCTTTCCAAAATAATTTCAAAGATGTCTCCTATTAATATCACTGAATATTCATTTAGCAGTTTGTTTCATTACTGATTAATAAGTTAATCCAAATCAAATAAATTATTCAGTTACAAGAATTTTGTAATATAGGAAGTTTTCTTATAATGTTTGTTTCAGGAATTGCTGACTTTCCTAGAATAAAAAGTACACATAAATATCAACCATCACTTTAGATAATCTTTATCACTTGGTAGTCAACATGTGACTCTCTGTTTCATTTCTATTAATTCCTGCTGACCTAAACACAGCGATACCAGAGGGGATAGTGCAATGGCTTTGATGGATGGACTTTTTCTTTAAAAACCCAGCTTGCTTTTAGGCATAAAGTGGGTTAAGTCATGCAGAGTTTGCAATATTAATATGTCATACAAAACACCCAGAGAGAATAAATGTCATAATACTTTCAATGTGTATCACTAAAGTATTAAAATATTTACTATATTCCAAATTAAGTCCAGTTAAATCATCAAAAGGCAACAACTAAAATGAGTGTAAAAATGACAGAAGTTGAAAGTGTATATTATTTTTTAATTTTTTTTTTTTTTTTAGGTTGTAAATCCAGAAAAATTAATAGTTTTGGGCAGCATGAATAGTGAATCACCAAGTAAAAGCTTTTCAAACTGTTCCTGACTCTAAGGAAGATTTTCAAGACCTCATAATTATATTCCTTGCATCTTTCACGTCAGTATCCATGGGCACTGCAGCTTATCTGCATGTACAGCAGTGATAATTTACCGTACTTAAAATTTCTATCATTATAAATTATTTTAGTTGGTGGATTTATAAAAGAATTCATACACTAAAATAATATTTAGTCAACGTTAAGGATGTCTGAGTAAGAATAAATCACTACCTTCATATAGAGTCAGCAGTTTTATTACCCTGAGGTAAACTGCAAGTAAATATTGTATAATACAGCCATCAGTAACCTATGGGTCTGAAATACCATTTCAAAGTGCATAATATTTTTTTCTAATTTTAGTGTTTGCACAGTACCTCTTGGTGAAATCTCTAGGTTTTGACAGTAAAATTACTGACTGTTGGTATTCTCTGGGGTGATTCATGCTTGCATTTCATTTTTTGTTATTTCTTCAAGTTCCCATTAAACATGGTGGTTACAGGCCAACTGTGACTTTTTCAGTTCTCCTTCTAAGAAGGCTAACTGGGTTTTACAGAGGCTTCTCTGTGAAAAATATATATTTAACAAATACCTGTACTTCCTTAGGCCTTTACTGACAAGAACTGCCATCAAAAAAAACCCCATATTTGTCAGCACAAGAAATAGCAGATAGATCCTCAGATGACTGCCCTGGGCTAAGGGAAGCATTACATGCTACATGACGGCAGGTTCACATCCAGAAATGAAGCTGGATCCTGATTTTAACTACACACATCCTTCAGAGGTAAGTAAAAGTGTAGATGTAGGGTTCATAGCCATACTGACTGATCCACGGAGGAAAGTAGTAGCATCCTTGCCTCTGATCCATTCACTGCAAATTTTGAATAAGTAAGTTTGTCGTCCAGGAGAAAGGAGTGCTCTGAGGACACTGACTGGCCCAGAAGTAACATGGACACCCAATGTTGTGAGAAACCATCAGAAAAACAAGATGCCTCAAGAACAAAAATATTTTTTGTAGGATGAAAGCTAATAGCCAAGTCTCTGACAACTGGCTCTCAAAATCAGAATTGTATTCCAGGTGGATTTCAATACCAGTTTCCATCATCTATAGTCAAACACATTTGTTACAATGTTAGCTCTTACCAGTCTAAAGACACTCCTGCAAACCAGACATTAACTTCAGCAGGACTGAAATACCCTAACCTGCTTCGAGACAAAGACAGGCATCCCCGACATGCAGCTACTATATTACAAAGTCATCAAGATCCCTGATGTTGGTGAATCCCATTACTTAGCATGGCCCTTCAGTGGGAGGAGGACTGTCTGCATGAAGTGACATACCAGAGAAATCCAGTCCTAGGCCGGAGTGGGGGTCAACTCTTAGCTGGAACGCATCTGAGCTGCTGTTTTTGTGCAGTCACTGTTACCAGATGGAAATTCTGTCACAGAGGAAAGAGAACTAAGCACCCAGTGGATTTCTACCACTAAGTATGAGTTAAGTCACAAGATGAGAACGTCAACATTTTCTTACATCTGAGACAATGAAACTCGTATCTATCCAAAACAATGGTACCCCGACCTTTCTTTTCTGTTTTAAGAAGATACTAATCATAGGCTCATACAGAAGAGGCTGTAGTGTGAGAGTGTATACAGAAAACATTATAAAGGTCACCCGCAAAACAGCATTCTTTTAGCTTAGATCACAGATATTTGTAATTAAAAAGTGAGATCAAAACACCTGCTCCTCTGTCAATTGTTTTTCCACAAATTTTGGTGTAATAATTACACCAAACTAGAAAAAATTCAGATCGCCCCAGTAGCAAGCCTGACTATTTCACTGAATTTCACTGAATTTTTTTAGAGTTGGAAGGGACCATATAGATCATCTAGTCCAACTCCCCTGCCGAAGCAGGATTGCCCAGAGCATGTCAGAGCACGTTACTCAGGTCTGCATCCAGGCGGGTCTTGAAAATCTCCAAAGAAGGGGACTCCACAACCTCCCTGGGCAGCCTGTTCCAGGGCTCTGTCACCCTCACTGTGAAGAAGTTTCTTCTCATATTTGAGTGGAACCTCCTATGTTCCAGCTTGTGCCCGTTGCCCCTCGTCCTCTCACTGGCAACCACTGAAAAGAGTCTGGCTCCCTCCTCCTTCAACCCACCCTTTAGATACTTATAAGCATTGATAAGGTCTCCCCTCAGCCTTCTCTTCTCCAGGCTAAAGAGTCCCAGCTCTCTCAGCCTTTCTTCATAAGGGAGATGCTCCAATCCTTGAATCATCCTCGTTGCCCTTTGCTGGACTCTTTCCAGTAGTTCCCTATCCCTCTTGAATTGGGGAGCCCAGAACTGGATGCAGTATTCCAGTTGTGGCCTCACCAGTGCAGAGTAGAGGGGGAGAATGACTTCCCTCGACCTACTAGCCACACTCTTCCCTATGCAGCCCAGGATTCCATTGGCCTTCCTGGCCACAAGAGCACACTGCTTGCTCATTGTCATTTTGCTGTCTACCAGGACCCCCAGATCTTTCTCTTCGGAACTTGACTCCAGCAGGTCCACGCCTAACCTGTATTGGTGCCTAAGATTCTTCTTCCCCAGGTGCAGGACCCTACACTTTTCCCTGTTGAACCTCATGAGGTTCTTCCTTGCCCAGCTCTCCAGCCTGTCCAGGTCTCGCTGGATGGCAGCATGGCCCTCCGGGGTGTCAGCCACCCCTCCCAGTTTGGTGTCATCAGCAAACTTGCTGACGATACACTCGGTCCCCTCGTCCAGGTCGCTGATGAATATGTTGAACAGGACTGGACCAAGTATTGACCCCTGGGGGACACCACTGGTTACAGGCCTCCAGCTTGAACCCACTCCATTAATCATTACCCTTTGGGTCCTGTCACACAGCCAGTTCTCAATCCACCCCACTGTCCCCTCATCCAGCCCACACTTCCTTGGTTTCCCAATGAGGATGCTATGGGAGATTGTGTCAAAAGCCTTGCTGAAGTCAAGGTAGATGACATCTGCTGCCCTCCCCTCATCCAACCAACCAGTTATAGCATCACAGAAAGCTATCAGATTGGTCAAACATGATTTACCCTTGATAAACCCATGTTGCCCACTTCCAATAACCCCCCGTTCTTCAACTTGTTTGGAGATGACATCTAGAATGAGTCTCTCCATTACCTTCCCAGGGACGGAGGTGAGATTAACTGGTCTGTAGTTCCCAGGGTCCTCCTTCTTGCCCTTTTTGAAGACTGGAGTGATGTTATTGCAGTAATAGAATATGAAAACAGCATTTCTATTGCATCAGGAATTACAGTGAGCATTGTTCTCAAGGTAAAATATGCTTAGTGTTTAAATCCTAAAGTACAATATAGTAGTTATAAAGCCTTCACAGTCTCCAACTTCATAAAATGCTCAAGGGTGAATTGAGTAACTGTAAATGTGTCTGCTCTGCAGTCTACTGGAATATTAAGCATCACAGTAGACTTTGATACAATAGATACTGAAAAAAAAACATTGAGGGGTGGGAGAAGAAAGAAAAAATGAAAAAATAAAGGTCCTTCTCCTTGAAGCCTCACAAATATTCAAATACCCACATTTTGACTAGAACTCCAAACACTCTTTTCCGTGTTATTGAAAAGCTGTCCTTCCTGTAATATATTTGATAATCTTCTGGCATGTTGCATGCAACATAATAAACGCAATGGAAACAGAAAATAATTTAATACAAGAAAATGACAGCATATGCAACAAGACAACATGTTTGAAATACACAAGCCTCTGACACAAATTGCATTAATAACAAGTATAATTAAAAAAAAAAAAAAAAACAAACAAAAAACAGAAAAGAGTCCCATTTGTTTGCATATGAATTCAGAGTTTTATCTAACTCATCAATATTCCCTTTAATAACGGCAGGATCTCTACTGAGTAATTGATGGCCATAAATACATCATTTATGAAGGGCTTCTTTGCCATAGTGGAATGAATTTAATCCTTTTTAATTGGAATGAAGAACAACAAATTCCACTTATGCCTTCTATTTTTAAATGCTGTTGTGCTCATTTTCTATTAAAACTGCAATTTTATCCATTTGTATAGAGTAGATTTGTTTCACAGTGAAAGAAATGTGGTGCAGTTACTTTGGAAAATGTGCATCCTATTCAGCCAGTTGTCTGGCTACTTCTTCTTTGACCTTGGGAAGTCACAAACTCTCTGAATAGGGATTTCCAAACAGATATGATTTATAATTAAAAAAAATTGGCTGGTCCTCTCCCCACTAGTTTTCTAATTATTTGTTTTAATCACAAGTATCTAGTTTACACAGAAATGTCCAAGCTTTTTTTTTTCCTTAGTATTTCTATTTTAATACATTGCTGTACAGTTTCAGGCAGCCACATATTTGCTGTTTCATTCTTCCATTCTGTTTTATATAGTAAGCTTCCTAAGTATTCTACATTTTATCCATTCATGAACCCTGGAGATGTACAATTTTCCATTTTGAGGAAAGAAGATGATTTGGTACAGAGTAAAAGACAGGGACTATGTACATGATGAATATGGAAGTACAGATCCTAGCTATATACTATAAACTACCAAACATCCACAAAGAACTCTTTTCAAGCTTTGACTGGCATATTCTAGTAGAGGAATATTTAAACACATATGTGTATATATATGTAGATGTACAGATACACAGTTCAGCAGAAACTTAGATCTCACAAGTGAATTTAAAACGTGAATTTAAAAAAAAACAAACAAACAAAAAAAAAAAAAAGCCCGGGTTTAGTACTGACCAGAAGACCAATATTCTCTTACATAAGAAATATCACTTTTAGACTTTGTTATACATTGCTAGTAAAAGAAAACAAGAAACAGATTTGTGGGTTTTACTTTGCTTTGAATTTATCATTCTGTAAAAGGGCTACTATCTACTGCCTCAACCATTTACATAAAACAGAGGAGACTCAGACTCATGTACCTGTTCTAAATTAGCCAATTAAAAATTTCCAGAATCCTGAATAAGTGCCATAAGCAGTACTAAGTTATTTGCTACCATATTGCTTTATTTTGAACTAATATTCTATTTCAACTCTGAAAATATTTCCAATCAAAATTTTAAATTTAGATATTAGTACTTCCAGGCAAAATAAAAAGGGAATGAAGAAACTCAGAACCAAACTACATAAAGTATTCCTAATTCGCTCTTTTTTTTTTTTTTTCTTTTTTAATTCTACACTTTCTATTTCAGGATGTTAATCTGTAAGCACAAGCTATATGAATATGCATCATATTTAGGGTGCTGCAGGCTTTGCGATATTTTAATACCTGAATTTTTTCTTTTTCTCGGCTCTTTCTAACATAAAAAATACCCAGTGGGGATTAGGTTTTTTTACTGTAATTAAACAGTAAGGTGCTTTTTTAAAGCTGTTTTTTCCCACCACAAATAATTCAGTTTCGTGAGAAGATATTTTTCATATTCATGTTCAATTATATGTGACTACATTACCTATTTACCAATTTTTAAACAGGGAGATCCAAACTTTAGGTAACAATTTTGTCTTAAATTCATAGTTAATACATATGAAAGCGATGATTCATTTTTTGCAATGGAATTAGCAAGAATTCCATTGAGACTGCAGAAGTTCATGTACCTAATATTATTTTTCTTTCCACTAAGTTAAATGGATCTAGTCTTGTGCATAAATTTACTTACATAATCCATTTATAAGGATCTAAGTTCAAGCATTAATTAACTGGAGGAAAAGAGGCTAGTAGGAGAGAGCAATGGATTATTCTCTATTCTATCACCTCTTCCTGCTCTCCTCCACAATGGTACATTTATGTAGCACTTCATATTTTCAGAGACCTTTACATCTTTAATCGTTCCTACAACATTGCTTTTAAGATTGTCTGTATGTTGTATATTTCTGTTTTAAATGCACGGTGCTGAATTTGAACTTTAAATCCATGGAGAAAAGTAATACTTTCCTTAATACTTTACTTCAGAGACCATAGCTATCCACAGAAGGGCAATGAAGCTGGTGAAGGGTTTAGAGAACAAGTCTTATGAGGAGCAGCTGAGGGAACTGGAATTGTTCAGCCTGGAGAAAAGGAGGCTCAGGGAAAACCTTATCACTCTCTGCAACTACTTGAAAGGAGGTCGCAGCAAGGTGGGAGTTACGGAATCACAGAATCACAGAATATTTTTGGTTGGATGGGACCTTTGGGATCATCGAGTCCAACCAACAACAAAAAAACAAACAAAAAAAAAAACCCAAAAAAAACCCTAAAAAAACAAAAAAAAAACAAAACCCACACCCAAAAAATCCCAGAACACCAACACCAAAACCAAACCAAAACAAACACCCACAACCACACCCCACCCCATCCACAAACAGACACAAACCAACAATCTCGGGCACTAGAGCATGCCCTGAAGTGCCATGTCTACATGTTTCTTATATACCTCCAGGGATGGGGACTCCACCACCTCTCTGGGCAGGCTGTTCCAGTAGTGCCGAGTACAGAGGCACGATCACTTCCCTACTCCTGCTGGCCACGCTATTCCTGATACAGGCCAGGATGCCGTTGGCCTTCTTGGCCACCTGGGCACACTGCTGGCTCATGTTAAGCCGGCTCTCCACCAATACCCCCAGGTCCTTTTCTGCTGGGCAGCTTTCCAGCCACTCTTCCCCGAGCCTGTAGCGTTGCCTGGGGTTGTTGTGACCAAAATGCAGGACCCGGCCCTTGGCCTTATTAAACCTCATCTCACTGGCCTTGGCCCATTGATCCAACCTGTCCAGGTCCCTCTGTAGAGCCTTCTGACCCTCAAGCAGATCAACACTCCCACCTAGTTTGGTGTCATCTGCAAACTTACTGAGGGTGCACTCAATCCCCTTATCCAGATCATCAATAAAGATATTAAACAAGACCGGCCCCAAAACTGAGCCCTGAGGGATACCACTGGTGACCGCCGCCAACTGGATTTCACCCCATTAATCACAACTCTCTGGGCACAGCCATCCAGCCAGTTTTTAACCCAGTGAAGAGTACGCTTGTCTATGCCATGATTCGCCAGCTTCTCCAGGAGAACGCTGTGGGGGACAGTGTCAAAGGCCTTACCAAAGTCCAGGTAGACTTTGGTAGACAACGTCCACAGCCTTCCCCTCATTGAGAAGGCGGGTCACATGGCCATAGAAAGAGATCAAGTTGGAGTCGGTCTCTTCTTCCAAGTAACAAGTGATAGGACAAGAAGAAATGGCCTCAAGCTGTGCCAGGGGAGGTTTATATTGGATATTATGAGAAATTTCTTCACCACAAGAGTTATCAAACATTGGAACAAGCTGGCAAGGGAAGCGGTGGAATCGCTATCCCTGGAGGTATTTAAAAGATGGGTAAATGTGGTGCTTAGGGACATGGTTTAGTTGTGATTTTGTCAGTGGTAGGTTGATGGTTGGACTCACTGATCTTAAAGGTCCTTTCCACGTAACACGTGAAAATACCATCTAACTGAATTATGATAGGTCCTAGATGATACTTTTTTGTTTCTATACATTTTGAGATAAAGTTTTACAAATGGTTTGATATTATCTGCCTGTTTCTTCTCCCTATTCCCAATTTCATCCCTCATGTTGTCTTTTGGGTTCTTCCCTCATGTCAGATTAGTCATCCTATGTGACCCTCTGCATGAACATGTGAATTGCCAGTGCTGATACCAGAGGTGGCAGGTGAGGTAGAACCTCCTCTTCCAGTAGCAGCCTTAGATCAACAAAAAAACCCCAACCTTAGCTGTGGCATGAGGAATAAAGGAATAAGAACAGAAGAAACATTGAATTCACTAGGGCATTTGTAACTCCAACCCAGCATAGTATGAACAATAGTCATTATAATGTCTTGGTTATAAACTGAAATAATGAATCAATCTACAAGATATATTTTCTGTAGAAAAAAAATGAGGTATATTCCAGAAAACACTTTTTTTAAACCACGTACATACAAATTATAAACATAAACCTGAACTCTGAAAAGTTTATATAAAAACACACATATAAAATTACATAGAAAAGTTACACACACAGAGGTATATACACATATATGCATACAGGTATACACAAGCTCTGTATATAAAAACATTACTAACTTTCCTACCAGCTGTGTTTGTTACATGGAAGCTAATTAAAATGTTAATGTAATACATTACAGAAAATGTCAGGGTTATCTATATCAACTTTCTCTCAACAAATTTTCTTCTCCGGTATGCCATGTCAATCAGTCAGGCAGAGGCTCACACATTTACAGGCACTCAAAATTTCCCACCTGCGTGCGGCTGACAGATGTGATGAAGGAGCAAAGGGAGGCTCTGCTTTTCTGCATGGGCAGCTGGAGGCTGGGCTGGATTCCTCAGGGTATCTCAAACAGTTCTACATGCTCACATTTAGGCCCCTGAGTGAAGCCCTAAAAGACTCTTCCATCAGTAACATCACCAAGAAAAACTTCCTCTTGTTTGCTCACCAGTTTAAATACTCTTCATTTTCTTTATGGAATACCATTATCCCTTACATCAACAACACTCATGGGAAAGAGGGAAATTAACAAAACATTCTTCTAAAAGATAGTTTACCACCACTAATTACTATTAGTTTGAGGTGTCTAAACAGCTTTAAAAAAAAAAAAAAGTTTTACATTGCCAGATATACCACAATTTATACAAGCAGCCAAGAAGGAGGAGGCAATCAGCTCCAAGTCTCCCCATATCCCAGGCTGGTTCCCATTCCACTCCAACATTTAGTGCCAACTAACTGGCACTCTTAACTCACTAGTGCTAATTCTCAGTGGCTGTGTCAATGATTTAACAACAAGCAAAGGCTGATGCTAGGAATATCAGGAAATGGAAACCTATCCCTAACAACTTCTGTTTTGGTAGGTGGCTGACAATGGAGATGTTTAGTTTAAGAAAAGGATTTTCTTAGGAGAACACTCTTTTCACTTTTAATATCCAGAGGTCAAAAAATGGCTCTGATCCATGACTCACTTCTATGACTCACTGAATGCATTTCACTTTATCCGTCTCCCTAGTTTAGTATTTCTTTGGTTACACATAGAGCTTCAGAAGTCTGTAAAATACTTTTTTTCCAAATTGTTACTTTTTAATTATTCATCTTCCCTATTAGTAAATGCAAATATACATCTGTATACACAGTGTTTACAGTGGCGTATTCAGTCTATGCACTTAATTGCCAACGTATGAATGTACGCATATATTAATAGCAATATTGAATAAGAGAAAATATCAACAGGTGATACAGCATACCCACTGCAAGAGAAGAGGCTATAAACTAGGAAAGCAGAAGAAAGTTTTACATTTCACCCTTTTGGCATGCTTCCTGGCAGTCTCTAGCAATGACTGTCTCTAGTAATGACTATACTTACTCTGAATTGGTTTCACCACACTTCCGTTCAGCTTCCTGGATTCTACCTAATCAATCTCAAAGAAGCTGCTTTAAGCACCCTACTGATTCTTAGTTTCAAGACACTTAAATGCTTTTAAAAAAAAAAAAAAAAAAAAAAAAGGCCTCTGAAACTCAAAAACCTATGTGCTTATAGAAGCATTTCTAGAAGCAAGCTATTTGTTTTCAGTGTTTTCTTAAAAACTTATTTATCCTAAAGTATTCCGCTTATAAGAGTATCATAGTGATTTTTATCTTGTTATATCATCATATAATACCCTAATTTAGGTTGTGAAAGGTCAAGAAAATGCCTAATGTTTCACACAAGAATTAGTAAACTGGATGGAATGAAACTCTTATATTTCACCTGGAAACTTTTCATAGTCAGAACACCATTGGTCATTGTTCTCCTGAACCAGCTCCAATCCCACAGGACTATTTTATGATACTGAAGAGCTCAATATATGATAATAGGAATGGGCTATTAAGGAACAATACAGTGAAAAGCAAAAAAGTCTACATAGGATAGAATCTACTTAGAGATAAACAAGCTTTTATATTAAAGTATCAAAGTATTATATTGTATATAACTATTGATGGAAGAGAGAAGACAACATTTCTGAAACATCCACTTTGGTGACCTGCATGTTCTTTTTGTACAACTGCAATGCAAACATTAGTTTATAAATACATTTTGAAGAAATCTTTTCTGAGTAAAGCTAATGTTTATTATAAAATACCGGCCTATAATTTGTTTAATTTTTTTTCCAAAGAGATGTAGCTTCAGGATTCAGCATATTCATGGCTTTGTTTAAAATTATGATTGTTCCTGTTCCCTATGCTACTGAAAATAATCTCTAAATGTATATGCTGTCTGCTTAGACTGATCAAGAAACTGAGCCTGAAATTTTTCCAAGGGACTTAATATGCATGGCCATCCTTTTTATTTCTCCAGAATGCTCAAACGCATATTTTAATTATAGAATATTAAATATGTTGACTTACAGCAAGAAATTTCACCTTCAGGAATCAAGATCAAATAGATACATGTTCGAGAAAAAATGAGATGGTACTATGTACAGGATTCTTGGTGGGATTTCCCAGTACTAGCCGACCTGCTTTAGCCAGCAAAGTTTTTACACAATTACTACCTTTAATTTTATTAGTCAGTGACTGTCTGTTTGGGTTTTCTTTGTTTGTTTCAGAAGAAGCATTTATCTTTGGCTCTCTCTGAGATTACAGGCTCCCTATTCTCCTATTTGCTCTCCAGCTCCGGCCTCAATGCTGCTGGGTCCTGCCTGGGGGGCTCTATAGCTATCATCTCAGTACCTCACCCTGTGAGGGAGGTGCAGCCCGCTTTAGTACTGCCATTTAACAGCATGAATTAGAGAGCAAAGAAGAGACTGGAAATCAGTCAGCATGGTATTTTGGCAAAGCATTTAATTCATACCATCAGCACAAGGAGAAGGAAAAAAGAAAAACAGTTGTGTGTCCACCTCCCCTATGGCTTGTACACTAAAACATAGCATTGCTTTGGCTTTGCCAGTATAGTTACACTTCCTAAGGAGGATTCATTTTTTTATTAGATGGTGCTTTATGGACACATACGGAAACAGGAATTATGCTGGTACACAACACACTTTTATTTACAAAAATCCACCTATATTAAAGCTCTTTCAGTAGGAAGGAGAACTGAAATACACCACTGTTTAAATTAAGCAGCAGTACTTCAATACAGGCACTTCATTTAACACAAGAAAAGGAAAGGGAGGCAAGAAGTTGATATGTGAACTAAGCATTGAGTTTATTACTAGGACTTATACAAGAGTAAGAAATTTTTACCGGGTCATTTGATTATCTTAACTATACTGTCTTCATAAATGCATAATTTTATTAACTGAGATTCACCATAAATAAAAATGCAGCAATAAATCTTTGCTTTATGCTTTGAAGAAATCTGAGAAAACATCCTTCCTTTGCCAAAAAGAATATTCCTGGCTTAGAAATAAACCTTGTATAACATGTGATAAACAACTCTCTCTGGCTCAGGAAATCTGTTGGAGGCACATATTACTTCAGCTCTACAATTTTACACATATTACTTAAAACATCCTCAAACTGATTGTGAATACTTCCAATACTTCCAGTCTTTGAGTTGAGTCCAAAAAGAGCTCTCTCTTCTTGCCCTACCTAGAATAACCTCCAAGGCAGAAAAAAGTATCAAGTCAAGCTTAGTTTCAAGGAGCATAAGAAAAATTCAACCAAAAAAAGACTGTTAATGATGTCCACAAACAACATCAATCTTTAAGCATTTGGTGCTGAGTTAGACTCTTAAATTCCCACTCTTTCTTAAAAAGCGTGGATTTTATTCCTCTTTATGGCATTCACAACTTCCTAGATAGAAATTTTCACAAAACATGCTGCAAAACATTAACAAGAAAACAAAAGTTTCTGAAGGATAAAACCCTAATTTGTCCCTGAAAACTTTGAAACACCTATGTGAGTACAGTGAATGTAGCAGTGAAATCTTTTAGGCACAGTATGCATAGCATGAATTAAAGCATCTTTAGTATAATTTCTTAATGCAAAAACTTTCATCTTGTACAACTTTTGAGCAAGACCACTTTTCCTGAACAAAATGTTTATAATTTTGCCTTCGTTTAAAAACAGAATATATTAATTAGGCAGCGTATCTTATGCTTTCTGCGTGGATTAAAACAGTGTCATAATCTGGGATGTTTTGTTTTACAATAAAAAAGTAATTATTACCTGAGACCACTATGACACCACATACTGAGGACTGAACAAACATCAGTTCTCAATCAAAAGAATTATTTTTAAAAGTTAGGTCTGCACAAAATTCAGTCTGTACTCTTTCACAAAAAGCTGTTTACTTATTTTGATGTTTCATGGCCACTTCAGCGATACTCATAGCTTGTTATTTCAAGAAGCTATAATAAAAATAATTCATTAGAATCTCTGTGAGTGAAGAAATGCATGTTTCATGAAAAAGAGTACATAAATTAAACAAGATCAGTTACATTATCTAATTTAACTCAAATCAAAACATCACCATATGGCAGATTTTTAAAGTTTTGAGAGCCTCAGAAGTGGAGCACAAAGGACACCCCACAGCTCCCAAGCCCTGCAAAAAGTGCAAAGCGCTGTAGAAGAGGTCCAGTTAAAGGATACTCAATCTATTCTCAGCAGTTCTCTCAAAATATATTTGGTATGAGTCTGGGAGAAAAGAACAATACAGAATTAAACATGAGACATACTAAACCAATGCTCTCTGCTGGAGTGAAAAATAGAGAAATAAATCATCTAGTCTTGCTGAAGAGCATGAGAACTGATGCAAAGGTGACTGATGCAAAAAGCTCATATCTTTTGGGAATGCTGAAGTAACTACTTTTCGTTGGTGGTATACATGTGTATATAATTTTGCTCCAGAAGACAATCCCTGACAGAGTCATATTCTGACAGTACATTCAAAACATGTGCATTATAGTGTTTCTGGAACTGCTTCAAGTAATTGCAAAGAAAGAAAATGAAAGCCTTCTTTTTGAGACAGCCTTCATGACAGCCTATGGTAAAGGTTTATGAATCACCAGTGAATTTTTGGGATGCAAAAACAATGAGTTTCAGCTCCTCAGCTAGGTCAAATCGATTTAAATGTACTGATTTTAGTATTTCAAACTATGTTAGCATCATAAACCATTTCCTAAAGCTTTATCCACACCAAGAGAAAATACTGAGGAAGGCATAGTTTTAGTGTTAACTAAGTAGACCTCTCACCAAAAGAGCACTGTCTTGACCCTACCTACCTGCTTTAGAGATTTTATAAGTTAAAATAATTAGATTAAACTGCAACCCTACATGTATTTTAGAATATATTTTGATTCTCTTATGGATTAAGTCATACCTCTAAAGGATTTGGTTTTGAGAAGCTGACTAGTTTATAGTTTTACTTGATTCCACAGTGAAAGGAGTTGGTTTGGAGTTGGGAATGCAGCAGGTTGAACAGCATAGTAGTTATTATATGTTCTTAAAACAATTAGAATTAGAAGTAGGGGAGGGGTTTTCGATTTCTTAAGTGACAAATATGAATCCCCTATTGCCCTTACGTTAAGAAAAAAAAGAAAAAAATAAGGCAAAGAAAATAAGAGAAACTACAACAGAATTCAAATCCTCATACCTTTTAAAGGTATAACTTCTTTTTCACATATTCCTCCGGCAAGAGTATGCTAGCTGTCTAACTTTCAAAAACTCTGTGGTTATCAGAGAGGTTTCTGTGGCTCATACATATATTAGGGAAAAGAAGGCATCTGTACTAATGTAGTGACTATTTTTAAACAATGGAAACAGGTCCAAGTTCAGTTTAAATATTTCACAAAAATAACAGAAAATACAACTAGAAGGGACCTGAAGAGGCAATCTAAACCTCTTTTATCCAAATCAAGATAAATTTTGTCATTATTAAACAACACGTATAAAATAATAGAACTTTGTAAGCTCCATAGAAATATTTATATTCATTAAATCATTCAGTGTGGCCAAAGCCCTCAACTATGCATATAGCTTAAGGAAATTATAATCATGCCTTAGCATTCCTGCATCTTTAATTGAAGTCTTGAGCCTATAAGCTTTTGCATTTAGTATCTAATGGACTTCAGCTCTCATAGACCTGTACATAGTCCAATGCACTTCAAGAGCATATGGAAAGACAAAAATGAATATTTACTGACCATAGGTGTTTAACAATTGATGTGACAGTGGTATATGTGCACAAGTCTGACTCACATAGCCTGAGCAGAAACTTGACTGAGAAAGTTAAACATTTGGAGAAAATGCGAAGCATTCACTGCAAGCACAAGAGAGCCTAAAAAACTTACCAAAATCACCAAAGGCTGCTAAAACTCTACAACCAGTGCTATATAATACATTGACCTATGTATAGACATATTCCAATTTAAAACACAATGCATTTATTTTTCAAATGTGCAAAACCAGAGGCTTATTAGTTGGAAAGATTACTGACTAGATACTAATATATTCAGAAAGCCATCATGTAATGTACTTCAACTTCCTGCTACTATTTGGCTGCACCAAAAGCTGCAGATGTGTCCTCTCATCTGCTTCTTTTAACAGAACTTATTTTTTAAAAAAAAATATTTTTTATTTTAAAAATTTTAATTTTTTTTTGTTCGATTTTTTGATGTTTTGTGACTTTATTTCTTACTTTATTCTTTTTTAACCTGTTAGTGGGTCATTACAAGATCAAGAAAAAGAGCATACTTTCCTTGTCCGTTGAGTCATCAGTTCTCTGTTTTTCTCTCCCTCAAAGCTCAGCAATTTTAGGACATAATGCTTTTGTCTTATTTTTCCTTTTGTTTGTTAAAAAATCCAAACACTAACTTGTGTGATTACAGAGAAGAGCTTAAAAGTTGAAAGCTGAAAATTCAGAACTAGAGGAAGACAAAACAGTAGCTGTAATTCTGGAAAATCCGTTCTCATAACACAAGCATACAACTGAATGCAAAAGTGAATAGATGGAAATTTACAGTTTGCATCATAAAAGATCAGATATTGTACTATTCCCCTTCAGGCTTTCATTTCATAGATTTTATTAAAATAAATCTTTTAACTAAAAAATGTTATCCAGTCTCATAGTGACCACCGGGATTTCACAGTTTCTACAGAAGGTTATTTTTTGATTATTCCATATAGAGTTTTATTACTAAAAGCAAAGTATCAGTTGAAGATTCTGTTTTTGAAAAACAAGATTGAATCCATTTTCTCTGTACTACTAGATGAAAAAAAGTGACAATAAATGTATTTTTATCTTCATGCAAGATGACAGCAGCCTAATTAGGAGTATCAGGCGGCAAAAGATGACACCACAAGAATATTCTTTCCACATATGAAAAGAAAAAAAACCCACAGTCATTACTGGGTATATTACCACTTAATGAAATTTTAATTACTTAATCTGACAAACATTGCTTAAGTGAGTTACTTTTAATTAAGCTAGGAAAAAAAAGAGAGATAAGATATACTAAAATGTTAATGTAGCTGCACTTATCAATAAATAAGTCTTTTCAATACTGCTGACAGGAAGATTTAATTAAATGTATATATAGCAAGAGCATAATATACAATGTTTTCAAAGACCTTGCCAGTAAATGTAAAGTTATGGGAAATTTTTTTTTCAGATTTCGGGGAAATGATGAAAAAAGATGAAGACATCTTCATATCCTTTGTTTTTAACAAATGATTGAATAAGCTAATTAGGTCACGCAAGCTCTCTACATGCTACCTTGAATCTACTCTTACTACACATTAAATCCTGAAATAGAGCTCTTAAAATCTAAGTAAATAGTCTTTAATTATAAATCACATGTGTAGTCAATTTTGTATTGTAGTGGCAAAGTCTAAAAGGACAGGAAAGGCTAATTTATTTCTGCGTAGATCTCAGGCAAACTAAGACACAGATTGGCAAATTCTGAAAAGTCAGTCTTACCAACCGAACTCTATTAGAATAGTAATACATAAACTGATTCTGATAGTGATTCTTGCAAAGAGTGACTCCAAAGCGTGTTAAAAGTTGCATTATGTTATCATGTATATAAGATTTACTTTGTATTAGGATAAATTTTTACGCAAAACTACTGTGATTCAGTCCTTACGTATTTCTGGACAAATTTGTTTATCTCCTGAAATGAATGCATTTAAAATTCTGGATTTCAACATGTACTGGCTGCAACTTAGTTTATTTACAGACTAGCTCAGGGTATCAGGCCTTATACAGGAATAATTCCCAGACCATGCAGAAATGTATTGTTGGAACAAGAGGTACAACCTTAGACAATACTTGGCCTTTTTAGAACAAATGTTGCTGAGCTATTCATTTTTCAACGGAGCTAAAATGCGTTGTCTGTTTTCTGGCAGAACAAAGAGCTTTTTACAGTAGTAAAGGTCTGTAGTGCCATGTTCCTGGAATATATTCTTTAAATCTCAGGAGAGGTTATGAGGACCATGTAGCATCACCAAGTTGGCTACATATCATTTAGAATGTTGCTAAAGAGGATGTGAATTTTAATTTTGCCAAGAATTATTTTTTTTTTTAATTCCCGCTTCCTTCAAGTTACCTAACATTTTGAATTACTCTTATACTACTCATTAAGCATAAAGGCATAAAATATTTTAAAACATGACCAAACACCAACTCTCTATTTTTATTTCCACTGTATATAACTAGACACATGAAATATTTCCACTACAAGTAAAGTGTATACCAACTAATTTGACACAGCAATACTATGGATAACATCCATAGAGTAAACACTGAAAGTTAAATGAATGTATTTTCTTGAGTACCACCTAAAGAATGTTGCACTGTCCAGCATCAATGAAAATCTTACATATGATTTGTGAGTGCCCCAGTGTCCTAACTAAAAGGAGCCCTTTATCGTCCCCCAACAACTATGAACAGAATTGCCAGAAGAAGTTTCTGCTGTACTTTTTCTCTCTCCTAGTAGGTGCTAGGATTCATAAATATGCTCTGATAACAGTAGTTCACACTATTATCCTACTTGTCCTAAAGCTGAAAACAAGCCAATGCCTCACTTCTTTCCATGAAATGATTTCCCGATTACTGGTCCTCATCGTTCTCTAAAAACTAGAGTCCTAAAAAGACATATACCTGAATCATTCAAAAATAAAGAATTATAAAGCATCTCCAACAAGAACACAGACTATAAATATTCTTATTGCAGCACCTCCAGCAGCTCCTTAGTAGTTTGAAGATACTTTGAGAAATGCCTGTCTGTCTGCTAGAATTGCATTTTAACTGTGATTTACTGGGAGGTGACAGTTCATACAGCATGTTAAAAAAAAAAAAAAAAAAAAAAAAAAAAAAAAAAAGAGAGAGAAGGAAAAAGTTATCCTCCAGTTAATTTTCCACAGTGTTACCTTATCAGCTTTTTGGAAAGAGCAGGTACACAGCTGTGACATCACCAAGAGAACCAATCTTGAACCCACACTGTGCCCTTAATCAAGGCGAAGGAACAGGAGAGGGTGAATCGTGTGAAGTATGAAGAATGCATTCTGTTTCTATTTGCAAATTTTATAGGAAAAGCTGCTATAAATTCTATAATAGTCAAAGATTTGAAAACAGTTTTAATGATGACAACTATTAGTGGAATTTGGAAATCAGAATCCAGATTCCAGTTTTTCCTTGTGATATTTAATTTTACCATAAGCTTGAGAGCGCCTCCATCTACCAAAAATTAATGTTGAAAACACAATGAATCAAGTAAATGAAGCAAATAATTAATTTTGCATTCATGGACTCATAGTAATAGTCTAATTTCATTTTACAGTAAAATGATACTCTTGTAAGCCCTTCCTTAAACAGCTTCTTTAAATGTTTTGCTTTACAATCTGAAAGGGAAGGGAAGAAAGCCAGATAACAAATGTATCCTCATTTAGTGGCTGCTTTAGAACAACTTTGATATGAGACATACAGTCTGGTGGGGCTTTTTTACCCTCAGTATTCATGTATGTGTGTCACACTTTTTATTTCACCCATTAAATGTTTTCTACCTTAACTGAAACCCTTCAGAGGCTAAAATACATTGAATTATCCATTTTTTTCCTTTCTTTCTTTTTTTTCCTTTTCTTTTCCCTGTCATCTAGTAAAAAAAAAACATAGTAAAAATTACAAGATGCACTGGTAGTGTCCATTAATTTTGAGACAGCTGCAAATAACAAAATTGTACACTATAGGGAAAAGGTAAAATACTTACTTTTTACTTTCCAAAATAGATGTATTTCAGGCTCTCCCTCTATTATATTTGGCAACATAATACTGTAAGACTTAGGAAGAGCTTTATCTTCCTTATTTTCTCCTTTTCACTACTGAGCTGTATGAGTAAGACTACAGTCAATTTTCTGTGGCGTACTTCTATGGAATAGTGCTTGCTTTACCTCCAAGCTTTTATTCAGCAATTTCCGCTCACCTCTTTTGAAGTTAAGAAGCAAATAGCTATGTCAAAACAAAAAGCTTTTGTTCTGTGCTCATGCACAGTCGGCAGTAAAAGCTCATGCCCTATTCCCAGAGCCATATTATCAGGGTGTAAAAAAGTAAAAAAGCCTTTCTAAGTGACCGTTGATTTGTGTTCCCTCAGAAAAAAATGATAAGATATCTGGAAGGAAAATATTGACAAGAATAAAAAATACCTTCAGAAGTTTGCAAGAAGGTACTACCAATAACAAAGTACAAATACAATTTAAACAAAAAACAATCTTGGCATGCTGTCTTTCAAATTATGTCACAGAGTTTTGAATTTTCCTTCTACAAAAGGTTTTAAGCAATATCTGGGGGTTATTTTGGTGGAATTACCTTAATATAAAAAGTCAGTGTGGGATCGAGAAGGCCAGAAATCCATACGTGCATACAAACACATGCAGGAAGAGAAAAACTGCTTGAATTCAAACATCCTGACAAGGTATAAATTATAAATATATAATATATAATGTTCTATTTTAAGTCTCTTTCTACAGATATGAAAATTATAAAAGGAATGAATGGAAACAAGTAATAATATTTGATTTGCTGTACATTTTCGAACGTGCCTTTGCTGACTCAACAAGACTGCAGCAGGTTTTGCGTATACTGTGTATTACTGTCATCTGTTGTCATGTACAGGGTTTAGGTTAGGGTAAATTTGTTGTGTACACCAATAGTAATTGAGAGAAGCATTGACATCCATGCAGCTAGAACTGTTTGATTCTTGGATTATTTCCTCCAATATTCTGTTATTTTAGTTGTCAGGAAATACTTTCTAATAACAATATTCTCTAATTTTCTTTGTTTTTATTTCATTGCCTCAAAAATACTAAACTTTTACTAATGTTTAGAATATTTTTTGTTTAACTATAATCTTTTTCAACTGAGTACCATATTTATGATTCGTTTCACTTTTAATCCCATGGAAAAAAAAAAAGCTGAAATTTATTTTTATGGTTTCTCCTAAAGTAGTTTCCCAGGCCTAAGTCTTAGTATCTAAATACACAGACTGACTTTTTGAAAAGTGGTCAATGACAAACAGCCTCTTTTTACTTCCAATTCAGTTACTGACCACAAACAAAATGGTAAAAATTAATTGATTTACATACTTTCCTAAATTCAGTCTTAGTCTACCCTTGTGCACAAGTTTGGAGTAAGGGAAATAGCCAGAATATTTTATTTCATTTTTCCATGTTGTTCTTCAATAACATGACTAGTATTCAGAACAACAACAACAACAACAAGTGTGTTTATAGCTTTGTAGAACCCTTTCTATCAGTTTATGAAACGCTAAGGAATGATTTTGTGAAAAAACAACAAACCTTCCAGAGTACTTAGGCACCTCATTTCCCGGCAGTTTCCTGACATTCACTGCCTTCTAGAAAGGAAATTAAGCTCTTCCTGGGTGTTATTCAATTACTCTGATCATTCACAATGGGTTCCTACCCTTTGGGGAAGTCTCCGTTTAACAATTCTAAGAGGTCAGATTAGCAAATAAATGATTTAAGATTGGGGCATTTCCCCAACTTTTGCCACTCAACTTCCCACTGCACTAGAGGCAAAACCCACAAGTTTCTTCTCATCTCTCTCTTTTATGGACAACTGGAAAAAGCAAACCTCAAATCAAGCTGAGAAAAGTTTTAAAACTGTTTTCAAAGAGTCTGGGGAAGGCTTTTAGTGACATTTAGTAAATAATCACTGGAGTTCGAACAAATAATAAAAAGATTTTACTCATTTCAATTTTTATGGTCCCTCAACACAAAAAAAAGTCAATAGCTTCACAGTGCAATGCTAACAAAAAAAAGCAGATACTTTTTTGAGCAGAGATCTTGTTAATAGTAGATAAATATCTTGAAAATGTACTCAGTAACAAAGGATATTTCTCATTAAAAAAATAAAGCTGAAACTACTGGTTTCATACTCCAAAAATGGCACCTTCAGGTCAGGCATAAGGCTCACATGTAACTGCATTTACTATAATTTTCAGTTTCCTTCCATTACTCAAACACTTTCCCTTTCACCGAGACAAAGAGCTGAATTCTGCTTTGAAATATGAACATTAATTACTGACAAAAGCAAAAACCATGCTTCCATCAAAACGTATTCAGCCAAGTGCTGAATTGTCCTACCACAACTGCAAAGTTTTACATTTGTAGGCAAGGAAGAAAGAAATTCTGATTCTTGAAAAAAAATTCTATTATTTTGACATCCAAATTATTAATACGCCTTTTTTCAAATACAGCACTATTTTATTTGTTTTCAGGAATTAACAGTGAAAACAATCATGCGACAAAAAAAACCAGGAACTGCTTTACTCTTCTTCTTAACCCCTTTTTTAATTTAATCCTTCTGCTATGAAACAATTTGACACTTATAGAAATCAAGCTCAACTGCAATGATCTCTTTGAAAGCACTAAAAAACCAGAGATAACAGAATCTGGATTTGTCTTCAGTTTCTTTGAAATTCCACAAACAATTCTGCTTCACTCAGGTGGACAAGGATACAAAATTTTTCATTCCAGTCCTCAGTTAATGAGATCTCCGAGATTGCTATTGGGTATAGAGCAACCTAGATTTATTGCAATACTGTTTTTACAGTTATGAAGATTAAATTATTTCTATTGACAAAAAAAAAAAAAACAAACACAAAATTGACTACCACAGAAAAATATTAAACCTGACTCGCATATTAGTGGATGGCTGAAATAGTAATAGTAAGACCTAGCACATTTCTGTAAGAGGAACTTTGAAATTAAATAATCTTATAATATAATATCCTTAGGAAAAGAAATTAAATGAAGAAATAATTAGAGCAAAATGTGGGATTTATTCTTCCTTTAAATTTGAATTGGTCTTCAACTTAAATGAATAACACGTGAAGGTGCTGCAGCATTTCATTTTCCAATTTCTATTAGCTTTGAAAGACTTTTAAAAAGAGTCATCCTATTGTAAAGAAAAGTAATTATGCATATTTAATGTAGCATCTCATTTCACTAAAACATGAACAATTAAAGAGTTGAGAAATTTTTTTATTTCTAGATTTATACACTGAGTTTACATAAATCTCTTGGAAACAATAGTAAGAAAGTATTTATATTAAAGTATCCTTTACAGGCTTTAATTTTCTTTCCCTAACCACTATGTTGCTTTCAAAATTAATTCCACAGAATGATTTGTTGTTTGTGATTTGTCTTTAATTTATCCTTGTTAAAAGGATTATGCACAAGTGTCCATATCAATGTTCAGAGTTTGATTTGGCAAGAGCCCACAGCTCTTAGAAACCTAAACCAGATACATAGAGTATAATTTTATCATTATAGTGTGGACAGAAATGACACTAGAATGCAGCTTTTATAATGTTTCTGAACACACAGAAGCTACTATCAAAAGCCACTTAAAAAAAGAAAAAAAGTTTAATGAATTTGGTGAAAAATGCAATCCAGTTCTATTCGGAAAACTACTCTATAAAATCCATTTATATTGTTTAGCACAGAAATTACTGATATTTTATGTGCTACAGAGAGTATACATGAGAAACAGAAGCTCTGGAAAAATAAGATAATGACCCGTATAGAGAGTGGATCAAGCATGACTGAATCTGTGCATCACAAGTCAAAGTGGTGCCAGGGATCACACTGTAAATGACAACATTTGCTGATGATACTAAAACAGCAGTTACACCAAGAAAAGAGAAGGGGCAGTAAAACAGAGAATGATTTACATAGCGCAGGAAAATAAACAGCTTATACAAATCATCATAAAGAAATGAATGCAAACTGGGGAAAAAGGGGAAGGAAGTGAATTCATTGTTTGACAGATACTGGTAGACAGAAAAAAAGTCTGGGAATAAAAGCAAAATTCACACTGTTTTGCACAGTGCATAAAAGCAGTAAATAAAACAACAACAACATTTTAGCATGAGTAAATAATAACACTGAACTGCCCATTCTATTTTAGGACTCTAAGAAAGAGTAACCAACAGTAAACAAGAAATACTACGTTCCAGTTTTGGAATGTGCGTTTATGCACATTAAAATGAAAATCATAGAAATGAATAGCATAGAAGACAAAGGCTTTTAACTAACTCAAGTTTAAGAAAGGAAATAGGATTTAAAGAGATTTTAAAGAGATTGTCCAGTTTTTCCAGAAATCTTGGAATCTGAATGTAGTTACTAGAAGATGCTTACAAGAAATCCAAGGATCACCACTGATGAAAAGAAAAATGAGAACACTGGAAATGTACTGGTAGCCTAGGAGTGTTATATCTGCTGGTTAATAGAGATTTTAAGTACTTTGCACGCATTTTGAAAAAAAAAAAAAGCATAAGAAATAGCCTAATAATTCATGATCTTCTTGCCAAGACATAGGCTAGAACTATGCAATACAAACTTCAAAAGATAAAGGAGCTCCAACCTATGCCATCCTGTAACTGTAACTAAATGTGTCTGTAGCAGAAAAAGTTCCTAGAGCTACTGTGCTTTTACACCATAAAAGATCTTTAATGATTGCTCACAGTTATGAAGAGCTACCTCTAGCCTGGCCCATCTAGAGCAAACTACAGCACACAAACACAGGATAAGTCTTTGAGTACCTTTGAAAGCTTGATGATGTGTAGTAGAACTGTGCTTATTTGATTACCTTCAACGCCTTCTACTCTGTTTCCTCAGTGTTAGGATAAGTTATTGGATATGCAGCAGATAAATGCCTAGAATCAAGCACTAGGGTATCAAAACAATGAAATAATGGTAACAGTTTCCAAAAGGATTTATAGAAGCATCCAAAAGGAGAAAAATCAGACCTGAGTGAAACTACAAAATAGTTTCTATTAAAATACACTTTAAAAGTAGCAATAACAAGAATAAATGTATGTCTACGTTAAAAAATCTCATTCTTTTAAGACCATATCTTAGACATGCATATTCCATTTCACTGCTCTATTTTTTATATCATTTGCTCCTCTGAATTTCAGACAAACTCTTGAAATGCACTACGGAATACTTAAATTATACTTGCTTGAATATTATTTGATTGCAAGCCCTTCCAATTCATTTAAAAACTCTAAAGATTGAGGTTAGACTTCTTTTTTTTTTTAAACCAAATCACTGGTATCACAGTAATTTCCATTGACTTGTCTCTAGCACTTATTAAAATACATAATATAACAATTTAGTTTCCTATTAGCATTGCCATATCAGACTTTTGTCTGAGGGTCTGACTTATGACCAATCAGCAGATAATAACTCTATGAGAGTCAGGAAGACCCTGTTAAATTAGTGCAAATGAGGAGAATCAGCCTACACTAGAGTGGTCTTTTAAAACAAGTCTCAATTATTTTTTTTTTTCCACTCTCTGAAGCTCTACAGAAAGCAGAAATCAGAAGACTAAATCTGGCTTACATTATAGCATAATAAACATGAAAAATCTCCATGTGTTGAAGGAAAAGAAAATATAGGAAATAAAAAATTACCAGAAATAAAAGCAGAAATGATTGAAACTTACTTGAGTATATTTAGACATATAAGTAATCTGCATAACTGAAAAACAAAGTATTCCATTATTTTCAGTGAATGGATTTAAATGAAAGAGTATGCTAATTCTGACTGATTCCAGAATATAGAATCAAATTCAGCAGCATGTAGAATCAGACATCATATAAAGTAAAACTCAATTTCCATAATGTCAATATGGTCAAGAAAGAAAAATTAAACCTAAATAAATAATAACTCTTGTGAGTTTTCTTACACTGGTTTTGACATCAGTGGGAGAATGAGTACCATGTCCTCTTTAGCATTTGGTTTACAGCATAAGTATTTTTCCAAGAAGATTGAAAGTATCTTTCCCTGAATTTTTCAGTGTCTAAAATATGAATTTGGAAGAACAAGGTCAATTTATTGGTAACAGCTGAACCAAGAAACTTCCTGCTTTCTACTGGCTATTAGCTAATGAATGCCTAATTAACTGTAAAAAATCTTCCCCACAGGAATGATTCAGATGAACATTGGTCTTGTGATGAAGTTAAATTGGCTATAGACAAATTTAAAGAATTTAATCAGGTTCACAAGAAGTTAGTGGAAATTAGAATGGGTGGTGTCCTCCATTCAACAACTGAATGGGAGGTTTCTGTGGAGAAAGCAACAGAGTATGTTGTGACCAAATCAATCACAATTTGTTACCTCTGATTAAAATAATGTGCTAAGTGGTTCTCTGATGAATCCATCTGTACCTTCAAGTATTTATCTCTTTTATTTACAGCACTGCTCAGATGTTTTTTTCTGCCTTTGATCTAGCTTCTACCAAATTCTTTGGAAAGATTATTGCACAGAACACCCATGAGTGTTCAAGTGTATTCTCTGTGTTCCCAGGTTAAACATGCATCATCCTTATTGAAAAGAATCTTCTTGCTTTCATTCACATACATGGGGAAGTACACAATCATAACCACATTTTATTACCTTGAGATGTCACTAAAGCTTGTGTTGGGAAAATAAAGTTAAACACATGCTTTCTTTTCTAAGGGGAGTAGGGGGAAGAAGGGGGGAAAGGGAGGCAAAACCAGGCAAGTATAAATCATTTACTGTGCATTGCTCTGCATCACTACAGGACTGAATTACAGGGGTCCTATTTCTTCCAAAAGAAGTGAGAGAGTACTGGACAGATATTCCCAGAATACACCAAAATAGAAGTATTACATCATAGTACTAAGCAAAACATCACCTTCATTAGACCACTCAAAGTTCTTATGCGCAATAAGACAGATGTTACGTGGTTTAGAAAATGCTAGTAGGGCCCACACTGCTGATGAAAGATGAAAAATAAGTTTGAATAAACAGCATTGTTTTCTGCTTTGCACATACATCATGGAAGAAATGTTTCTTCTTTGCAAACAATAAGATGGTTATATCAACTGACTAAATACTGGAGGGAGGGAAGTGCCTCAAACCATTCATAGAAGTGTATGATACTGGCATCAATGAAGCTTAGATTTGTTATGGCTTGTTGGGAGGCCTCCAAGGCTAAAGATCTATAGAGGTGTTCTATCATGTTCCCTTCTGAATGAGGTGCCTCTTGCACGGCTTCTATTAGGCTTTGTGGAATTGAACATGAGTGTCTAAACTGATCCTATGCTCTTGATGGTAAAAATCAAGACCTTCCACAAAACCACCATTGCTTAGACCTCAGTCACTTTTCTCTGCATTTCTGAACTTTCTCTGTTGAAATGAGGATAAAATTTTGAAAGGTCCTAAGACAGTTTCATATATATGATAGCCACTTGCATCATAAAATATTTCATCATGTCCAGATCTTAAAATAAAATCGTTGCCTTTAAGCCAAGTAATCGTTAACTCTTCTGTCAAAAAGTGAAAAATGGTTCCTTGTGTATGAAGCCTCCTTTACTTAATTATGTCACATTAGTACAACATTGTAAGTGAAAATCTGCTACAACACTACCTGTTTAACTTTGTAAAATTAGGATTGATAAAATTTATCTCTAAACCAAAAATAGTCCCTATCCCAGAATCCTAGCAATAACGCACTGAGAAGTAAGAGAACCCTGAAATATATAAAAAAATAATTGGTGGAGTTGAGAAAGTTTTTTTTTCTTTGAGCATTAATTAACTCAATGCAGTAACAATGTCTGTTGGTTTTAGCAGAGCTTTTAACATTGCATTTTTGTATCTGCTTTATGTGGACTGTGATACTCACAGCATTTTTTTTATAAAACAGCAAGCTTATGCCCAAATCTGTGTTCCAATCTTTTCTTCCCTGCTGTGTTGAATAAAAAGTCTAAATTGACTGCCACCTTTATTTTTAGCAATTACTATAAGTCAATTCTTTAGCTGTTGGTAGTTGACAGGATCTCTACCATATGAGCTCCCACGCCAGAAATGGATCAAAAATAGCTGAGGCATGTTCTATCTGAGATATTTAAACTGAGAAGTACCTGACTCCAAAATGCTATGTAACATGTAACATTTAATATTTAAATTTGTCTCAAAGTATTTTGTAGAACCTACCTTCTGCTGAAGGGTGTTTGCTTAACATCATTCCTCAGTAATATAAAACTGCATGGTCACGGCTTTGAATTATGGTACATTTATAAAAGTCAAACATCAGAAAAGAAAATTACTCCTCCCTGCGATCATAACATAAATTTAAAAGTGGAGCCAAATTTTATGGGCTTTAAAATGATGTGACTATTAATTTAATACAATGATTTTGTAGAAATGCCAAACATGCATGACTGCAGCCCTGCCAGTCCTCTCCACCACGAACTGAACAGGTTATCATGTTGTTTTATTTTTGATCTACTACCATATTTCATACTTGAAGGCACAAATATACACTACACTGAACAGAGTCAGAAGAAGTAAATGTGATGCCATATCATGGAATCTCTCCTAGAACCATAACATTACAGGAAATGTTTTATTACTTTAGAAAAAGTTCTCAACCAGCATATCAGGGCTGTGCAGTGCAACACAGTAAAATAAATTAAAAGGTATATAACTATGCATAGAGAAACAAAAAGAAAAAATCTTCTTTGATGGTCAAAAGGCAAATTTCAGAAGTCAAATACTGATTTCCAGCATTTGACATCTAAATCAACATTTTGTTTTTAAAGAAGTGAATAGACTCATTCCACAGCTCCACTGATTTAAATCTGTATGTGCCGTTTTGCAAACACGGAAGAAAACCTAGCCCCTCCCTAAAGATCAGAAACTGTCTTTAAAACATTAAGTAAACACATAAAAAGTGCAGAAGTTGAACATTCATTAATAATCTAGTTGAACTGCAGGCAAAATTAATTTAACTCTGACATCACCACTTCATTATTTCTCATTTTTTGATATACTCTTATAAATGTTAAAACACAATAGAGCTCCTACTGTAAAGAAATGAAAATCAAGGGGCTCAACTGTTAGTGAACAAGGCACTTTCTCAAGACTAACGTAATGCAACATCTCCCCTCATTCTTTGTTGTCTGTCGAAAACTTGGATCAGGGAGCACTTCCTGGCCAGAGTATCGAAGCTACAAAGATAGGAAGAGATGGTAGAGAAGAAACTGGAAACTTTGTGTTAGTAAAATTAGGCCACCAGCAAATTACTACCCTCACTGCCTAGAGCAAGAATGACACAGGAGCTGTGACTCAGGTGTCCAAATTTTGATGCCTCTAGGGCATCTCACGAAATAATGCTCATGAAATAATGAATAATGTTAAACTATTGCACTTTCTATGCTTAATAAAGGCAATACAATGCCAGAATCATTTATTGGGAGAAAGTATATAAAAGTTCAGGCTGTTTAAAAATATATAGGTGATCCCTAAGGGCTATAATTGATGAGGAATTCGCCATTTCGTTTCGTCTGAAGTAAAAGAACAAAGTGGCATACAATTCTTTGGAAATCTACTGAGTTTCTCGAAACAGAAATTATTTACATCTGTTGTGAACCTTTTCTAAAGATTTTTGAGGAATGTGGTTGTCAAGAGCAGTGATCTTGAAAAGGATCTAGAGGAAGTACATCCTATTCACAGAGATTGTCATGTTGAGAGCTCAATAACAACTCAAAAGTGAAGGGGGAAAGTTGCCAAAAGAGCTGGATTGTTGGATAGCTATCGTTGTATAGAAACAAATGAATATCCAGAAAGGAAGAAAGAGTACACTTGAAAAGCTAAAGAACATTAATATGCATTTAATTAAAATCTAAGAAATTATCTCGGTAAACTAAATATTGAGATTTCTATGTTCTCTTTTTTTTTTTTTTTTTGTTCTATGTCCTGCTTTTTTTTTTTTTTTGAATATACATTCCTCATGGAAGTACCTAATTTGGTAAATAAAAATTGTCTTTTTAAAATATTTTCCAATTATATATTCCAAATATATATATTTCCAAAATATATTCCAAATTATTGTATTGGAGATCTCTTCAAACTAATGCTGCATCTTTATGCCTCTCTCTCTCCAAAGCTGCAGCTGGTTCTTTAGATGGATCCTTCTCACGTGTAGCAGATTCATGCCACTGATGCTCTGTGTGGAACTTGCAGTTAAGCCAAGTTTAAAGTTTCTCATCCAGATTTTGTTTTAAAAAATCAGCTCTGCATAATCCCATGTTAGCTGCATTCAGCCAAGACTGAACGTCAGTAAATGAACACTTATAAATACCAGTTCAAAGTCCCAGTTTTAAACACGAACCACTCTGCTTTAGGACTGTTTTGTTTATCAGATTTGTATTTTATTTTAAAGTGTCTTTCAAGACACAGATCTATAACTGTCCTGGGAACTGAAGAAAATAGAATATTACAGAAAACAAAATTAATTCAGAAATCACTTTTTCATTTTGATTTGTCTTTTTGTTTTTAAATCGCCTCCTCTCCTACCCCTAGCCAGAGCTTTATCTCTTTTCTGCAGTGTAAGCAATTCAACCCTTCTTTAAGACTCTAAGTTTAGCTATATAAGGATCAATTTAACTACCCGTGATTAGCTTCTGAGCTGACACAGCTCAGAATGACAACCTCAGAAGAAAAGCAAAACTAACAAACAAAGAAAACCCCACAAAATCTGACCACTGTCTCAGTGGTCCATCCTTGAGCATGATATCCTATAGATACCCAGCAGAGTCCTGAAGAAGGTACTAGAAGCTGAAACATCCCATTCAGAAGACCCAAAAAGCTCTATTTTTGCTCTTTAAAAAAAATAATTTAAATTATAGATTAAAATGCTGTTGAAAATTGAATTGTGGACAAGATTTATTTACAAATGTTTTAATGCTTACCATGAAAAAAATTATTCATCGATCTAATCTGAAACAGACAACATCCCTAACCATGCTGGAACTTCTCTGTCCCCCCATGCTGCCACAATTTCCATCAATCTGCATAATTCTATAGTTTTAAACCATATATTGGAAAACAGGATCCTAGGCATGTAGGTATAGATAATATATTATTAGAAAAACTAGGATATGCAAAAATATAATGTGCAGAAAAATAACATTGAGAAATATTTAGTCTCTCTGTACAGGAGAAGCAGGTAAATATAACATAAATTACACAATATTCAAGGTAACTAAGCTTTTGCATGTTGAAGAATGGAAAAATTATGTTTCTCAGGGACACGAAAGTCTTCCTTACAGCAATAACTCACTCTTAAGGAATTGTAAACTTGACCATGGTTACTTTTGAATTATAAAGCCCAATAGAAATGGAAAAGTTTCATGACAGTCCACCTTAATTAGTGTCTCCATTGAATTTTGGTTAACCCCTTAACAATTTATTTTATTTTTCAGTACATCTGTGAGTTCTATACACTGTCCTCCAGGTGATCTGCTTCCCCAGATGACCTGACAGTCACAAAGAAGACCTTCTTCAACAAAGCACCCATTCATCTAATTCCTAACAAAACTTTCCTTGTCTATATCCTTAAACAACCAGTTTTACAATTGCTACAGCTACAAAACAACAGCTACAACATTATCATTACAAGTAACTAAAATTTACATATTTAATTAAGAGTTATAATGAATTTCTCAAAAAAATAACTGGTATTGTCTGTTTAAAATGTTTTTGATTTTGCAGTTATTTAGGTTAGGGTTTTTTTCAAATACAAAGTATAATGATGCTTGTTATTGCCCTTTTTCAGAAAGTCATACAAGCTAGCTAATGAAAACTTAAGCTTTTTACTCAATTCATTGTTTGAATATATTCTAGTACGCTAGATATGTATCAACTTAAACCAGTTTTTTGATAGTAGAGGTTTTATTGACAGAGCTAGCTATGCTTCAGGGAATTAAAAAGAACATATTTTCCTAGTGATCAAAAGAACTATGAAATTTAAAGCATTTTTGAAAATTCTCTAAAATTCTTCCCAATTACACATTGTGTTTCAAAGGTCTTACTCTAACCACTAATACACTAGAGAAATCAGAATTGTGAGTTTTTTAAAAATTCCACATTTAGTATCATAAATTTTGAAGGTATTGCTATGAAATTAAATACCTTTATATGCCAACAAAATAAAAAATGGAGGGGTCCATCAGGTTTTTATTCACATCAGAAACTTTATTTCCACTAGCTTAGATAAAAGAAAAGCATACATATGGAAACATTATGCAGAAAGTTGAAGTAACAATATTAAATTTTCTCTTTTGATTTCATCATGAGCTTTTTTAAGGAAAAAGTTAATTTGCTTTTATTTTTATTAATTTTAAAATGTTTATGGTATTTTACTGCAGATGAGTTCTATTGATCAGGCCTGTTATCAACTAACTAATTTTGCATGTTTTCTTGTTTCCTTAGGGGATTTTTGGACTTGGGGGTCTATATTAGGCATTGTTTTTAATTCATGCATTAGCTTATTCTGAACTAATAGAGACTATTTTGCGAGGGAAAGCCCTAGCAGAAGGCAAGAGTCCAAAAGTAGCTGAGTCAATTTCCCAGAGAATCTGTGCAAACTCTGTCCCTGGAGGTTTTAAAAGACTCACAGGGATAAAGCCGTGAGCAGCCTGGCCTGATCTTGGAGCTGACCCTGCTTTAAGCTTGAGACCTCCAAAGGTCTCTTCCAACCAGTATTATCCTGAAAAAGAAAAGGGAAACATCAGAAGTACTTGACTTTGCCAGCTTCAGCTCATGCCTAAATCTTTGTGCCAACAAAACCACCTACATTTGAAAAAATCTTTTATTGTGGTCAATCAAAAAAACACTTCAATATAATTCTACTAACAACTGTAGCACAGGAAAACTACACCAGTTACGTATCTCACATTTAGTTGCATTTCCTCACAGACCTTTATTTAAACCATTCTGTTTAACCATATCGTCATAACAAAAATATAAAGATGCATTGTGCAGAACAGTAATACAACAAACCACCTCTCCTTTCACTATATGATACTATATGATTACTCTTCTGTAAGCAACTCTTGCTGATGTTTTCAACATGTGGTTAATTCTACTACAATTAGTATTGTCCTGGTTTGAGGTAAAACAGAACTAATTTTCTGTTCAGTAATTTTTCCTTTTTAGCTGGGCCTCTTCTAACTAACTAAACTCTGAAATTAACGGCATATTGTTCAGAAACTGCTCGCTCTCATAGTGATAAGACCTGATAATACCAAGGAATGGTATGCAGAGAGGCCCTTGCTTTTACTTATTGCTATAACAACCAAGGTCAGGTAAATTTGTTATTTGCCCCGTTGGAGGGTCGGAAGCAGAAAAGCGTAGAGGGGTCACACCTGTAGGGAGGAGCGGACAGGACAGGTGACCCAAAACTGACCAACAGGGTATTCCATCCCATCTGCATCATGCTCAGTATTAAAGCTGAGGGATCAAAGGGTCATCTCTCTTCCTTCAATGGCCGACATCTGAGGAGGACCCTGTCTGTTCATCTGCCTTTGATCCCGATCCGAGCAATCCTGACCCCAGATCCAGAATCCAGCTCCTGTCCATCACCGAGTCCAGCCTGGGACTTTCCCCTGTGCCTGCTGGTGACGTGATCATCACCCTGGGAGCTTGATACGGTTTTGTATATACTGTATTTTTTTTTTTTCTTTCTTTCTTTTTTTTATTATTTATTATTTCATTATTTATTAATATTTTCATTAAAGTAGTTTAGTTTTTTCTAAACTCATAAATCTCTCTTATCTCTTCCTCTCCTCTCTTTTCCTTGGGGGGGGGAGGGGCCATCTGTCGCTCTGATTGGTTAATCTGGTCAAAACCACGACAAGTATATTTGGGAATATTTCTATATAGTTATCATCATTACATTATCTGTTTCTGAAAAGTTTCTCAAAGAGTATTCCAATAGTTTACTTATGCATCAGGTTGCTTTTTTCTTTAATACCATTGTAAATCTTGTTGAGAAGATACCTGAAAAGAATAAAAAGAAGCGTGGCCAGCAAGTTGAGGGAAGTGATTCTGGCCCTCTACTCCGCTCTTGTGAGACCCCACCTGCAGTACTGCATCCAGCTCTGGAGCCCCTAACATAAGGACATGGACCTGTTGGAGTGGGTCCAGAGGAGGGCCACAAAGATGATCAGAGGGCTGGAGCATCTCTCCTATGAAAAAAGGTTGAGATAGTTGGGGTTGTTCAGCCTGGAGAAAAGAAGGCTCTGGGGAAACCTTATTACAATCTTTAATATATAAATGGGGCATAAAAGAAAGATGGAGAGAGACTTTTTACCAGGGCCTGCAGTGACAGGACAGGGGCAACGGTTTTAAACTAAAAGAGGGTAGGTTTAGACTGGGTGTGAAGAATTTTTTTTACGATGAGGGTGGTGAGATACTGGAACAGGTTGGCCAGAGGTGATGTGGGTACCCCATCCCTGGCAGCGTTAAAGGTCAAACTGGATGGGTCTTAGAGCAACTCGATCTAGTTAAAGATGTCCCTGCCCATTGCAGGGAGGTTAGACTAGATGACCTTTAAAGTTCTCTTCCATACGCATAATTTATCAATAGGTTTAAGGTACTGTTTTCTGATGTATTTTGATGGGAAAATGGATCTTAAAGTTGAACTAACCCTCACAAGTAAAAATGGAACAAAATAACAAATGTAACATTACACAAGTACCTGTCATACCACTATTTCATTAAAGTTATAAATTTACAAACTAACTTCAGATTTAACAGTAGCTAAAATTAAATAATTTGTGGTAGATTAAATATTTTCTCCATTTTTACCTCACTCAAATGGAAATTATCTTACCAATTCCCTATTTGTTTATTTTTCATATACACAGACAACTTTAATAATTCATATTTTGATTAGGGTTTATGCTCCTGTAATTCCAACAAAGCTAACTATAATAAAAAAGAAATCCAACACCTAAAATAATCCACAAGCACACATTAAAGCCCAGCAAGAAAGAAATAGGTCTTCAAGAAGGAGGGAAAAAGGCAAGTTCACCTTTGCTTTGATTGAAATAAATGTAAACAGAAATTACTCTCACATGTGTCTTGTCATTGAGAATTCATGACAGCAATGAAAGACTGTGAACAAAACATACATAACACATTATTCTGCTCTCTCGAGTGTGATGGAACTTGATGTCTGACCTTTCCCGTAAGAGGGAGACAAGATTTAAAGCCTTCATACTAAATTTGGCCTAGAAATTAAGATCAGCCAAATGGGAGAGAAAATAAAGAGCTATTTTCAATGAACATATTAATGGAATCAACCTAATAAAACATAAATTGAATTAAATTCTTTTTAATAATTGCAGGTAGGAAAAAAAAAAGGAACTGCAAAGTTTTCAGAGCATAGCAAAGCAGCTTTGATGTAAGCAATTAGAGAATCAGACACGTTTAAATTTACATGGCAGAGTGTCACAGTAATTCACTTCCAAGAGTTCCTATTACTGACAGGTGCAACTGTCTCTATCAGAAAACTAGACTCCTGTGATTTTCAGTTTAAATAAACCTAAAGTTCTGCTTGAAAAAATTCAGAACTTGGAAATAAAATCCTCAACAGCAATGTTTTTGAGGAGGATAGTTGTTGCACTGTCTAGAGGTATGTAGGAGATTATGTGTGGGAGACAGAGGCCTCTCTCTCTGTTGATCACAATTGTCAATACCTTGAAGCTGATGAATACATCTTGGCACAGAAAACCAGCTTTCAAATCCTTTCTAGAGTTTCTCAGCCCAGAAACATCTAACAATTTGCTGTTCAGTGATGAGCAACCACCAATAACTTGTTACATCTTTTACCTTGTGTATCTATACCTTTTAAGGAAGGAAATGGGAAAAAGTCCTTAAGTACTATGGAACATGTATTTCTTCCTCATCTAGCTTTTAGTGAAAGAATGAGTCACAGAGAACTACTACAACCAGCCAACCAACCAAATAAATGAACTCTCTTCTCTCCCTCAGTTATTAATTCTGGAGACTTAGCACAGAACTTCAGTTGTTGGTGTTTTTTTGATCTTATGGCTAGACTTACCAGAAAGGAAAATTTTATGATTCAAACACACAATACATTGATAGTGAGAAAAGAACTCTGCTGAACAGTCTTGTTCAAGCACAGTTTGAAATGAATGAATGTGTCGTGGTTTTGGCTGAATTTACCAAAACCTGACCGACAGATGGCCCTCCCCCCGCTTCTCCCCCCCTAAAAGAGGAGAGAGGAGGAGAAAGAGATAAAGGAGATTCAGAAGTTTAGAATGAACTAAACTATTTTAATGAAGAATTAATATTAAAATAAAAATAAAGAAGAAAATAATGAAATAGATACAATATATACAAAACCGTATCAAGCTCCCAGGATGACAGTCACGTCACCGGCAGGCACTGGGGAAGTCCCAGACTGGACTCAGTGATGAATGGGAACTGGATTCCAGCTCTGGAGTCAGGAACACACGGATCGGGATCAAAGGCAGATGAACAGACAGAGTCCTCTCTGGACGTCGGCCATCACAGGAAGGGGGCTGACCCTTTGATCCCTCAGCCTTTATACTGAGCATGGGGCAGATGGGATGGAATACCCCAGTTGGTCAGGTTTGGGTCACCTGTCCTGTCCACTCCTCCCCACCGATGTGACCTCTTTACGTTTTTTCCATTTCCGACCCTCTAAGGGGGCAAATAACGAAATTGGCTGACCTTGGTTGTTATAGCAATAAGTATAAGCAAGGGCCTCCCTGCTCACCATTCCTTGGCATGGAGCACAAACATTGGTCTTATCATTCTGAGAATGAGCAGTTTTCTCCACAATACGCCATTAATTTCAGAGAGTTAGAGGAGGCCTAGCTAGGATGTAGAGTTACAGAACAGAAAATTGGTTCGGTTTTACTTCAAACCGGGACAGAATGATTCTCCCCACTGAAAACAATAGCATTTATAGGTAAGAATTATGGTGAGTCCTAAGTGTAGGACCTACTCTACATTTGGTATCCATAGCAGCATTTTAGCATAACTGTCTTCAATACCAAACACATACGGAACATGCTGGCTTTGTACATGTATGAGAATATCGTGACCTACTTTGAAATGCAGGTTTATTACACGTGCATTACTTAACAGTGACAAAGTCAAACAAAGTCATGAATGAATAAAGCACTCCACCTGGTTAAATATAAATAAAATCTCAGTCCTCTTAAGTTCATCCTGAATTACAGATGCCACTGCACTATTCGGATGATAGCAAGGACAGATGCATTTTAGTGGAATCTTATTGTGAAGGAGAGCTACCAGCTTCTCTAGGCACTGCAAAAGTGTAATCACACTGGAATTCAATTACTGCATTACCTCCTAAAAATTATCCTCTGCTTTTTGTAACAGATTAAGTATCTTCTTTTTTTTCTTTTTTTTTTTGGGGGGGGGGGGAAGATGGGAAAATGAGCTCTTGCATTTTGATGTATTGTTGTAGTAAATTCTTACACTGATATATTTTTAGATTGTTAAATGACACCCTGTCGACACTATTTTTTTGTTAAATCATCTTATCATTTTTACGTCATTGCACAGACCTCTGATAATTTAACTAGGAACTGGAAAAAAAAAGTTCACATGATAGTAACAGCTGGCAGCTTTTCAAGGGAATCAATGAAATTTATTAATAGACTAAACTATGTCATGGATTTGTTGTCTTTGAAAATTTGAGAAAAAGCAATAATAGGTGTTTTCCATATATCTCAGATCTTATATATGCATTATTTCAGAGTGGTTTTTTATGGAATACATTTCAAATATATATAGAAAATTGTTACAATTAAAAAATTTAAGCCATCCTATTCTATAATTCCTAATAATCAGAAGCAAAGAAATCTATTTTTGTAACAACTACCCTTTCAAGTTCTAATGATGAATTTCCTAGGTTTGTAAATAATAAGGTTTTTTACCCTCTGACACCTGTTCTATGCAATGTTGTGTTTTAAGGCCTAATACAGCAACTTAGCAATGGACTAACAATGTTACTGCTCTCAAGATTACTATTTTGAATTTAACAGATACTATTTATTATAAGTAATCTAACACACACCCACAAAAGTCTAAGTCAAGTACTGCTACGACATGCATTGGTTTAATTGCTGTGAACTCATCAAGCCTTTAGACTGCAGCTGAGGTGCATGTTTTCACATGAGTTCAGGCAGAAAAGAAATATTTTTTTGTTTTCTTCAAAGGTCCTCAAAAATTTTGTGACGCCTGTATTTTGATCCATGAATAAGTGGATTTTGCATGCAGGTCCTATATAAGTGTCCTGTAAGATGGACAACAAGGGCTAGAGAATTGTATTTATAGTAATCTGAAGTACTCAGAAGGAAAGACAGTAGATGAAAGTGTTAAATGATAGCGGGAAAGAAAATAATTTCAGTTCAAAGCCACCAGCGAACTAAATCTAAATAAGTTAAACATTCTATGCTTCAAGGCATTATGCTATGGACAACATTTTGGCTGAAGTGTTTCACAATTTTTTCCTCCTCTCCTTGACATGACAGCTACTTTTCCCAATAAAGATGCATTTTCTAACAAACATGGTTTCCTATGATTTCTTCCCCGACTTTCTGTCTTTTAAGCTTCCTACTTCATCCATTAATAGTCACATTTTGCTAAAACTTTACAGCAATAGTATACTATAAAAAGAATGCATGCGTATTTGTAAAATTATACCAGCTCACAATTCTGAATAATTGCTTCAAAAAATGTTTATTAACGAACTAGAATGTTCTGTTACTGACCCTTATTCAATATCCTAGAAAAACACAAAGCTTAAAATTTGATTTTGTCTCTCAAATTATAAAAAAATAAATTATATTTATTTTTACCAAAAATAAACCTACACTACGAAAAGGTTATTTTGTTGCAAAGCGCTTAAAGTGGTCTGGCTCAGTCAGCAGGATGAAAGCAGGGCATTCGTTGGCCTCCAGGAGGCCCCTTGTGAAATCACAATATATGCATTAGGCAGGTGAACTCCTTGTCATACTTGTCTCAGCCTGTTTGATTAGAAAGTGCTCAGAGTTTGACAGTATCCATGTTTTCCACCCTCTTTTGCTGTGCTGCACCCAGGCAATGACCTATGCAACAGCTTAACAGCATCCCTAGGAAGGAACTGAGACTTTTCTCATGGCACAGATATCTATGGATACATATATAGAGAGATTTTGCATTGTTCCTTGCCCATCTCTCTGTTTTGTCTTCAGGATCCACTCTGGGTTAAATGGCCAATGATATTGAGCAGAAAATTTGGGGTTTCAGACAAGCTGACCTTGTGCTTTTGAAAAAAAAACAGTATTAACAACAGCTTTACTTCAGGCTGTGCTCATCTTACCTGGACAACCGATGTATGTTGCTACTTAGAAAAGTTGACTTTATGGCCTGGTATTTAATTTTTCATATCACAAGTCACTGCCTTTGTTCTACCTACTATGACAAACCTCATTAAAAAAAAGATCATAGTGAATTATATAAAAATGAATGAAGGTAGTATGCCTAGTATTGGCCAATTACTTTTCCCATAAGAAAATACTATGTTTCTTGTATTACCAAGGATATTAACTACGGTTAAAAGTGAGGTGGCAAGGGAATGGTAAAACACACAGTACGTACACTCATTTTTCCATGTAGCTTAACACATGCCTCAATAATTGGCTTATGTTTCAATAGAGCCTGAGTACATTTGTAATTCCCAAGAAATAAATAATTTACTGTGAAAGAAACTGAACTTCCTGAACAGGTACCAAGTAATTTTAACTAATGCTGCCTCCAGGTAGGTCAGATTTTAGAAGAGCTCCAGGTGTTTCCTTGGTATGTAGCAACTCCACAGTAGAGCAATTCAGAGCTACCATCCTGAACACGCCACAGTTTCCACAAGGAGATGAGACAACCCATGATAAGAGAGATGTTCAGGGAAGTTCTAATCTGCAAAATTTGAGGGTCAGGGACTACAGCATGTACATATAGCCTCTAAAAGGTTTGCCGAAATTCCTTTAAAAAAATTGTTTAAGGAACAGTCCTGAAGTCACTTAATTCAGCTCCACACAGTCCTGAGCAACCTGCTGTAGCTGACATTGCTTGAACTAGGGGGGTTATACCTAGATGATCTTAAGAGGTCCCTTCCAACCTAAATGACTCCGTAAATAAAACTGGAATTATCAGTTGGAACTATTCTAATTGGAATCAAAATTGATTTAAAAGAAAATAAAAATGGCTCCTTTTTACCAAGGATGAAAAAGAGTAATTTACGGATTCCTCTTATGAATGAATTGCAGATTGCTACAACACAATTGTCTGCTTTGCATCTGTACACTCGACAGTTTCCTGAAATGAGTTAACTGTTCAAAGCAAGGCAAGAAAATTACAGAAGCACTCATCTTTCTACTAAAATAACTGTCATAATTTACCATTATAGCAGTCTGATAACTCTCCTTATAATTGCAAAAAACTGTTTTGAAAAACAGGTAAAAAGATAAATCCTGAAGTGAGGATGGATGGTTTGCATTTTGCATTTGAAATAAAGACCATAACAGCAAAAACAAGTCTGAGCAAGAATGGCCGAAGATTTCAGTACTGCAATCTAAAGGACGACCTTCTCTTTTCATGCTAAGTTGCTTCCCACATATCTGCGTATGCAGCACTGATAGCACTTTCTCCCTCCATCTTTCAGAAAGAGCAAGTCAGTATTTTAATCTAGGACAGATTTCATCAATTTTAATTTGCTTTAAGTGTAGCAACAAAACATATTCTTATGGGAAAAACTTATTATCACAGCTCTTATTTCTATATTTTAATAATATTTCACAACTGAGTACACTTAAATAAAAAAGACAAATCTATCAGATGGCCACTACTTGTCCTTGAGGTTTTTTTGTCTTCTTATTCTCAACAGTCATTATTATACATAAAACTGACAGAGTAATATTCAAATAAATAGATCTTCTGCAACAGCTATTTCTGATCAAAGGTCACTTGTTCTTTTGCATCTTCTAGGCCATTTGCCAACAGATGCCAATCAGTGAAACAACTGCTAACCATTCCCCAGGGAAAATAGGGACTGTGGAAGCAGAGAGTCATTCTAAACAGCTACTAAAACTCAATGACCAAACTATGTAAGAATATCTATTACTGTCCTTTTGGCTTTAGATTTTGTTTTATCTCCTTTACTATCATTAGTCATTTCTTAATATGTATTGCACGCTGTAAAACATTGACCCTTTGCTACTACACAGACAGTCTTTTCACATACTGTGGTATTATTCAACATCTCCCAGGACTCTGAAAAGTATCAGTATGGATCCTAGCAACAACAAAAGGTCACATAACTATTTTTAAAATGCCAGCCATCCTGTTCATAAATGCTCACAGGACAAGTAACAGTTACTGCCTCCACAGTATCTCCAAAACAAGTAATGTGTCACAGAGGATTTATGCTTGCAATGCAATCATTCCTTATTGCCCACATCCTCTAGTGACACAGAACTGTTTCTTTCTTTCTTTATAATATAGCCCCCAACCACCTATAGTAAACAATCTGTATCACTGCTGTTCATCTGACATATTGAACAGTATCCTTAGCTTAAAAAAATAAAGTTGAGACAATTGGAGCTGGACCATCCCCGTGGCCAAGCATCTGTTTAAGCTCACTAATAAAACAGTGTTCTTCCCAACAAGATTATTCTTCAGGGTTTTTCAAATGAAAACTATTCGTTGAAAATTACTCCATAGCAATGCAACACATACAGCTTTCTGTGGCTAAAGAAACATGCAGTATTGTAAAAAATTATTCTTTTAAAGAAAAATGTATGCTTCCCATAGAGAGTTTTTGTAAGGAAAAAAAGAGGTTCAGAACCATACTAAAGGAACTCTCTAATTTCCTGAGTTAGAAAAACCTTTCTAAACAAGTTAATTTTTAACTCCTACCTTCTTCCAGTATACCTTCATTCACCATAAGCAGGTCATGCCTTTTCTCCTAACAATAATCAGGTGGGTTTTTTCCTTCATAAATGAAGAAAGAAATCGAGGATCATATCAAAACTGGCGTAAATGGCTTTGCCAGAATTGGCTGCAAGATGGGGATATAGATACTTTTGCTGTCTAAATAAGCTCAAGGACACTAATCGCCATTTTAACATCTGGGTACCATGTAGAAATAGCAAGCCATTAAACTTTTCAGTGAGCAATATTAATTCCAGGAGGCCTCACGGTTCTGTCTGACGGGTAGCAAAAGTTCAGGACAAAGTGAAAGGGTTGAAGGCGGCAGTGCATTTACACAGTCTTCACATCTCTAGATCTCCCTCCCAGCAATCATAAGCATTCATCTCAGTTAACCCTATTACTATATATTCAAGGGTATTGTTGCTGAAGATTTTCTGTCTTTAAAAGAAATGTGCAAGTAAGAAAGCAAGTAACACCCTCCCCCACTGACACACACTATACACGATGTATTGATTTTACTAGACATTAAAATAGGAAGGAACAACCATCTTTAAATCAGAAAAAAAAAGGTGCAAAAAGTAAACTAAAACATCTTTTATTCTTAGGATAAAAAGTGGAAGAATATTATTGTTAATAAAATCAATATGGAAGAATTCAATAGATAAGACATATGAAAGTTGCCTGAGGATGAACAACATGATTTTGTGTTTATCTCCATTGTGGTTTTAACTGTAAAGGTTTCCCCTCATCTTTCTCTCTTCTCCCTCAAAAAGAAAAATGTTTCACAGAGTTTTCCCCATTTAGTCTCATAGCTACAACCACAAAGAAGACTGCATATTTATATGCCAATTCAAAATGAGTGTTTTGAAACAGTCCTCATATGAAATAAGGTTCACTTCTTAATCAGGTCATGATGCAAAAATATTCTCATCCCCCAAATGCAGTAAGAAAGGTCCCTACTATCTACGTATAGTATAGAATATGTATATAGTATACATATATAGACTTATCTATGATACATCTTAGCTCAGGACCAATTTTCACTCTACTTTGGCTTCTTGTCACCAAACAGAGAAACTGAAACAGGTTTTCAAAGTAATAACAGTAGTCTTAATGGTTTCAACTTAAAATACTTGCTCATAGAGGTTAATCTTGTACATCAGATAGAAATAGATATACTCTAAATATTATTTCAGGTTCTGCATAACCACCCAACAAGCCACAAGCCTCAACAATTAATAATGGAAAACTAACATTCTGTAACAGAGTGAAAAAAACAGCTAGGGGTCATTAATACCAGTTGACACGAACTCCTATGGCTTACAAGAAGCGTATCCTTTAATTGCTGTAAATGCTTTGTTCCAAGCTCAGCGTACTTGGAGAACTGTGTATGTGAAAGTTCTGCCTATAAATTGTATACGAAAAGGAACAACAGATATCTGTCTATTCATTCATTTTTTGAACCATCTGATTACTATTCAGTGCATATCAGATCCAATATGAAATTCATCAACTAATTACCTTTTGACAAGGATCCAAAAAAAAAAACCGCTTAGCTAATACACAGCCAGCATGAAAAAGAGAATGACATCACCGAATGAAAAACACTAAGAATAGGATGACATGTATTATTATGTACTTAGGACACCAAGTCTCCTCCAGAAGGGTTATAAAAAAAAATAAATAAAACCTACAGATGCTCAAATACTGGGTACCAGACCTCTGCTAAGCTTCAGCACTTAATTGTGTGTAATTTCTCAAAGCGATTTTGCCACTTAACCTGGATTCTAGATATAAATATTAAATTGTTTTCTGTAAAATAGTGACAACTCAATCATCAGATACAAACAAGTAAACTAAATTCAAAATTTCTGCCTACCTTAAAAGAGTTCTCAGGCTGTCTTCACTTCTGTAGATATATTTCTTACACATAGAACAGGTGAAGAATTTTCATTCTATGGATTTTATTTTTTATTTATTTTTATTTTACTATATTGTTGAGTTCTCATTATGACATTTGACATGAGGTGTAAAATCTTGGCTTTGTTGATGTTAAGGCCCACATTGTACAGATCACGTGGTCCTTTTCCAGTTAAAAGAAACATTTTTGAAAAAGGAAAACTGCCTTGTTTGTGCAGAAATACCCTTTACACATTTGATATTATTCTCTAAAATATACTAATTCTTACATGAGAAATAATTCATAAAAATTTACAGAAGGACATAATTTAGAAAAATGTCAGCTTATAGCTCTAAATAGTGTGGAATTTTTCAAACAGAATAACTACTTGAGATTTTTCGTATATAATTCCAGTCTGCTCCTCAGAATTGCACTAGTTTTAGAACAAAAAAAAAAAATATTTTTACCTAGTTAAAATTCATATTTTGCTCCTAAAAAACAAACTAAAATTCAGAAATACCAATGTCGCAATGTCAAAGCTCTTTACTTCCTTTTTTCATAATGTTGATCATACAAGTAGAACAACTAGAACCACCCATATTCATTCTTAATAGCTAAGGCACAGAAATAATAGAAATCAAAAACAGAATGCTACATGACAAAATAGATCTATAGACTTTAATTTCATCATAATGATGTGAAGGTTCTCATACATATCCTAATAACCCATCATTGGAAAGATTGTCCTTCCAGTTAAATTATTCCAACATAGAATAAATTTGACCTAGAAAAGAAAATTTCCATTCACAATAGCAGAACTGAACACAGAATATTAATTAACTCATAATGTATAATAATCTGTAGAAACACAGAGAATGACAGACGGTAGTAGCAACTTTCACCTTTTTTGAGACAAGGCAACACCAGATTGCTATTAGGCAATGTGAGCGTATAATATGCCACTACACTAATACTGTCTAATTATACTGATCAAGTTGTAATTCTTTATGTAATAAAATCTTCTAACATCCTTTTACCCCCATTGTCTCTTTTAACAGATTTGGTTTTTAACAAAAAAAAACCAACACTATTTCCTTTGTCTATTCAGCATCCTTGGAAAAAACCACCAGATGGCAATGCAGTGTTCAGGTATATTATTCAACATACATGTTATAATGAAAAAATCTGTACAGATCAGCATGAGGCTCTCTTTCCTAACCTACTTCCTCTTTGATGAATATTAAATAATTCATAAGCAAAAACTCTTCACCACAAGTAAGTGATCAAATACCACTCAACCTGGAAAAAACAGTCTTTAAGAAACCTAAGTTTCTAAGGATGTAAAACCACTTGGCTAAAAAAGATATTTACAATTTAGTTCAAACTATGAAAAAGAATATTTCAGGAAAAGTCACTGAAAGAATCATTTACAAATGTATTACCATAAAGTTATCAAAATACTATCAAGGACTGCATTGAGCAACAGACACTCAGTGGACTGCACAAAAAGTAAATCTACGCACTTTTTAAGCATATGTAAATTTATGTGAAGTTCGGCATCATGCTAAAAAACAGGCATTATTTCCTACACTTTTGAGGTTTAAGCCAATTCCAGTAAACCCATGCGCTGAACGAAACAAAATATATAGGCTTTAAGTATTTATTCTTCTTTTGCATCAAGCAGGACATGGTGATCAGAGAAATTTTTTCATGAAGCGAGATGCTTTGAGATACTTCAAAAAGCTGAGGAGTAGTGCAAGAGTCAGCTTCCCATTTAGTGGATCACATCTGATATCCATTGTATGCCAAATGAGAGTTCATCTTTGCAGCTACTGTTGCAGGCTCTGAAGCCTCTCCAGAAGTTTATGGGGACTTCACTGAATACCAAAAATACCCAGTTAACAACCATTACATCTGCTCTGAAGTCAGCGGTTGGAACAGCAAAGCTTAAGGCAAAGGATCTTTTTTCTTGCTTGAGAAGGCATTACAACTTGTAGGTGTCGTGCATTCAAATATAATTCACAGGAAAAGTTTATGTGTGCTTAAGTCTAATTTAGTTTTCGCATGTGTGGATATAGGAAGAAGCTTCTTGCATCATCCCACGTATTAATAGAATTGTTACTGGAACTGCTCATCCAGCCATTCTTATGTAACAAACATTACATGCTCTAAATGTAAAATAAATCCATTCCATGCTAAAGAGTAATCTGAAACTGTTCACTGCATTACAAAAATAATTTAAAATTTTAACTGGGAAAAAAAGCTATATCTTCTGTCAGATAGAAACAGAATCATACATACAAGACAAAGTGTTAAACAGGTACTTCACACAGCTGTGAACAAGCTAATTTAAAGCATGTTTTCCTGCTAATGTAATAAATATTTGATTAATACTCTTCCCTTCACCCTATATTACTATATTTAACTGATGAATAGTACACAGTGGTAGAAAGATTCAAGGACTGCTTTTAAGTAATGTTATCTAAGTGCTTTGCAAAATGACAGCTCTCACGATTAGAGCTTTAATCCAACATAGCTCAACCTAAGTTTTCTCTTGCAATGTTTTTTTTTTAACCTGTTTTTCAGTTAATCCAAACAAAGACAAGAATACTATATTGATCCTAATTATTTACACTTACAGCTAATTATATGATAAAACTTCAATCCTGAAAGACAATAGACGGTCATAATTGTTATCCATTTCTAGAAATAAAACCAGAATTTGAGCCTACAAATTGTTCCACATTTTTTGGCATGATGTGAATCCTCACTGACTTTCTGCAGGTAGGTTTTCATGTTCTTGACAGATCACAGAAGTGGTTGGAAATGTATTTCTAGCAGATGGAGAATCTCATACTTTTATTAATCACTATCTTTTTAGCACAGCTGATAAAAAAACTTAGAAAAGAACTGAAGTTCTCTAGCAGGAAAAGTCTACCAGACAGTATAGAAAAGACATATTTCCAAGGATAGATCTCTTTAACATAAAAATAAATAAAATACATAAAATACTGTAGTTAAATATATAAAGAACAAAAGATTTGTGTTTTCAGCTTTGGTACTTAGAAATAAGCTCAACAAAAGTGAATTAGAAGAAATAAGTCACAATTAGGACAACTCTTTAGCATAGTAATGCAACAACTTCTTTACTTTTAATACATTCATTTAATTCATTTAATTCATAACAGAGAAGGAAGTACATTAAAGCAACAAATCTTTGAAAGGTGGATACTACTACTCCATATTTATAATTGTAACATTGAATAAGTATAAAAATATACCAACATCTTTATTTTGCTGTATGTTTTACTTTAATGCTGATACTTCAAGAACAAAGTGAACTCACATGTAGAACTGATGAAAAAGACATAAGCCATGTTTTCATCATCCTCTGCCTCTGGTTAACAAGTTCACATAAAACTACAGTTCTATTTTCCAAGTTGATTTTTTTTTCCGACTTCCAATTGTAAGTAGCATTAGTTTTAGAAAGCCATTTCTATTTTCATAGTACGGATAAGTGAATCTTATTTTCCTAAAACTTCTGTTAAAGTAAATAAGGTTTTCTTTGTAGAAACACTTCAGGATTACAAAATAGGCCTCCTGAGCACTGAGGGAGGACCAAACCAAACCAAAGAACAACAAAAACAAGCCAAGCAGCATCACACACGTTATTACATTCCACCTGCTTCTGTGGAAGTTCTTCAAGTCTGAAGTCACTAAACAACACGACCAAAGGCAGCAGGACCTGAGATTTTAGTAAATCAGAGATTTTTCCTTTGCACATACAGTATGCTGTCTTGGTGATACAGCTAATTGAAACTATATACAGAATAAGCAGATCTCACGTGAAAACGTCAATAACCCCATGTTACAGTAAGGTATGATCCAAAGATTCCCATTACAGTTTTTCCTTTTTATTACAGCATCATGATGAGAACATTCTGCACATCTTAAAAAGTATTGTATGCTCTTTCTTTTGCTGGACAGCAATTATCTTACTTTCCCAAACAGAAACTAAAATGTGTAATTACCACTTTTCTTTGCATTGGTTAATCAGAGGAAGAGGATACAGGAAAAAACGATGAAATAAATGCAAAGACAACCCAAGTTCTTAATATTGTCAAATTCAAGCAACAGATATCTGACCACTGACTATTTTTTTTAGTTCCTTAAAAATGGATGTCATTGTAGAAGTTACTGCAAGATGAACAATAATGTTTATATTGAATTTGGATTAAGGGGCCTCAACTTAAAGTTTACAAGCATTAACTCTCAATTAAACAGAACAACCTCACCCAGACACATTCAAAGGATATCTGTAATATCTAAGCTTCAACATCATATTACAAGCACATCAACACATCACCAACTCCTTTGCTCTGCACACAGTCCATATATTCCAGTTTAAATAACTCAAACAATATTTTAATCTCAAGTCTTGGTTGAGGAATGCCTTACTTTATAGTGGTACTCCTTATTTGCCTTCCCTCATCTACATTTCCAATCACTAAAATATTGGAGACATAATCAGTTTCATAATGTTGTTACAAATACAATCCATTGAAAATACAAGCTATACTTTAAGCTGTTTTGCAGAACATATAAAGACCTGTGTCCTCCCTAAGCACCAGTTTACAACTACCAACCAACTCCAGTTGGAAACAGATTTAAAAAAACATAAAAAGAAATCAGAGTCAGACTGTTGAAACAGTACAACAAAAGCTACCTAAAACACTCCAAAGCCAACAGGAAAATGACTAGTAACAAAAAATGTAATTAACTAATTCCACCAACATGGGAATGACACTTCCATTAAGGATTTAGTGCCCTTTAGTGCCATAGAGCAAGACAGTTTGCAGAAGTAGTATCCTATAATTTTTTTCATTATCCAGTGAAAAGTGAAAGAGGGGAAAATTAGAATTTCAGGGTGACAGACAAATATAAACCCAAAACCACCCAACTGTCTCAGTATTGGTGTTCCCTTTATTTACATATGAAGATAATTCATCTATAGTAACAGTATGAAAGATGTTTGGTAAACATGTCGCCCTCTGTTTGGTTTCTGAAAAACTGCCTGTATTTTCTTTGATGAGTTAAACTTCTCAACCATGTATCATGCAGCCCTTTCAAAAACACATTTTGCTGTTCACTTTTCATGGTTATTAGATTTAATGTGCTTGATCTATTTGTTGTATTACAAAAATCAGTAGCCTAAACCAAAATTGCATTATCTTAATTTCCAAGAGATTCTTTGCCATGAAGTATATAGTCAAACAGATAAATCTAGTAATCTAAATCTAGTAAAACAACACTGACTACAACAAAGTCTTTCAAGTAAGTTAAGTAGTTCCGGGAATAACTTTCCTTCAGCAGATGAATTGTGACATTGATTTCACATTACATATCTGATTTTAAAATTTTGGGGTTTTTTCATCAAGTTCACAGGACACAATATAGTCTAAAAATATATAGACGCTACTAACTTTTTCTGCTGCAGATTTTGAAATCCTCTTAACTATGTTCCAAACCACCATAGCAACATCTTAGTATACATTTGCACTTTTTTCCAAACCACATCGTAACCACAAAGATAAAGATTTACTTACCTGATCCCCTTTTGGTTACAACCTTCAAGCTCTGAGTCAGAGTAGCATACAAGAGAATCAAGTTGGGAATAGGAGCTTTCATTTTCTGTCTTTCTGTGGTTGCTTCCTAAAGTAGCAAAAAGAAGAAAGAAACACTGATTTTATATTGGTGCTGAAACAACCTTGAAGTAACTAATCCTAATACTGGCATTGTGGAAAAGCTGAATACAGTGTTTGTGAGCAATTTAATGCACCAAAAATGATCTATTGTTCCTGAAAAAAATACATAAACTAAAATCACCATAAAACAAACACATGCATACACTACATTTAACCCTGGAACCTTAGTTCAAATTTTGTCTCTGTATTGAAAATTAATTGGCTCCTTCTTAAAACTTTAACAGACCTCCTGAATGAAACAACTTTGATCAATTTATTTTATGAAAAAAGTGTGATTTTTTCACTAATCCTGCAAAATAACATCCAGTTCTTCCTTTTTATCATATAAACTATTTCTCCTCCCCACAAACAGGAAAAAGAAAATAATGCCCTTCTTCATTAGTTTTGCTTCCATTTATTAATTCCACAGATTCAGCACAAGATTCACAATGCAAGGAGCGACTAATTAAAAACAAATCTGGTCATCATTTTAGGAACAGCAAAAGGGGAAACTTAAGAGTGCACAAGAGGAACCAGCAGAGACTCCTGCAACTTCCTTTGAGATGAGCTGAAGTTCCATGAGCAAGTTCAAATGAACATATTTTCTTCACTAAATCAGAAGTGAATATTATTAGGATGCAAGAGAGGTGGATCACCGGTTGTGGCTCAGCCTTCACCTCTAAGATGTGAATAAAAGTTTTGCATTTCTATTACTTGTGTCCTTGGGTGATTAAGTGGCATGAGCAGCTGGTGAAAGCAGGGACTAAACATTTTATTAATTCCCCATATAACTACAATGATGTCATCTAGTCATGATGATTACCAGCTTTGTTCTGGAATGGTTGATAGGACTAACATCTCACATTGCAATGTGCTAAAAGGGGAAAGGGAGGCCAAATCTTCTGCCTAGTCAAGCTAGACAGTAGAATCTATCTATCTATGCTATCTATATTCATTATAACACTTTATGCAAAAATATTCTTATCTAATGGAGCAAAAAAAAAGGGCTGTGATCAATGGTTCTTTAATATTATAAATAAAGACCCAGATGAAACCAATGTGGTTTTAATATTGACCTCTGTTAATCACAGAAATGTACAGTTGCTCTGTACAGCAACTGAAAAAATTCTCAAAAGGAAGCACATAGTACAAGCTTTGATTTCAAAAGAGACCGTGAATCTTTTGCACTTTCATTGACACTCTGGTTACTGAGTACCCAAGACATTTTTTGAAAGCAGTATCTTAAAATACCTTCTTCTTAGAAGAGAACAGGTTAGAAATAAGAAATAGCGGGGGTGTAAAAGAGCACATTATGCGAAGAATTACTTAAACAATGATGACTTCATATAGAATCCATCTTATAGCTTTACGTTTCAAGACATTTGAGAACTAAGCACAAACCTACTGCAGTCATTATTATGACTTTATTAAAGATGAGGGACAGAGAATACAGTTTGACAACAATTTGTGGTATCTTATTTTTTGTAACAATATTTATACACACAGAGAAACACACAATCATTAATAAGTTTGCTCATTCATTGGCTGTGAACAAACTTTAGCATTTTAGAATCATGGGTGAAGGGTTATCATTTACCTACATTCACATGCAATTTCAGAAAAATTAGGCAATACATTGCTTATCAATGTAGAAATTTAAATATGAAATATAGGATTTCTGTGAGCTAGATTTAGTGCAATGCTAACATTTTTAGTTAAGTTTAAAATTTAACTAAGTACCATGACCACTGGCAGCTATAAATAATATAGATCCTTAGAATTTTAGAAGCTAGAAATGAAGGTTAATTTTTCAGGGGCACAGTGAGTAAATATCACAGTGTTATACCACATTTTACTGCAGACTGGAGTCAAGCTCTCCGAAATCAAAATCTCATTTCTCAGCCGCTGCACTAACTGATGCCGCAGGAAATCCTGAAGCTGATATCTTCAGCCTGCAGGGTACCAGTGAGAGTCAGCTCCTTGCTCTGTGTGAGGCTAATAAATACAGTCCAAAGAACCTCAGGATCTTACTATGCAATTACAAATTCACTAAATAGGTTCTGACTGTGAAAGCAGATCCAAACACATCTTTTTTGACCATGCATCAAAAGATGAGATTGCTGATAACTGTGAAAGAAATACTAATATATACGTGCATAAATTTGCATATATATGTATATATGTATTTATACATATTTTTAGATAAACCATGCGGTAGCTATAAAGCTTGAAATTATCAAAGAAAGCCTCAGTAAATACAAGAACATCAATAAGAAACAGTTCAGTCAGCTAAATCCTTCTTTTGACCCATGCATATATCACTCATTTAAGTTGTCAAGTCAACAAGGAGAACCATATTTATTACAATGGAATAGCAAGGATTGCATTTTAAACATGTGATGCCACTGTGGAAGCCATTCTCATGTACATTTATTCTCAGAGATTCAGGTACAGCTTAAAGGCATAAGCAAAATTGGCTGATGCCTACATCGCTTGTGGCAAATCCCTAGAAAGTAAAGTCTGCTACTCTTTTTGAGATACCAGAAAGCACTTACTGCTAGAAGGAGAAAACAAAAAGGGAGGGGTGGCTCCCAGCACCAGCCATTGCCTCTTTGCAGCAATATGGGCAAGAAATCAGATCTTACATGGGCTCTCCCCAGAGTTTTCCAACCCTTCTCTTGCAGGAGGAGGTTTCTTTGTCTTTCCTTAATTTTAAAAATCAAAAGCTCAAACAAAGAAAACTGAAAGGGTTAAATATCAGTAAAGAGGAGCTGGTGCCTTATGGCTTTGGAAGTTGTCTGGGAGGTTGGAAAATCTGTCTCACGTCATTCATATGACTGATTCAAAACAGATACTTAACATCTCATGTCCCCTGTTCCAGGTGAATGCCTCAGCAATTGACTATTTTAGAAAATGTCACCCTAGTGAAATTGGTTGTAAAAACAAAATAAGCAAGTCAGAAGAAAATAAAAAAGGAACATCCCAAGGGGGATCCTACAACAAGTCCACAGAAAATGCCTTCACTGCTGCAATGAGTATGCCTGAGGTTGAGATACTGTAACACATTTAGTTAGGCTTTAAATTGAAAAACAAAATAAAAGGCATAATTCTGAGAAGCCAAATTCTTAACACCAACTGGAGTGTGATATGTCATGAATTGGAAACAGCCTACTTTCAGCAATGAGTTTCTTAAAGAAGAGACTATTTCAATAGTCACTTAGCTGTAATTTAATTTTTTTAAACAACATTAAGAAATTCTGATTTTAACAATTACAACTCTGCTGTTTCTTTAAGAAATAGGCAGATAAACAGCTTACATGCACATCTACCAAAGTCCTTTTTACTTTATTTTTTCTGGTTTTTAGTTTAGTATTTTTCTGGTCTTTCTGGTTTTTAGCACTAGAAAGCTAAGACAATGTATGGTAGTTATAAACTTAATTGCTGCTTTTCAAGTTGCATCAATGTTAGTTGATGTTAGTCAGTTTTACATACTCTTTGGTTATAGGACTGCTAGACTCCATGGGTGAACAGCAGACTAACAAAATCTTTTAGAATCAGGATTTTTGGTTACTTTTTTTTTATACAATAGCAAGAATTTTTCATCTTTAAGCAGTATTCACAACTTCAGATTTTTAGTTGTGGTTTGTTTGTTTGCATGAACCACAACACTGAAAACATGTTGAATATTCTTGGATAAATATATTCCACACAAATTTTTACTGAGCATATTATTAATTTTTTTAAAAGTCTTTTCTCTAGAAGGTGTCATTGCTTGACACAAAAATGACACAGAAAGCCTCTAGTATCTGTATCACCAAGTATATAATTTTCCAGCTGAGACAGAAATAGAAATACAGCTGTATCTCAACACTAACATTCTTTGGGGAAATTCCAAGAATGCTTTTTGTCTTAAATTGTCATAAATACTCACTGTGAGGAAAACACATACACATACACACATGCTTCCCAAACCAGCTCAGCAGAGATTAAATTAACAATGACAAGGCAAGTCCTGATAAGGCAGGAATATGGAAAAGAAACTTCTCATTTCCTAATTTTACTTATGTTCATTTTGGACCTTTCCCAAAACTTGAATTAAATCTAATTGAAGTAAGAAATTTTCCATTGGCTCAGTCCCTTACAATAACTTTAAAGGGTTGATTTTTAGTTAACCTATAAATGCTAGCTACCTTCCATTACCTAATTATCTGAAAATAATTTTTCTTCCTGTGCTGCCTTTCTAACTTTGAAGAATGTCCCTTTATACATGTTCAAAACTACTTCATTTTCTTCCTCCATCATATCTCCTTCAAAGAAAAAACAAAATTAAAAATATTGTAGGATCCTGTGAACTCTGCAAAATAATTCATTTCCATTCTGTGGCAATGTCATGAAAGTGCTGTCTTAGCTAGCAAGATTAGTCTGCTTTAAACAAACAAACAAACAAAAAAACAAGCAAAGAAAATAAAACTAACTCTTCACTTAAGCCTGTGTATTTTCATGTGGCAAAAAAAGCCTTTAAACGGTAGTAAAAATCTCACAGTTTTCAATTTCCCTTCTTGACAAGTGGCAACTAGGGTAAGCACTGAAAATTCCTTGGTGCCAGTATTGTGGAATAAGGCACAAACCTGTCCCTGGTAAATAATGAATGAGTAACAAAATTACAAAGAAACATCACCTGAATACATAAGAAACAAGCAAACACACAAAAATGCCTTTTCAGTAACAGCCTCTTTTTATGCAGCAGTTCTTTACAAATCCCTGCACAGCATGTCATTAGATGTCACAAAATGTAAAGGACAGTACCAAATATTAGTGTAGTATTAGTAAGTAACTTTGGTATGTCCAGAACATAACTTAAACAGCTTGAAAATAATTGCTTTAAATTCTTAAATTGCAAGGAAAAAGTAAAATTAGAATAATTTTCAAAATTATTTCATAAACAAGTGTAAATTCATTGTCATGATCTGCTACATTACTGTTCTGGAACAGAAGGAGACCCATAACAATACTTAAAATGTTAACTGCAGAAAAATACACCTGTTTGAATGACAAAAGTCCATGAAAATAGTCCTTTCCAGAGCCCCAGAAAACAAAAAGATTGAGGAATAAAATTTTGAAGAACTCATGAGAAACCAGTCATAAGCACCAGGAAGGTGATAAGGTACTGGGTTTCCTTTGCAAATCACTCCTGGTCCTGCATGCTAAGCAGCAGCATTCCTGAGTTCAATAAAATTGTGACTTTCATGACAAAAAACCAAAAGGACATGATTAAAAAAGCAGTAAGGGTTGAAGGACTGGTGACAGTGTTTTAAGCAGTGATAACCAAAAGCCAGTATGCCACCTGTGCAGTGGAGTAGGCTGTGAACAGGAACTCAGCAGAGTCCTTTGGAGAGGTTTCCAAGCAACTGATCATCACATTTCCCATTAAACCTGGCATTCATTACTGCCTTCTTTTCAGATATTTTTTATTGCTAAGATTTTCATCTCCTTAAGACTCCATCCATCATGCAAAGTACAGTACACATGGCAATTTGACTGGAGAAATTTAAGATTATTCCACATATTTCTTTAAATAAAAATATAATCTGCCATTCCCGAAAGTTTCCGTTAAGAAACATGCATCACTTAAACATACAAAGTAGTTAAAAATGATTCTACAGGCAAGAAACCTTTTGTCAGAACTAGAAGAACCCTGATGTCTGGCTCAATATTAATTTTCTAAGTCATGTGTAAAACAGTAATGTCAACAGTAGCATTTGCACTTAACACAATTGACTAGCGAACATTCATATTTTGCACACTGTTTACATTGCTTAATGTGTTCCTGATTATTTCACTAAGTGACTATTTTGTGTGGTAGGTAATGGATAAGTTTTCTGGATAGTGCTTTTTCTAATAAGAGACAAATACATTGCAGCAGATTGCAGACACCTGAAATGTAACACATCATATGCTTGAGAATCCTCTACTGAAGAAAAAGTTGAACATCTCGTCCTTCTGAACCATAGATTAAAATAGTTCCATAGCTAACTATCTGACACATACTTTGGGGAACTGCTGTGGCTAAGAGAAAGTACAACTTCAGGAGAGACATAAAAAGGGGAGATCACAGCGGCTTTCCAATGGTCTCATAGCACCTTGTGGCATCCAGGTCAGTAGGACGTCCTTCTCAGTTCCAGATAATTCACGAGGGTTAGCTCAATCAGTCAGAAGTTCTGACTGCGCAAAAGGTGCAGGAGAGGAAAGCCTTGGATGCTGTGCCAGTGAGTTATTTACTCTCAGGGCAAGGGAACAACGGAGGGACAGGAGTCTCTGTTCATTCCTAGTAGCCTTTACATGAGATAAAGAAATACATCAGCCTATGTTTAAAACAATGTAGTGCTGTTAGTGCAAGTAGATGCCTCCTTCTTAATAGTTCATAACTCATGATCGCAAAGAAATAAGAACCTGAAACCGAGTAAAGTTTTTTTGCAACAAAACACATGAAACCAAACGGGACTGAAATACTTGATGGAAACAATATATCTAGCAGAATAGGTAAGAAAGAAATGTGTGCTCATTATGCTAATTAGACCAATGAGTTAATGGAAAATTTGAAACCATAATTTCTTTATCTGGAAAGAAAACAAAAAAATTACAGCAATCTGGCAGCAAAGTTATAGACAACAGTCAGAAAGCTCAACAGCTATGTTTAAAGAAAGCTAGTTGGAAAATGGTTGTAGTGTTACTTAGTTTCTAAAGGGAGACAAACTAGCAGCATAGAAGAGAATAAATAAAATAATTCTCCCTTTTCATAGCCTTAAGTACGTAAAGTTAGATGAAGAGGAAAAATTCAAAGAAGATCTTCAGTTTGGCTTTGAAACACTGTCCTTCCAAAAGATAAAAAAGCCTTCCTTCCAAATGCATGTGCATACATAACCAGTAGTCAATTTATTATGGCATGGTTTTTGCACATGAGATATCTAACCTCAATTATCTGCTCTTGCATCGGTTCCCTGACCACTCTGTATCTTTGCTTTTTGGGGATGTTGTTCTTGTATCGAGCTGAAATTCCACCTCTGCCAAAACAGATTAAATTAAGTTTTAATACTGCAAATATAACTTCATTGGAAAATTCTAACTGGCTGTGTTTTCAGGCGACTAAATGAGCTTCTGAAATATTTACAATAGTGGTACAATAACAACCTTGCTCTGCTAAGTATATTCATGGTATGTGTTTGTGGAATTCAAACTCCTTTTCTACGTATGGCAAACAAAGACTAGCTATTTGCAGTAAAACCAACAGCAGAAAAGCTGGACTACTGTAATTTCCTATATGAGTAGTTTTCTCTCATTTTCTACATCGCCAAGAGTAGCAGTTATGTAACAATGTACTATGTTTAGAAAATAAACTTGCAAGATGTAACTTAAAGTAAGAGAACTCTAATTCTGACCTTAAGATCGGACAAAAGCATTTTTTGAAAGTTCAGTCTCCTGAAATTTTCTGAACAGTTACTTGAAAAAATAAGTGTGATGTTCATCAGACATTGACAAGAAGGTACTTTGATTAGCAATAAGCATTACAAGAATGATTTAATTCCAAAAATTCTCTAAGTAGTATCTCCCATTTGATTCACTAACCAAATATTTTCCCTCAAAATGAAGGACAGAAGGATCTGGAGGATGAAGATCCACTGTGGATATTATAGAATCATAGAGTTGTTTAGGTTGGAAGGGATTTTAAAGATCATCTAGTTCCTCCCCACCCTGCAACGGGTTCTGACAGAATGTTTACATGCAGGAAAATAAACCCCCTCACCATCACTAAGATTATCGGTTGACATAACACTAACATCACTGGTTTTCTTTTATGTTATATACAGTAGGCTATATATTTTCCTTTTTCGACAGTAGATACTTGTAGCATAGTCTTACTAATGCAAAGTAATCTTAGACCCTTAGAGCATGACCTGTTTCTAATTAAATACTTACTCTACCCTGCCATATTCAATGGTAGATAAGTGCTCAGAAAGTGGTCTGTAATTTACATTACACTTCATATATCTGCTCACTTTGTACTTTTAGAGTCATGAAAAGGGCGAAATAAGTGTTTCATTTATCCCTCTTTTCTCAGGCTGACAAACCCTTTTCACTTGTCCAGACTAGATTTCGATAACCTGCTGTTAGACCCTGAGAGCACTATTGGGCCTGACTGTCCCTGCCCAGCCTCCCCTGGGGCCTTCCCCCTTGTGCCCAGGACCCCATTTCAGCTCGACTCAGGGCTGTCAATCCCTGTCCAGTCTCCAACCGGTCTCCAGCTCCATCTCTCCTGGGGTACACTGGAGCTAGCCTGTCTTGGCATGGACCCCTCATACATGTGCTCTTTCTATCCCTGCCTCTGGTGTCATCTCCTTGTGCTCCTGGCTAGAGCCCTTGGATGGACCCTGGCGCTGGCTCACCGCAGGCCATGCCAGGGGCTGTTGACAGACCCCAGAACCAGCCCCCCTGCTCAGAGCCCATGGAACTGCACCCCCTGGGCGAGGCCACTGGTTATGCCAGTGTCGCCCATGGGGCTCGGCTTCCCACTGCAGGGGCGCAGTCAGCCCTCACTGAACCCTGACACCTTCTTTCTCAGTAGGGTCTGAAATCCAGAATAACTATTCACCAATATATGTCTCAAACCTGTTTGTTTACAATGAGAGAATATTACCCACATTGTAGTGTTATAAATAACCTGGCAAGAGTCACTGCTTCCCCTTGAAAATGCAGGGATTGTAAATAGTTTTGTGTTTACAGAAATAATAAAAAGCTTTAGAAGTTCACAATTTTACCGGCTTCTTTATCTATGATAAAATTATTTCAAGATGTTAGTCCACTATAAGAAAGAGGATCACATATAAAAGCATTTGAGTAGCAGCAATTCAGCATCTGTATGGAATTTCACAGTCAACCTACTGCCTGATAAACAAAAGAATCCATATGATAAATTTAGTGTTTGTACAAGAACAATCAGGACCTAAAGAGAAATATGCATTCGAAGGACGTCAGCTTTACCATTCAGATACAGCTTTTTGTGTATAATAATTAAAAACAGAACAATTTCTTCAAGGATTATCATAAATAAATTGGTTTTTCAAGGATTTCAGCACTGATTATATATAAATAGAATATATATCTTTGCAGTTTATTAAAATTGTAGGGAGAAAACTTCAGGACTGAAAATTACTAAAATTTTTTCTGTCTACATGACCACTTGTTATGCCACATAGGACTAACCAACACAGTGGCTGGAAGATAACAATTACTTCAAAGGAGAGCGAGTCCTCAATTTTGTTTTATTTTCTTGCAACAACGATGGGTGTAGTCATCATCACAGCAGCTTTCTGCTGTGTTCTGCACCCCATCACTGTAAGCCACTTTGTGTGCAGCACTGACAATCACATCAAAATTTTTTAGTCCTGATATTGTATTATAATTTATATATTTATTTATAATTATTGTATTATAAGAGAGCAGAAGGGTAAAAGGAAGAAAGGATTGTAAATGGTGCTAAAGCTTCTCCCATTAAAGCTGGAAAGCATTTAGCTGCACTGAATGAGATAACTTTGCAACTGTCCTGGACCGTCATTCAGTTTGGAATGACAGTCCTTAATCCTACTTCATTTTTAGTGTTGATGTCATTGCTTTGCTTGGTTAGCTTTTGAAAAGCATGTCTTGATGCTTTTAATTTCTTAGCCAAACTCTGCTCACTACTTCATTTCCCTCGCACCAGCCAGCTATCTAATAACCCCAATACTAAAAAACTTTCATTGCTTGAGTAGAAAGTAGCGGACTCTATTGCTTACCTTCAGCTGTGACCTAAAACTATACTGAAATCCCAGACCAGAAAGAGGTGTTGCTGGTCTAACCAACTACAACTTTTCAGTGCTGCTGAATAGTACTGCTTATTAATAGCTGCAATTTATGATTCAACACTAAAAGGAAAGAGGTCATTTTCAGAAGCGGCAGAGCTTCCTGTTTACCAAGGATGTATTACCAATGTGTGGCCATCAGCCTGATTGCTAACAATGGCTGTTCCAAAGCCTTATAAAGTTAACTTCAGATTATAACAATGGAAAATATAAATCAAGTAAAGATTTACATATATCCAGGTCACAGGCTGAGTATTACACTGTAATTGCAGTACATTCAGTATGTTTCTGGCAATTTTCATAGCAGGGAGCTATTATAATGACACTCTTCAAAATCTTGATTTGAGAATAATGTTCAAAACTAAAATAAAAAAAAACACTCTCAAAAATAACCTTCCTCTGGAAACTAGGAACATTGTCTTCTACCATGACAGGTACTCATCCACCCCTTCAAAACTGGCATTTCAAATATTCATGGATCAGGAGAAGGTTGAGAACCACTCTGGTGTCACTGTGATAGACAGACTTGGGATTCTGATCTCCCTAATTCAAAGCTTTTTGTCTTAAAACAGATGAGTTGCATAAACAGAAATAACAGAAATAACAGAAGAGACTGGAATCCTGGGACTCCTCCTTTCCTAAAGAAGTGTTATAGCTATTAAGCCAGAATTTGTCTCCTTTTGCTTCTTTTTCCAGGCCTCTGAATTTAGTATGCACAGCTGCACAGTGCCTTGTTTCCCCCAGAAGTTATAGAGATTGCTGTCGTCAAAATAATTGGATGAGGCATTTGGGAAATGTGGGTTCAAATCCTTCAAATCAAGAAGACTTACAAAATAATGCTCCCATTTCCTGAGCATGTGCTGTAACTCCATAACACATATACACGTTGTGCGCTTTCAAAGGAGTAGTTTGCACCGAGTAAAATGTTATCGTGTAAAATAAATGCAGCAAATGTTTATGGGTAGCTCATTCAAAACTATTCAGTTAATTTCTACCCTGTTGTACAGGGTAGAATGATTCTCATCATATTCACTGAACATAAAAGAAGAGCATTCCATAAAACTTTATCAGCATCTATTGTGAAAGCCCCCAGGAAGTTTTAAAAGCTCTCTAGAAATACATCTAGTTTCCACAGAATTCAAAACTGAGCATAAATGTATTTGTCCATGCTATTATATCAATAAATTACATATACGAAATCTATATTCAGGATAACACTACTGAGGTTTTACCACTTTGAAAAATGGATGCCTAAAATGCAAGATTTAGGTACATTCTAAAAATATATGTGTCAACAACTGATGCTTATATTATTTCCACAGAATTTTGAATTCAAGCACATACTCCCCCCACGCACACTAAAAAAGACCATGATATCTCACTCTCTAATAGCAGCTATTCCAGCCTCAGACAATGAACTGGGAAGGCGGTATTTTTGGGTTGTTGCAGAAGTAGTAGAAGACCCACAGGAAGTGACAGTCATCTGTCCCTGTCTCGTGATTGTTTGAGGCTGTTGTGCTCACACATTAACTGGGGATTAGAAGTCGAAGCATAGGCAAGGTAAGTTTATTTCACAGACAGTGAATTTCAGATCTACATACAAATCTTACTAACTCTTCATTGATAAGGATATTAATAAGAGCTACTACAGGTATTAAGTAAGCAGTTTATGGAGTTCCAGTCGTTTCTTTTTCTTTCCCCCCTTTTTTTTTTCTTTTCTTTTTACATTTATTTAAAGGAGGTTACTCTGAGGAAGGAGTTTGACTTAAGGCTTCTGAAAACCAATTCTGGCATTAGAGGCTCCCATTGTTTTATCAGGATGACCAAAGGCCAGCTACCAAGTGGACTTCTATACTGCCTGTTGCTAGCTCAGTATTATTCACTAATCATTTACATGACAGGAAAAATATTTTATTACATTTCCAGATTAAACAAGGTGGGATAAATTGCAGAACAATTTGAGGTCAGGGACAGTATCAAAAATTATCTTGACAGATCAAAGAAATAACATGAAAAAATAGATAAAACTCTAGAGAAACAAGTGTAAATTATCATATTAAGCAGATGTAATCAAACAAATACAGAAAGGATGAAGAACAGCTGGCTAGGTATTTGTTCTGTAGAAAAGGATCTATCAATTATAATAGATTATAAACTGAATACCAGTCATACTACATTTCCTAAAAAAGTTAATTGCCATCCTTGGATGTACACAAAGCAGGATAGTTGTGGAATCTTTAGCTTTAAAGATCTAACAATCTTTAAAAAAGTACAGTTAACATTTACACACATTGCCTCAGTACAGCTGACCCTGACACTGGGCAGTGGAATAGTTTTATTCCATGCTTTTGATTCAATGGAACTTCCTCTGAAAATAACAGCGGGATGTCTACAAAGTGAACACATTCTGGACCATACTTATTCAAAACAAACAAGCAGGAAATAAAAGAGTTGTTAAGAGAAAAAGAAAGAGTGTAGAGCATACAATCATCAGTTCACCAGTACTGGCAGTAGCCACTGCTCAGAACATACCATTTAGAAACAAATGATGGTCCTATAAGGACTCATTCAATAGCTAGTGCAGCCAACACGGGTTGATACACTGGTTTTGTCTGACCCATTTAACATTATCCAAAGACACTAAACATACCTAGAATAGATACTGGCATTGCAGATGTTTGCCCACAGCTTTGGGATAAGAAATGCTGAGGTGGATCTAAAAGCAACGTGTGTTTCATTTGTTATGGCATCATGGCTCATGGCAGTGTCAAGATAAAAAAAAAAGGGGGGGGGGGCGTGGGGGGAATCCTGGTAATTCTTTGTTTAGAAAAGAAAGAATCTTTATCTTGAAAGCAAACAACATGAAATTAAGGAAGTCTTCAATGCCTGGCTTATCTGCAAAATTAAAGCCTGTGAACTATGCAGCTTAGCTAGTGCACCATACCTCAGCAATTACACAGCATTAGTTCATCTTGTATCTTGTGGAAGATGACCTTCACAGGATTTCTTATTTAAAAATAACAAAAAAAAAGATCAAAAGATCTTTATGGTTTATGGTAAAGCACAGGAACACCTGGCACTGTGAGTCCAGGCATCATGAGAGTGTAAGGGGTATAAGGGGGTATAACTTGTGAGTGGAGAAGTAGGTGTTTAGCTCTGGAACTGTGAATCAAGCAAAAAGTAGCAAGAAGAAATGTGAATTTGAAGAGCAAAAAAATCAAAAGTATAAGATCTGTTAAATTGCAGATTAACAAAACATGATATTTTACTTGTGGGTATCGAGTCTAGAACAGACTATCATGCTTGAAACACCCCCACAGTAACTTCCATCCTTAGCACGCTGGAGAGAATATAGGGAAAATGTAAGAAATACAGGGCGAGGTACCTTGCAGATCTGCATTAGATCCACCATAAACAAAAGGTGTAAGTATAACATCCTTGTTCCTTGTACATGTTGTAGCTTGATATTCACAGCTAGCCATTGCCTTATATGTCCTGCTAACAGTTGTACACACTTTACTGTGTAATGCCTAATAGCTGCAATCATTACATACAATGGGGCCAAGCTAAAGAAGTCAGGAGAGTACATTATTACTGACTTCTGTCCATTCAGGACAGAAACCTATTTTCTGTTTAATGTGCATGCACTATTAGTAATTATGTGCAAATGAACTGTCGATGGAGACAAGTGTAATAAGAAAATCCTGAAGTAAGCAGAGGTTTTAGCAAGTGCAGAATATTAGCACAGCTCTAATGGGACAAGTACTAGAAACTCACTGAGAAGCTTTTAGCTCTAATATATATAAGGCATTAGATACTGTCAAAGTTTTGACTATCATCTTGTATCAATCAACTAACTTGAATGTCAATTTTTAATAAAAATATTTAATAAAACATGTTTTGGTCCCATATGAATCAATCCATCTCCTGCTTTCCAAGTAGGGGACATGATAAGTGTTTAGCATTCTCTGGTGTAGCCTGTTTTCTGCATCTTCTGTTAGATAATCACTGGAACCTTGTATTTTAGACAGAATCTTCTCAGCACATACAGTATTTCAAAATATTGCATGAAGTCTATAATATTTAAAAGACTTTAATCTGCCATAAGGATAATTTTGTCTTTGAAGTATATATATTTGGACAGGCAAGGTAATTCTCTTAGTTTTATACTGTGTACAAGTTTCAGCCTTTCTTGTGAACTTGTTCAATGAACAGAATGTCAAAAAACTGCAGAAACACGTACTAGTGTGAACAGAAGACGATTCCCAAAGAAATGGAGAAGCTGTCTACCCTGACAACAAAACCTTTGTTGTAAAGTTTTTTTTAAGCAAGTATAGTTCTAAGCATATTCAATATTACCTAGGCAGAATATGCTCCTTTCAATGCTACTGACTTTACGGCTTGTCAATACTACTTACTTTGTCCTAGGAGTACAGGGGTGGATGAGGAGTGTATGCCTCCTACTTACCGAGAGCTGATGGCTTATGTTGGGCACTGCTACTAACTCTGATGCCCACACAGATGCATGACAGCAATTTAATTATCTATGAATTATCAAGGATTCTCAATTGTTTAATTGTTGCAGGTCAGGCAACTAATAAAAAGGCTGCCTCCTGCACAAAAATCCCTTGCGTTTTGAAGAAAGGACCTTTTTTATTTCTTTTTTTTTCAGGAGAATCTGGTTTAGGTATAGCTAACCTAGGACAAGGCTACAGTTTCAGTCATGAAAAAAGCATCCCAGCTTGCATTAAGACAGAAATCCTCTTTTTCTCCTTCTCAGTTTTATGATATGGTGACACAAAGACTAGAGGAACATATGTGACAGTAAAGGGGTAAGGAACATCAAAATAATCTTTAAATCATTTACTAAACTGTATTTCTTTACTTCTTTAAAAACATTAAGCAAATTGTGCAAAACAGTATCTTCTTCTTTGACTGAGCAGACTTACCCATGTCTCAGGGCACTGTGAGGGCTGCAGCTCTCCATGGGCCAGTATCACAAGGGCTCCCCATGCAGGTAGCTTGAGGGCAGGGCCTGGCAGCCTGGGCCTGTCCCACCACCTCAGGCAGGATCAGGGCAGCTGGGGGGCTGTCATGGTTTGGGCTGGGCTGGCCACTAAGACAAATGACAGATGCTCTCTTTAATCTCTTTCCCTTCAGAGAAGGGGAGAGAGACTTATAAGTTGAAAAGAAATTAAACTACTTTAATGAAGTACTAGTAGTAAAATAATAAAAAGAAAAAGATAATAATAATAAAATAATGAAATATATACAATATATAGAAAACCTGGTACTGAGCTCCCACGATGACAATCATGTCACCGTCAGGCACTGGGAAAGTCCCAAACTGGACTCAGCGACAGATGGGAGCTGAACTCAGGAAGTGGATTTAGGAACACACAGATCAGGATCAAAGCCAGACAAAGAGACAAGAATCCTTCTTGGACACCAGCCACTGAAGAAAGAGAGCCACCCCTTTGTTCCCTCAGCTTTTATGCTGAACATGGCAGATGGGATGGAATACCCTATTGGTCAGTTTGGGTCACCTGTCCTGTCCGCTCCTCCCCACAGGTGCGACCCCTCTACACTTTTCTGCTTATAGCTCTCCAATGGGGCAAATAACAAAGTTAGTGGGCCTTGGCTGTTATAGCAATAAGTATAAGCAAGAGCGTCTCTGCATACCATTCCTTGGTATTCACTATAAACATCAGGAAAGGATCCAGAGGAGACCTCTGGAAGATGATCAGAGGGCTGGAGTACCTCTCCTATGAAGACAGGCTGAGAGAGTTGGGGTTGTTCAGCCTGGAGAAGAGAAGACTCCGGGGAGACCTTGTAGCAGCCTTCCAGTACCTAAGAGGGGCCTGCAGGAAAGCTGGAGGGGGATGTTTTACAAACTGGAAGAGGGTAGATTTAGATTGGATATCAGGAAGCAATTTTTCACTATGAGGGTGGAGAGACACTGGAACAGGTTGCCCAGAGAAGCTGTGGATGCCCCATCCCTGGAGGTGTTCAAGACCAGGCTGGATGGGGCTTTGAGCAACCTGCTCTAGTGGGAGGTGTCCCTGCCCATGGCAGGGGGGTTGGAACTCGATGACCTTTAAGGTCCCTTCCAACTCTAACCATTCTGTGATTCTACGATTCTATGATGAGACCTGACCTGCTAGAAGCCGACACTGTGTGAAAAATATGCCATTCATTTCAGAGAGTTAGCAGAGGCTTAACTGAAAAGCCTCTTTTTTCAGTTTTTTCATTTTCAGTTTTTTTTCATTCATTTCAGAGGCTAAACTGAAAAGTAAAATTACTGAAAAGAAAATTGGTTCTGTTTTACCTCACACCATGACAGAGGTATCGAGGCAGCCCCAAGTCCCCAGCATCAGCCACTTCCCAGGGTCGCAGCCAGGCCGGGCCGTGGGCCTGTGGGTGGGCCCAGCTCAGCAGGGCCCTCAGTTAGGCAGGGCTGAGGTGCAGCAGGGCCTGTAGCTCAGGCCCCACCATGGAGCCTCACCTGGAAGCAGATCCCACAGGCCAGGGGTCAGCCCTGATCTCCCCTTGGCACGTCTGGGAGCCTCTCCCCACAGTCACCATTGGGAAGGGGCCATCCCTGGCTGCATCCTGGGCCTGGTAGCCAGGAGTACTGGGGGATAGCAGGGCCAACCTCTGGCCAGTGCCTGGGAATAGGAGACCGAGTCCATTGCTGGATTCCCATCTGGGCACACATCACTGTGCAGGCCTGAGTATAGGGTAGTTCCATCCGTGTCAAGTCTCTTATTTAAGGCTTTTTAGAACAACACCAAAATTTTATGGAAGTTTACAATCCACTGTGCTATTCTATAAGAGTTAATATTTTCAAACCACATGAAAACATTAATTTATGGATACTTCTGGACAAAAATCCAGTGTAAAAGGTAGATGGGTGCACGCACTGAGGAAAATCTATTTCCAAATTTCAGTTTGATTTAATGAACTGATAGGGTTCTTATTTCTAAGATTGTTTTTACTCTGTCCTCGGTCATGTTCCATAAGATGAGACAGGAATTGTACCAAGGATCTTGTCAAGGACTAGCCTGACAGCAGCCTAAATCTATTCTTTTATACTGAAGAGTGTAAGCACTACTCAGGTAGTAACCACATTCCAGAGAAAATGTATTTTCTCCAGCCTGTTTCTGCAAGTATGCTCCAAAGGACAGCACTCCCCCAAAGCAGAATCGAAAAACTGCTCTTTTGAAGAAAAAGACATCCTTCCCTCCTCAAAAGCTACAGGACTTGCAAAGGCTGAGAGAAAGGACTCTAACAATGTAGGGACGAATACAGCAGAATCAGAGGAGGCACAGATATAGGCTTGAGGCACCGCTGCAGACACTGCACACTTAAGCAGGAGTCTTAAAAAGGTGTCTTGCTCCATCACCCCCTGCCTCTGGTTCCCCTCCTTGTCTATATGCATTTTGTGATCATTAAGAAGTTCTAAACACTTGAAAATATTTTCTTGGCCAGCATTCTGGTGCATTTCCAGAGACATGACAAGTCTCCACCATGACAGGGATAGATGTGGTGGCATGGTAGGTAATTAAGCCACTTTGTGGAGAGGTCTACAGAGAGAGTGGAAGGCAGGAAAGTCAGGTTGCAAGATCACAATTCAAATGAAGTGGCTAATTAGCATTGCATGTGACAGAAGGCATGGCAGAAGCCAATGCAAGATGCCACTCAGACTCACAAAGTTTGATGCACAGAGACTTCATATGAAACTCTACAGCAGTTTGACAGGTGTCCACAAAAAGAAATTTCACTTAAATTGTCACACATTGATTAAAAGATTGATTTGTTAGAATAAAACAAGTCAGATCCAACATCAAGATTATAGTGTAGGTACATCCCTATGCTTACTTTATTAGACATTTGTCTTTCAAGCATGTTGTTGAAGGGACCCAAACCTTTTGTTGATTTTACCTCTTAATTTTTCCCTCATTTGATTCTACAGTTGAAAAATATCTACTTAGCAGTTCTACTTCTATTTTTGCCCCTACCCTGCTTTGTGCCAGCATTTAGCATACATTTCACTGAGCTGTGCAAGCATGCTATTCACTTTTGCTGTGAACAAGGAATCTTCAAGGCTCAGATGATGTGGGAGGGAAAGAGGAGATGGAAGTAGGTAGCATAGCTACAGCCATCAGCACTTAGGTCTGCTTAGACTGTCACTGAAACCCGGGCTTAATTCACCAGTACAGTTTATGATGCATCCTTTTATCTTGCTAACTAACCTAACCTACTGCAATGTCTGAGTACAGCTCTGTATCAGCAAAGCAAGTTAGGTTAGTGTGCAATGCATTTGTTAATTCTGGATGAATATCCTGTGATATCAGGCAGCAGTAAACTGTCTATATAGTTCACAAACATGAAGTTAGCTTCAGACAAAACAGTCACCCTGAAACAGAATTACATACTCAGCAAAAGAGCTCTCCCCAAACATCCAGTGCATGTCTGTGAAGTGCAGTTTCTGAAATGAAAAGACTGTATTTGGACTGACTAAGCAAAGCCCTTTAGCATGGATTTAAGGGCATGCTTAATTAGACCATTGTTAAACTAAATAATCTTTGTTCAACTAGTCTGCAGTTTTCCACTTTGTAAGTACATGACACAAAGTATTTTTCAATAGATGTGGCTTAAAGAAATTTCACAGTGGTATGAATCAGAATCCTTCTCAAATCAGATTTCTTTATTGAATTTTTACTTTTCAATAAGACATACAATTTGAGTAAGACATTTAGCAATTAATTGCTTATGACTATAAACATGTATTTTAATGAGGAAAAAAATTGTAAGGTATCTAAAGTTGTTACTGTTGTACAAAGCATTGTAAGAGTATTGTGCAATCTTACAATGCCAATAAACTACAAAAACTTTACTGAAATAATTTAATGGAATAATTCCTTTACTGGAATAATTACTACTGAATTATTAAATACGTGTATTAGAATTAAAATATACAAGTCTTTGGTTGTGTTGGGTTTACCTTAGCTGGAATGTTTTGTCCATCTCTTCCTCTAAACTCTGCACCTTAAATGGAAGCTTTCCATATGTTATGTATACTGAGCATATGTATGCTAAAGACATTCAGTTACATATGCCAAAATTTTTTATATTTTTTATAGATATTTTATATAGGTGGGTTGAATGGTTTATCCTGAGAGTTTTCTGCTACTGTCATCAGTAAAGGTTAGTTCTGATTTTTGCTAACAAGAGCTAAAAAATCATATCTGTATATTATCTTCTCTGGTTTATCATTCACCATTATCATTTATCAATTTACTAATAATTTTGTCTCTCCCCTGTGAAAATGTCAGTATTACAGCCAAGAAAGTCCTTCCTTTGACTGTTGCTAATTTAAAATTATTTGTTTTACAATGTTCTTAACAAGGCTTATTCTTCTTTCTTCGTGAATATGTCTAATTGTCAATGGGAGTTTTATAGTTTTATAAAAGGGATGACATACCTCAAAGTGTAGTTTCTGTTCATCCCAGTTAGTTTAAAGTTTGGATTGGAGAAGAGCAGACTTCAGCTTTCATTTAAATTCATTAATACTGCTATGAAATCATTTAGTTTTCTTATGTATTACAGCAGCTGCTAGTGTAGCTTAAAATAAAATGGTAAGGGACCATTCTGATTTCCACAGAACAGTCTTTACGGGCTTGAATTTGGTAAAGACATCACGCTATCCTTTGATGACTGTTCCCTGGATGACTATCTCCCTAACAACAGATGATGCTTGTGTAATATTGTCTGAAACAAAAGGGCTTCAGTTTGTAATCCTACCCTCAGCACAGTTTGATTAACAAAACAGGCAAGACAGGGAGCCAGATTACTTAAAAGTGAAACCCTCTCACCAAAATCCCCAAAAATCCCATGAGGTTCTTAACTCAGAAGATTGTATCTCACCTTAATGACCTCACTTCTTAGAATACAAGAAACCACTTTTAAGAATAACAGATCTCTCTTCTTGCTTCCCCTTACCCCTGTTTAATGGCAAATTGGTTCCAAGAAGATGAGAACTCCTGTTATATTCCTATAACCTGCATGCTCACCAAAGTCTAAAGACAACCATCTGTATAAACTCCACCAGAAAATATTCTCCCGCTTCGGTTGAGAGCATAGACATAAAATCTCAAGGACTTCTTCACAATTGATTTGCTTGTCATGATCACCCTCTGGAATTACAGAATCACAGAATCACAGAATCACAGAACTGTAGATGTTGGAAGGGATCTCTGGAGATCATCGAGTCCAACCCCCCTGCCAAAGCAGGTTCACCTACAGCAGGTTGGACAGGAATGCACCCAGGCAGGTTTTGAATGTCTCCAGAGAAGAAGACTCCACAACCTCTCTGGGCAGCCTGTTCCAGTGCTCTGCCGCCCTCAAAGTAAAGAAGTTCCTCCTCATGTTGAGATGGAACTTCCTGTGTTCAAGTTTGTGCCCCTTGTTCCTGGCACTGGGCACCACTGAAAAGAGTCTGGCCCCATCCTCTTGACACCACCCTTTAGATATTTATAAGCATTGATGAGTTTCCCTCTCAGACTTCTCTTCTCCAGGCTAAACAGACCCAGGTCTCTCAGCCTTTCATCATAAGAGGTGCTCCATTCCCTTGATCATCTTTGTAGCCCTCTGCTGGACTCTCTCCAGTAGTTCCCAGTCTTTCTTGAACTGGAGTCCCAGTACTGGACACAGTACTCCAGATGTGGCCTCACCAGGGCAGAGTAGAGGGGGAGGATGTCCTCTCTCAACCTGCTGACCATGCTATTTTAAATGTATCGTTGCTGGCTCATGGTCAACTTGTTGTCCACCAGGACTTCCAGGTCCCAGGAATGTTCTCAAATGCATCTGTTTTCCAGGTTTCCTACCCTGCATTAAACCAGGAGTCTGATAAGGGAAGAAAGTTTTTAAAATATCCACAGTACACATTAACGTCTTTCTGAAAATCTAGACATTTCCTTCATTCATTATGGTTCATATATATCCAAAGATGTACCCTCAAGCCACTACTTCATAGTTCTGCTGCTGAATAATGCTTCCAATAAATAGAACTATAACCATAATATTTATGATTTAATATTAAAAAATCAATTTTTCATTTCTGTAAGGGTTGCACACCCTCCTATTTATTATAAATAATAGCCTTTATTCAGAACATAAAGGGCAGACTTGAAAAGAGTATGGAAATACTCTCTGATAGCTAAGACAAAAATGGCAAATTAAAAAGAAGGGAAAAAAAATCCTAACAAAAAACCCTGAACAGCAATATTTGTCAGCTTTACACATTCAAAGGTTGGAAAATAAAAGCAAATCTTATTTGAATATATTCCAAATGACAGCCCTTGTGAGAAACTGAAAGGAGTTCATGAGATTTAATAATTAACCTTCACAGAGGATGTACACCATGCCAGGTTTTTACTCTTCCTGTGCTCTGTTTTGTGCCTTTAGATTTTTATATTTCAGGCAAAAAGTCAATGAGGCACAGACTTCTCTGAGAACCCACTTTGAGGCCCCATTTTCATAGAAAGGTACATTTGCCAAACAGCATCACTTATTCTTAAGCCAAAAACAATGAGTCACTTAGGAGTCTAAATTAGAAAAGATCAGAGTAATAAAATCTTTACAAGCTGTAAGATGGTTCAGTGTTTGGGTATATGACTTCTATGAGGGTAAACTTGGAAAATCCTGAATAATTCTGCTATAATGCTGTTTGGAACAATCCCTAACCTTTCAACCAAATCAATTATTTATGAAAGAGTGAATGCTTTGTTTAAAATTGCATCTGTATTTTTAGGAAGTGCTGGAGTAAACATGATTTTGGTGTTTAATACCAGCCTAATAAATTCTGAGTGCTGCAGCAGAGTGGACAAGAGAGAGAATAAATTCTCTGAAGTTTTAATTAAACACTAATGTGTTTTAGGATTGTAAAAGTGTTTTGATAAATTGATGAATACAAAACACGGAATTCAATTACCCATTCTTGCTTAGATTTTAGAAACGCGGTAAGTGTATGTGGAAGGAAAAGAAATTAAATAACAAAGGGATGTCATCTGTCAGATCTACTAGGGACCTAAGGGGAGGGATGTGCTGAGCCTTGCAGGGAATCTCCATTATAGTGCATCCGTCCCTGCAGGCTGTGCTGTGGCATCTGCAAGAATGCCCTCTGAACTTTTTTACACCTAGCAGAGTTCTGAGTACACATTGTTTTCTACAAGTGGGAGAGGATTTTTAGATTCATGTTAAATAGCCCAATTCTGACCTGACTTTAAGAAAGATGTTCTACATTTAGAATAACAACAATAAAAAAGCAAGTTTCTTTTCAAACTTATTATTCCCTTTTTCTGCTTTTTCAAATTACAATTAATAAATGGTGAACTCAGTTTCATGTTTAGAATTACAGAAGGATTTAGTTTTAATTTCTGGTTAAATTGTGCTTGTACACCCATCGGTTATTAATTTTAGCACTGAGTGTTTCCCTTAATGTTTTTCTGTGTCCTTAAAAAGTTTTCCTGTGCTTTAAGATTTATTGAACATCTCTCCAATTACAGATTATGTATATTTGGGGCATTTTTAGATAGAAAATATTTACTATATGGGTGTAAATAGGAAAGATTATGATCTAAGTGGTAGTCTTTCTACTTTGTAGATACACGGTGATAAAAGATATAGTCAATAGTAGAAACTGGAGTGAACAGAAATACGCTGTAGTCAGAATAGACTTGGTGCAACACAGGAGCCATGTCCTTTTAATCTGCTCCTTTACGCTTACAAAGGGCAAAATGGTGTGCTGGCAAAGTAATACATTTGTCAACTCACAGCAACTGTCCTCATGGGAATTAAGGATGACCTCCATAGCACGCCTAATTCCCAGATATTCCCTGCTAAATTTTATGCCATTTTAACAACCCAAATCACATTTTGTATTTCTTCTTGTACATAGCAATAAAAAGAATACAAAAATTACTGGGGTAAGCTTTCAGAAAATCATCAATGACCCACTTTATAAAAGACTGCTACTACATTGTCTTGAAATGATTGTTGGGCTCAGAAGTTTGAATAGCTGGGGTGATTTTTGTAAGGAAGCGTTAGTTTAAATTGCTAAGCCCACTGAATAGCCAGCAATCATTAAAAGGTTTTCTAGTTTAATGGCATTATTTATCTTCATGCTGTGAACTGTACTTGGCAGCAGACTTCTAATGTTTAAAACATACACAACTTCTTATAAAAGCAGCGAATAATCTAACATAGGAAATATCCAACTTATACTAGCAGCTGCATACTCTTTCAAGGTCTATAGTAGAAGGATGAGACTGTAGAAATCTAGTCTAGTACAAGGCAGATCAGTTGGAATCGTGACATTTCATAAGCTTTTTCAAAATGCTTCTTTCCACACGATTATTAAAAAAAAAAAAAAAGCAAGGCAGAGACAAAATGCTAGTCTTTTTAAGTTATAATCTCTATGGCAGCAGTGACGATAGCTGTTCATTTCAACATTTCAAACAATAAATAGTTTCTAGACCAATCTGGTTTTGTTCATTCTTTTTTCCAAAGAAGACCATTATGACCTTAACTCCTGCAGCAGCATACCAACATTAAAAAACAGCCCTGCATATACTGATGTAGATGTGAGGGAGCGGAGTCAGATAACGGTCTGTTAGAGAAGTCGAGACATTCCACCGACAGTACACCTCTTTGGTGACCTCTGGATAATATGCCTTTCTAGGATAGGTACCAATTTCAATATATTCCTCTACAGAAAGTCATATAGTGAATTGCTTAAATGTATTCCCTTTTCTTTCATTTACACAGCAATTTGACGAGAAAGATTTGTTTTCCTCTCTCGCTGTGTATCGTCCCAAGGAGACAAGAAAATGAAAATCATGTTGAAATAGTCAGAACTCCTTGCGCTCCTTTTAAAGAAAATGAAATTTTCTGTTGGGGATTGGGTATTTCTGAAGGTCAATACCATACGAGATTCTCCAATAATTTAGTTAGTTCCTGAAAGGCTGAGAGAGCTGGGACTCTTTAGCCTGGAGAAGAGAAGGCTGAAGGGAGACCTTATTAATGCTTATAAGTATCTAAAGGGTGGGTTGCAGGAGGATGGAGCTGGACTCTTTTCAGTGGCTCCCAGTGATAGGTTGAGGGGCAACGGGCACAAGCTGGAACATAGGGAGTTCCATTCAAATATGAGGAAAAACTTCTTTACGGTGAGGGTGACAGAGCACTGGAACAAGCTGCCCAGGGAGGTTGTGGAGTCCCCTTCTCTGGACATCTTAAAGACCTGCCTTGATGCAGTCCTGAGTAATGTGCTCTGGGCAATCCTGCTTCAGCAGGGGAGTTGGACTAGATGATCTCTAGAGGTCCCTTCCAACTCTGACAATTCTGTGATTCCTAACCTAGAGGAATAAAATGTACACATTTCTGTTATATTTTTGCAAATGAAGAGCTGCTTCCCAGCTCCTGGACAAGCAGTTGTTTTCCTGACTTCTGGCTATGTTACTTAGAAGTTGTTTACATAAAATACCATTTTCCCTGTCCTCCTCAATCCTTTCCACTCCCAGACTGATATCCCTGTAGTGTGTGTCCCATGTACTAGTGCAAAGTAATCATACTGCATCACGAAATAGTGATGAAAGGGATATAATAATCATAAATGCAGGTGGCTTGGAAACCATATTTAACTGTCTGGTTAGGTAAGAAAAGCTACATCAGGAAACAGAATCAAGTATTTAAGCTACTCGAGCCCTCTGCCCAGTGCCCACATGTCTGTGCACTACATGTTAGATGTTTACATGTTTAACCTCCTGTACATATGGGAGTCCAGTCTGCATAATATCACATTGTCTTTCATTGACTGACTCCTCAGTGAATAGGCTGATACTCTGCAATCTATATATTGATGGTCATTTTTCTCAGTAGAAACCTGAAAAATTACATTCTTGGAAAAATTTCTTTTCTATCCATTCCCCCTTCAAGCACGGAGAAAAAAGGAATGCAACATCAAATGTAGTGTAAGGTATGACATAGCACCAGTTCTTAGCAGCACAGTTTACACCAGAAAATCACCCTGGTCAAGCTGTAGACCTAAAGAAGATATTAGGGGGATGCACAAGCGGAGATACAGCAGGAGACACCTGAGCTGACACAGCACCCAGAGGGACTGTGGTTCGTGGAGGAACCCATGCTGCAGGAGTTGAGTGACAAACAGGGAGCAGCAAAAAGCAAAGAAAAGACAACACACGGACCCCCACCTCCTCTGCTGCCCATCGCCTCACCGAGGGGATGGAGCATAAAGTGCAGCAAGGGGACTAGAGGTGAGGAAGTGAGGAAGAAAGGTGTCTGGAGTGAAGCTGAGGTTTAATTGTTTACCTGTTTATTAATACCAGAATCAGTAATCAAAAGTTTATGCTAACTGGCAATAAATTAAATTAAATGAAGTGAATTTCCCCAATTTGAGACTGATTTTGGCCCATCACAGATACTGTGAAGAAAAAGGTTGAAAACTATTAAAGTACTTTATTTCCTGACTTTTTTACACTGGAAGAAAAGATAGTTTCAGAAAACCTGTTTAGTTCAATTGTACAAAAAAAAAAAACAATTCCCCAAAACCAGATTAAAAATATTCTTAAGCATCTGGAAAAAATAATCATCCTTTATTAAGCCACCTAAAAACTTCTTTCTCTTGCACTTCAAGGGTTATAGGGTCTGCCCCACAAACGCTCAGATTTGAAACAATGACCTTTTACCCACTGTCTTAACTTCTATGTGGTTTAATATTCCTATTTAGTAGCCATACCTATCTTCTTTGAAAAAGAAAAATAGAGAAAGAAGAATGAGGTAAGGGTAAATAATCTTTCTCAAATTATTCTTGCAGGCCTATAATAGTTACTGAAGTTTTAAAGCAGACAGAGCTAACTACAACACAACCATTAAAAAGATAAAAGTATTATTTAGGTGAAGCTAGGCGGCTGGCATTCATTATTAAAAAAAATACTAAGACTGCTTAAGCAATTCTGCTGGTCACAGAGCTCTGCAAATTACATTTTATAAGCTGTCTAGTGCAGATGAGCCAGAAAAAGCTATATCAAATGTTTTTTTAACACACATAAAGGACTCATATTGAACAAACAATAAATGAATCCAAGTGAATGAGACCTGATGTGTGTAAACAACATCGTTCAACTGTCCTTATGTAGTATTTCTTTCCTATGTTATAGTCAATTTTCTGACTATTATAATAAATTCTTCATGAAGTAAATAAATGGCTAGAAACTTTCCATTTGTAGCTCAAATTTGAAAAAAAGTGTTTAAAACAATAAAATTCGTGTTTCTGAATGATAGATCACAGTACATTGCAACTTAATTCAGATGGGCTTTATCACACCAAGAAAACTAAGTTAGTTTTGTGGGTAGGAGAACACGAAAAGAGAGGAAGAGAATGGCAAAACCTCCTTTTTTTTTTTTTTTTTCATAGGGGGAAATGGAATAGGGGAACAAGATATTATCACCTTAGGATAGTCTTGACACAGAGAAGTCATTATATAGCCTGCTAAATCAATACATGGGCTAAATAGCAGAAAACATGCTGCAGCCAGCTGATACTAAAAGTCCACAGTAAAAAGTGTACATGCAACGAGGTGAAATGTAGTAGCTTAACAAATATTTGGGTCATAGTGTTACTGGTATAAATTTGTGCTATTTTGCTAACTTGCACGGAGCTGCAGAAACTCCTGTGAGCTAGAGTCTGAGCTGAGGTATATGTTCATTTTACAGTGAAGTAATACTCATTTGATTCAAACAGCCACGCAAAGACAACAGATGCTCTATAAGCTGACTTTACAGAATATAAATAAATAGTAAAACACTTAATTAAATCCATTTCCCTAACATTTTGTCTGATGTACTTCTATACCATTCCTTGGATATTGACCAAATCGGGAATGGTATTTAGGCACCTCAAGATAACTCCCATGCATCATAAGACATCCTTGCAAGGTAAGGGCACAACACTTTTCTCCATCAGCAGTACATCTCTGTCTAATACTGAGATCCCATATGCTCTTTGCTAGCTCCTGCCAAAAATCCCACTGTACTGTGGAGAGAAATTCAGCATGGAGAACTGGAGTCTCCGAAAGACAATGCTTATTACAATAATATGCTAAGGGGAAATGCTTCGTAGGTTTGGCTTGTAGAGTTGGATATTTGCTGGAAACCACTCCTTAACTTAGTTTGCTCAAATAACAAAGATGACAACCCCACTCCCAGCATCACTCCCTCCCTGTCTCGCACACACACACACGCTCACTCACAACTGTGTTCCAAAGAGTTCTTGACTTAATTTTCTAAGAATCATTTAAATATATTCAGTAGAAGATAAGGATATGGGTATGTAGTTAAGTAATTGAAAGGAGAAAAAAAAAAAGGAAACAATTTCTTCAGCTGGCAGCTTTGTTTAAAAGTAAGGCTGCATGTGAAGCACATCAAAAAGCCAGATTATATAATTAGCTAATAGCCACTATTGACATAGAAAATCAATTTATGACAGCTATCCTAGCAAAGCCAAGCCAGTTTAATGCAATAGATTGTGCACCATTCACTTTTAAAGTTTAATCACTGTTAATATCGTAAGGAAGACGTTATGCATATACACTCAGTATGCATACGTACAGCAGGTACTCAGAAGTCATGACACAATATAACCTATAATGCAGCCAGCCTACGCATTGTCCTTGAGAGAGCAGAAAATTCAGCTTTGATACTGATGTTTTGCAAACAGTTGTCTCCAGTTTTGAGAGCAGAACTCTTTGGTAAAGTCACGCTGGGACAGAGCACTGTTGGAGAACAGTCTGGGGCTGAGTGCCAAATATGACCTCAGTTCTTGCCCCAACAACGAAGGTCATTGTTAAGGCTAGCACTGACAATGTTCACATTTTGTTTCTTCTTTCTCCTACCATCAGCAAGAAACCTATAATCAGCCATGTCTTTCTTGGGAACAAATGCTGTAAAGTGAGGTAAACAGCAACGTTCTAAAATGTTGAAAAGAGAACTACAATATTAAAAGCAAGCTAGATTGGCTTTTTCATAAAAATCGTTTGTCAGTTTATAATTGGCTCTCTACGTCTTAAGCCATATACTTGTCAGCTTTCAAAATATGCACAGCAGGGAAGCATTCAGCTGGAAGGTTTTATCAGGTGAAACCGAAGCAAGCCTTTAGCTGGGGGGCAGAATACAATTGTCAAAATCCATGCAACCTTAAAGCATGTGAGTAACTGCATTGTATCCAGGAGTTTTAACTTCAACAGGATTGCTTGTGCAAGTAAAGATTATACAAGTGAATAAGCATTGCTAAGTCAGTCCCAGTATACATAATCTTTGAAGTGCATACATTTCTAGAATAGAACTGGGAACATGTCTCTTGTATGCAGAAGTATACTATGGGTTTTACTTTTGCAACATTGAAGATGTGCTAAAGCCAAAGGTTTTACATTAAACTATCGTGTATCACAGAGGTATTTCTCCAAATATGTTAAAAATGTTGTCTAACACTTTACTGCTACAAAAATTATTGGGACAAAGTTACTACTGGTATATGATCTCCAGAATTCCACCTATTTCAATGAGATAGCAGAAGATATAAACCAGCATAAAATATATCCTTTCTGCATTCAGTAGGCACGAAATAAAAGTATCAAGGAGATAGGAATTAAGTTTTTGAAAGCAATTAGGAGAGGGAAATAGGCATATATCTGCTTTGCATGTTATGAATCTTTATGAGTGGCAACATTGAACATGGAGTAAATAATTTAATTTTCTGTGTACATTGATTTTACTCAGCTTTCAGATTAGTGTTGATAACAAAGCAAAAGATTTCAATGAAAATTAGACTAAAGATATGGTGTCCCTATTGGATGGAATAAATTAGTGCCTTCACTGGGAAAAGCTATATAGCATTCAACAGAAAGTTAATTCCTCACCTTGAAACAGCAATAAAGAAATGTGAAAAATAATCATTGATACAGTTGGACAGAAGAATTAGAACCAAAAGCTAGCATGCATTGGGGTAGAGCTCTCATCTTTTCCAGTGTTTTCCACAAATTCTTATTTTCCCTTGTCTGTTGAGAAATAGTTTGCCTGTGTCTTTTTTAAGACTCTTGATGTAACCATTTGCATTCTATCCTGAGAGGTTAAATATTTGTCATGAAGGATTACTACAAAGGCAAGAGAAACAAATGGCAGTCTACTAGTGACATCTGTACTTCCTGTGACAAGGAACATCTCAAAAGACAAAAGTACTTACTCCAATTCTCCCTGATGTGCGCAAAAGGCAAATAAAAAAATATTTCCTAAGTGAATTCTTACAAATCCCAGAGAAATTCTATCTCCAAACAACTACAAAAGTTTTAAATTCATGTTCCATTTATCATTTCATGTCTGTATGATCCATCATTTTCCCAGAACTCTCCCACTGTCATATCCCCTTGTGATACGTGCCTTGTTACCTCCACAGCACCTCACATTCCAGGTTGGAGCATCTGAGAAACAGAAAGGCCCACAGTGTCACTATGTCCCTTAGTCTTGCAGGTGAGTGTGTGTGATGGGGTGGAATGCACTTCAAACTTAATATTCCCTAAATTTCTCTGAGGTGAGTTGAGCTGACCTATGGCTGTTTGAGAAATTCAGTAAAGCCTAATTACATTTTCTGTATCCTAAGGACTGGAACACCCTAGAGTTTATCAGGTCATTCACAGATGGCTTTATCAACATGTATAAAGATGGCGGTTACTTATAATTCATCAAAACAAGCTCTGAAATGAATATTGGGGGAAAAAAAAAAAAAAAGTAGAAGATAAGAACATATTTCTAGACTTTACTTCATTTTTATCTGGCCTTGCTGCTTCAGCGTCACCACTTGCAGCTACCTGGCCTCCCTACAGTTCCCCCCAAGCTGCTGCCAGAGTACCCCTGCAAGTACCCCTTCCAAAGCTCTCAAGCAGTAAGGCAGATCGGAGGCACTATATAAAATGCGGCCTTCTTTCTTCAAAACAGTGTAAAAGGATTTTGTAAAACAAACTTATCCAAAAATGGTTTGGAAACATGTAATGGAATTATTTTTTTTAATGTAAAAAAAAACTTATCCAAAAATTGTTTGGAAACATGCAGTGAACTTTTTTTTCATGATGGATATAGATAATAGATACAAATGAATATTGCATACTTAGCTATATTCTAGAATAGTGCAATATTTTAGTTATTCATGCTAAAATGAAATCTTAATGTTGCTTAGAAAGATTTTTGGGACATAAAATTTATATTCTTTCTCTCTGTTTCAGGCAAAATGAAGCAATGACTTTGTTATCATTGAAACATCCTAACCTTGAATAATCACGTCAGTGGACTTTATGTCAAAAAGGCAGTAAAAGGTAGCAGTACAAAGTTGCTAACCTCTTTCATAGAGATCTGCTGGAGTGGCAACATGAGTTTTGTCAGTACATACGATAGATCTTTAATGGAGCTATTCACAACTCCATGTTTCCAGGACTTGCAAGTATCAGTGCATTATTATTTATAGAAAGTTCTTCTTCAGTTTCCTTTTCCCCTAACCCTTTCTGACATCCATGGCTCCTGCTTAGTCTGTGTCATCTGTACTTAATAGTTTTCTGTACTTCTGACCATATTTCCAGAAGCTCTTGATACTGAACTCTTTTCTGTCTCCATCTACCATAGTATTCATATTTCCTCCCTTTCTTCTGCCACTAGACAAATATATTTTTTTCTATGTGACCACAGATATCCTTGCCTAGATCTTCAAGCAATGCAGGACCTCCTGGAGGGAACAATGGCAAGGAAGAGCTGTTCAACTCCTGCAGTCATAAGCCACGTGAGGTCAGCATAAAAACACGCTAAAAACATGAAGCATTAGTAGATTTTTCAGAGACTTTGCATTATAGAAGTCTGTGCAGTTCTGCAGCGTATGCAGACTGATCGAGCATAACAGGCACTTTCACATAGGACATTATATATAAGTAAACTACATTTATCAAATTTCAGATTCCTCTTCCAAAGCACGGATGTACTAGAACATTTAAAAACATATGCAGCTTTTAACTTTTTTTTTTTCTTAGAGTGTTGAATAGCCTTACTAAAGGTGATTTTCATTATCAAGATAGTCTAAATATAAGTAATTTTATAACTACTTGTATCCAGGCTCTCAGATATGACTCTGTAGCATACACTGGAGATAAAAGTCATGCTAACTAAGCAGCCATATACACAGGTGACATGCAAGCTATATCAATAATTCATTATTTTTTTCCATTTTCCCCTATTTCTAAACTTAGTCCTTTAATATACAATAAAACTACAGAGAGTTTCCTCTCCTTTAATATAAGAATAAGCAGCAACAGAGAGATCAAAGCAATACGAAGTATTATTATTTCACTCAGTTCCTGGAAGCAAAACAAATTTTTATATTGTACCTGTAGAGGCACATGTACTCTAAGCATTTTCTTTAGCATATTTCGTGTTATAGCTCAAAACACTTAAGCTGAAACCTGAAACCATCAACCTGCAGTGGTTGATGGAGACAGAAGTACTTGAAATCACATATATACAAAATACATTTTACATATATAAAATCTGCTTTCTGTATAAGAAGTCCTCTGCATATAGAAGGGTATTGATTTAAGGATAAGTTTATTAAAAAGTAAATGAATGAATGTAATTAGTTTTCTTTCCTTCCAGCTTAAGAGCTATTATGAGATTTTCATGAACATAGTTTGGCCTCCATTTAGGCTTTGCAGATTTTGTCCTTTTGAGGATGAGATCTGTTCTCTCCATACTGTTTTCCCTCTTCCAGAGCCTCACAGCATTTCAAGAGTCACAGGTGTAACTAAAGCTAAATCAGTGAGCTCCAAAATCACATTTAGACCATCCTTCCCTTTTCCTCCAGTTCCTTACTCTTGGTTGTGGGGGTAGAATCTGGATGGGATGAGGAAGAAGGAGGAAGGCAGAGGATTTAAATGTTAATGCCTTTTTTTCCAGATCAGTCACCACTCATGGTCTTTCTCAGTCATCAGCTCATGATTCACTGATGACTTTTTAGCCAGCTTTTTTTCCTGAGGGGAAGCACATTGTCTCCTTATCTTTGCTATTCCTTCCATGCTTTCTCTACACTAAAAAATGCTTCTTCTTGTAACTAAGCTTGAAGGTTATTACAATCTGTCATGACCATCATTGACAACAAAAGGGGCTAAGGGGCATCATAAGGCTTCCCATAAGCCTTCCCACACTCTTTAATAACTTGCATAGGGATTTGCACACACCTGGATGGATTTGCAAGCTTAATTCTTACAGATAAGGCTTGTTTAAAACAATTTCTTCTTTTGCATTTTCCTGCTGTACTGTGTTAGTCTCTTTTTATTTGAGTGATTTAGAATAATAGAGCTTTATCTTAAACTGCGGCAGTTCAGCAGAAGGATGAGTTCTGGCAAGGATCAGTAGACAGTAATACAGCCTTCATTCATTATTAGAGCAATTCCTGTGGTTCAATACAAAATGGTTATGAGATGGGGAGCTTACACACATACCACAGAATGAGGTTCTTGGAACAGATAACACATAACCCCAACAACAGCACTAAAGGCAATCAAGAAGAGGGCTTGCTATTATTCGTCAACAAATATTCACAAAGACAAGAGACTGCATTTCATTTCTTCCTCTGCCTCTGAAAGGCCTGCATCATTGCACTTCCTAAACCCTTGCCTTCTTTTCTGGTGACTTCCACCTATTTGAAAAGCTCTCTTTGTTTCCAAGGTTCAGGAAGGAGAGAAGAGCAGGAACCCAGTAAGTCTTTAAGCTTTTTATTTAACATCATACACAGAGAACAGAGCACACAAATGCATCCCCAGTTCCCACTGAACCCCTACTTTTTGAAGTACCTTCTCACAATGTAAGATACCCACCCCAGTAGTAATATAAGAAATAAAGTTCCACACAATCTCCAAGCAGTTCATCAGGAAAAAGGGTCAGCTCATGGTGGAGCCTGGTAAACGGGCAGTGCTGGCAGCCTCTGGACCTGATTGGTCTTAGAAAAGCTTAGTCATACCTGTGCAGTGGCAGAAGCATTTTAAGTGTTAGGTCTTATAAGATGTCAGTGGGGAGGTTTAACTCACAGATGATACAACAACCAGCATCATAAACAGCAATCAACAAGTGAATTGAACTGGGCATGCAGTCTAGATCAGATGGTAGAGCAACTGGTCTAATAAGCTGCTTGCTTACAGTTCATTGTAGCTCTATTGTATGTTTAATTCCACTGCAAAAGATGCAAATAGCAGTACTGATGAAGGCTGGCAGTTGGTTTGCTCCTTTTACTCTGCTCCAGCGCTAAAGAGGAGATTCTGCCACCCTGAGATCAACTTTTCATGTCTGTGCATCCTTCCTCTGCAGAAACCTGCTTCAGAGGTGCAATAAGCAGATGGCGTGTATTGGAGGTATGGGCAGTGCTACAGGACTTAAGGTAAATCCATGTGTTTTCCTACCCCTACTACTGCTTATCTGGGGAGACTTTTGAGGGAAACAGAGTACTGCCTGCAATAGGAAGCAGATCCACAGCAAATGGAAAGAAGGTGTGATCCTTATCGATCTGGAAGCACGGCACAGCATTTGTTGAAGCTAGAAACTCACAACAAATTATCAGGCTGAGACCAAGACTGAAGGAACCGACTTTCCTTGCCATGACAGAGCTGACATGGGACAGGCTGGTTTTCAAACTTGCTATTATACACAAAAGCAGGAGAAAGAGACCCATCAATAATTTCCCTACTCAAGCAAAATTTTAAAGCTAAAGCAAATAGAATGTATGGATTGCTGTGGTATTATCCACCTCACTGCTATTGAGGTAACAACAGAGCCAGAATAAAACCATGTCTGATTCACCCTCAAGTTTGGACCTTGCAAAGAATTGAAAAAATAGAAACAACACTGCATTTTCCTTCCCAGAGACTGAAAAGTCCATTATTTAATTGTAGAAGTGGCAGAATTACTTATTGTGATGAAAAAAATTACTATTTTTTGTTAATGATAGTAAAATGTTGTTCACTGTGGTCCTGTTAATAAACAGGTAAGATATGCTAACCTATTCTTTTCTCCTAATTAAATTACAACTATTTCAGCTTACAGTTTTGAAGAAAAAGAGCAATCAGATGTCTGCTACGCTCCTTCATATCATTCCAAATCACAGTTCTGTAGCAGCAAAGCTACTGTTTTAGTTGACTTAGGAAAAGGCAAAGGAAGACAAATTAATTCATAATTGATTCTCAATGATCAGGTAGTTAATACACTGTAAAATGTTTCCCGGGAAAGCGTGACGTCTGTGGAACATGGTAAAAGTATTGTGGTGGTTTCACACTATTTTATACATTAGTATTTTGTACCACTACATGAATTAGTTGCAGTTCATTAATCATTTTTGTAGCTAGAGTGTTAAATTATGCCAAAAGTGAAAATGAAATAATTAAACAGTTAGTCTGTTTTGTGAAGAAAACAAGTTAAAAATGGTGCTATCCATATATTCAGAACTGTTTTACAGTTCTGTGAACTGTGTTTTAGAGTTACATCCAATGTATAACTACAGTTCACTTCTGAATCCTATAGTACCCCTGTGAGACAGATGATTCCTATTCTACCTTATAAACAGAGTTGCTGCAGATGATTTTTTTTATTATTTTTTATTTTAAGTCTGAGTGGCTTAAGCAGCCCAAGTAACCTATACACAACAAAGCCACAGAAGAAAATGAGAATTTATGACTCAGCATTCCAGGGTCAAACCCATCAGATTATGTTTTTCTAGGCAGACCTCACAGGTCTGGTCTGTTCAAGGCTATTTACAACTGGCCGTACAGTGTTGGTCATGTAATTTAACAGAGCTCCGCTCAGGTATACTGGAGAGCTGGAGAGCTACTGGAAAAGAACAATGTTTTTTGTTTTGTTTTTTTCCCCCCATTTTTCCAGCTGTGAGCTATTCTAAATTAAAAGGATAAGAAAAAAAAAAAAAAAAACAAACCCCAAAATTATATACAATGGAGGTTTTAAAGTTACTATTTTAAACACTTCAATTAAACATTATGAAGTTATAAAAACTGTAGCCAAATACTTTGGATAAACTCAGAGGTAAGACAGAAAATTTCAGGTTGCCTGCATTTCATTAACTTCAATGACATATCCAATTGCCCTGTTTATACATTACATAACAAAGTATGCATTATTCTATTTTTGAATCAGTTTAATGTTCTTTATTTACCAGGAAAAAGAAATCATTATAAAGTTCTCCTATGGGCACGTAAATTATAATGTATTCTAAAAGATAAAACCTCTATATGTATGTGAAACAATTCAGATTTACCACCTACTCAGTAATAGGGCATTTGTCATAAACTGGTGATGGAATCTTTCTCTGATTATTTGAATATTTTCAGAATATTTTCAAGGAGGCAGAGGAAGAAGATAAATATGTTGGCCACAAAAGACACATCCAAAAGGGAAAACAACTTTGCCTCACAAAAAATGGATTGGAATACTTCCTCTTATGTGATAAAGAACTGGGTCCCCTATTGTGCTTTTTTTAATATTAGCCAAAGATTTATACACCTAATTAGCACTTTGATAAATTCACATGCATTCAGTTTACAAAATTAATAGATTAAAATGCTCTACCCTCAGCGATACCGCATTTGAGTGTGTAAATATCTCTAGAGAACATTATGATGTTTATTAACCAATAATGCTATGCAAAAGGAGTCTTCTTTTATGCATGGAATGTCATCTTTGTTTATCTTGATTTTTAATCCCCAATACTTCTCCGTTTCCCCTTGTTCTCTTCCTGGATAACCATAACACCTGAATCTTGCCAGCTTTTTTATACAGAATGCACTAGGCTTTCCTTATTAAAAGATATCAACTGTTTGAAAACACTTGCTCAGAGATAATGACTTGAGTAATGTTATCAGTATATGACACATGTAGAGAAAGTCTTCGCAGATGTAGAACAGATTAATTCATATTACACTTTCAGAAGTGCTACACCATTATTTTCTATTGCTATAGAAAAAAAAAAAATTAAAAATAGAGACCCTTGCCCAGCCTTGAGTTTTGAAACATAAACTAGGCCACATCCGGACAGGTACTGAGCTCTTCTGTCTCTTGACTGGAGCTACTGTTAGTATTGAACGTTCAGAACCTCTGGAAAGCTTCAGAAGGAGTACGAAAATTTTGTCTGGGAAGTAAGGTGTTCTCCAAGTAGTGTACTGCAAATCCAAACCCATTATTATTCTGTTTCTGCATTAAATAGGACATTCATATGTGTTGTTTTATGATTGTATATGAATTTTAAAATCTTTTAATAAAGATGCTGTATCTGATTTCATAAACATGGAATTGCCAGAGTGCTGAGTGCTATGAGCCAAAGCCAAAATACAAGGGAATGGATTGCAGGAAGTCAGCTGTAGCAGTAGACATGTTGGGTTTTGTCTTGTAACAACTTTTAAGCTACATGTAGCTATTAATGGGCTTTTTATTCCTATCTGTCAAATTCTTGTCTAAATTTTCCACCAGCTGGCAATTTATGAGTTCAGGCTTATTTTTTTTCTTCTCTACAGCTACATCTTCCTATAAATCTTGATCACATTTCTTTAATGGTTGATTTATAAAACAAACAAACAAACAAACAGAAAATGAACCAAACTATCAATGGTTCTTTTCATTGGAAACTAACTCCTATGCTTAGAAATGCTACAGTCCAGCTTCCTGTAGAAATGTGTATTGTTCAGAACAGTTCTCTCTTTTTCTCTCCCCATGCAGACTTATTCATTACATTAATTATTCTTCAACGTCTAAAATCCATACATCTCTGTTACCACTTTACTGCCTGGTAATATATCTGTCTCTTTCCCTCCCACTTGTCCCTCTCCATACGTTACTTTTTTGAATAATCTACGACAAAACTGTTCCAGAGATGACTTCACTCATACCCATTGTTGTGTGGGAAGAATGGCAATCTATAGTTAATAGCTTATAACGGGGATGGAAATTTAGTTTGGTTTCCATAATCTACTGCAGACATGTGCATAATTAAGAAGCTTAAATTATACTCAAATCCTGGAACATGCTAATCCTTTGTAAGAATAACACCAAGACAGTATTCTTTCCTTTTTGTTAGTTGTGATCCCACTGGGGACAAGCCTGAAACCCAGAACTGAGCACTTCAAATCTAATTATCAGTTAAGATTTGAATCTAACCAAGCCTAACCTGTATTTCAGTTGTCAACCATGCTTGTTTAGCTACTCTGAAGTAGAAAGCTTTTCTTGCTGAATAATGCAGCTTTTCTTGCCTTTCCTCTGAAAGGTAAATAATGACCATAATATTCATTTTTATCATTCATTTCACCAGTCACCTTGCAATCCAACAAAATTTTGTTCAGAACTAAATGAAATATGTCTCCGTTAAGGTGGATAACAGTTCATCCTTGATATGATACTTACTGGCCTGGCACACAAGCCTTGTGCAGCGCTGTATCAGCGCTTTTCAAAGTCCATGTACATTCTGTCCATGCTCCCTTTTCACATGCACATGCACACACATACACACACATGCACAGAGAGACACAAGCTTTGTTAAACAAGAGTCTCTGCTCATTTTGTACCTCTTCACCATAATTATATCCTGCTTTTGGGAAGAGGGGTGGAATACCGTGGTCCCTGAATATTTCTTTACTTTTTCCATTTCACTGCAGGTAAGGGTCTTTGTATCCCTGCAAACTGTTTAGTTCCAGTGAAACACTATAGCTAGGTAACTCCCAAAGGTTGCTGCAACTTTTTTAGCATTCCGAATATGCCTCATCTGTCTTTGTCAGTCATTAGACGTTTTCTTCATCACCTTTTTTCTTCCATGAACCCGATTACTGTAATTATTTCCCCATACGTTTCTTGAGACAGGTATTCTTTTAGTATATGTCACTCAACACCAAAATTTCCCAATACCACAGCAAATAACTTGCTATTTTTATTCCAATAAGTAGATGTTATGTTTACATGAGAAGAATCCCAAAGCACCTAATCTTTAAAACAAACCTGCAAACAGGCAAGATTTCTTTGCCCAGTGGACAAAACATCCAGAGAAAATTATTCATCTGCTGTCCATTCTCCTTTTTCTCAAAGACTCAAGTTTACTGCAAAAATAAATTACTTAAACACAAACTCGCTGCATCAGTCATGACCCTTCCTCTATGACATGATTCCTACACAGTAATATTTTTACTATTATCTGCCTAAGGCACTTGCTTTGTCTCCTTTTCCTCTCCCTTCTACCCTGCATCTAGAACTGCTATACTAGCTTCATGTGCTTAATTTTAAGCACCTTCCTGAATCAAGAGCCACATGAGCATTTAATTCAAAAGTATAACAACTGAAGTAAAATCTCAGAATTCTTAATTTTCAGAGGAAATTTAAAAATTGAAAATCAGAATTCAAATTTTGTAGTGGTTTTACAATGTATGATATCAGAAATTAACCAGAATTTTGCAGACGGCTAATTTCAGGCTCATTTTTTTGTGACTTAATGGAATTTAACTGAATTAGTGGTACTTAAATGATATGTGTTTTAAGGAACATAGGAAAGACATCAACTTTGTCAAGTTAGAAAGAGAAAAATGCACTAAATGATTGAAACTAGAAGACAATTTAGCAAGGCTGAATGTAATTAACAGCGTGACTAAGCCCTTCTTTGAAAACTGCCTGGAGAGTTTGCATCAAATAGACTTTTTCCCCTTACGCTGTATTAACCCTGAGTATTATTTCTGTCAGGAATCCCACTGACTTATCACAATAAGATAAGCTATAGAATTTGAATACTTCTAAGTTATTAGAGCTGAACATATTTTTCTTAACATGCTTGCTTAAATGTATGTTGAACACCGGCTACTTTGAACTGCAGTTTCAAATAATATTTGCCCTTCCATCTTTGGCATAAGAGTCATGGAAATTCAAGTAATGGTCTACCTGGTTTGGACATGTAAAAGGTAAGTTTAAGATTTTGTAGTAAGGTATTTATACTTGACTATGAGTGACCGTGAAAGGTGAATTACTTGAAATCTCTAACAAAAGGAGTCCAAACCCCCTACGTTTGCCTGCTTCCTGTGAAGCTACTCTTCTCTGGTGTAGTGGGTTGACCTTGGGGTACCCACCAAGCCACAATATTACTTCACCTCCTCAGCAGAACAGGGGGGAGAAAATACAACACAAAGCTTATGGGTTGACATAAAGACAGGGAGATTACGTATCAGTTAACATCACTGGCAAAACAGACTTGACTTGGAGAAATTAACTGAGTTTATTACCAATTAATAAGAGAATAGGATAATGAGAAACAAGACCAAAACTAAAAACCCCCAAGCAGTGCAGGGAGACGGGGAACGGGGGTTGTGGTCACTTTATCACACGTTGTCTCTACTGCTCCTTCCTCCTCGCACTCTTCCCCTGCTCCAATGTGGGGTCCCACCCATGGGAGGCAGTCCTTCACGAACCGCCCCAATGTGGGTCCTTCCCATGAGCTACAGTTCTTACTACAGCTTCTTACTACAGTTCTTACTACAGCTCCAGCATGGGGTGCAGTCCTTCAGGAACAGACTGCTCCAGCGCGGGTCCCCCACAGGGTCACAAGTCTTGCCAGAAATAGTGCTCCAGCATTGGGCTCCTCTCCTTACAAAGGCCTGCAGCGACAGGACGAGGGGCAATGGTTTTAAGCTGGAGAAGGGGAGATTTAGATTGGATATTAGGAAAAAATTATTTACCGTGAGGGTGGTGGAACACTGGAACAGGTTGCCCAGGGAGGTGGTTGAGGCCCCTTCCCTTGAGATATTCAAGGTGAAGCTCGACGAGGCCCTGGGCAACCTGGTCTAGTAGGAGGTGTCCCTGCTGACTGCGGGGAGGTCGGACTAGATGATCTTTGGAGGTCCCTTCCGGCCTGGACCAATCTATGAATCTATGAATGAATCTCTCCGCAGGGCCACAAGTCCTGCCAGGAGCCTGGTTCAGCGCAGGCTCTCCACAGGGTCACAGCCCCCTTTGGGCATCTTACCTGCTCTAGCAAGGAGTCCTCCACAGGCTCCACTGCAGACCTCCATGGGCTGCATGGGGACAGCCTGCCTCGCCATGGTCTTCACCACTGGCTGCAGGGGAATCTCTGGTTCTGGCACCTGGAGCACCTCCTCCCCCTCCTTCTTCAATAACCTTGCTGTCCATAGAATTGTTGCTCTCACATATTTTCACTCCTCTCTCCCAGCTGCCATTGCACAGCGGTTTTTGCCCTTATTAAATATGTTATCACAGAGGCGCTCCCACCGTCACTGATGGGCTTGGCCTTGGCAAGTGGCAGGTCTGTCCAGGAGCTGGGTGGAAGGCCTCTGTCAGACAAAGGGAAGCTTCTGGCATCTTCTCACACAAGCAACCCCTGTAGCCCCACTGCTATAAAAATCTTGCCAGGTACACCCAATACATCTGCTTTAACAGCTATAAAAGACTTGGCCTTCCAGTCATTACAGCCTTAAGAAACTACAGGTTTCAGGGTGGACGGACTCATCACTAGTCAGTTCTAGTCAGTCTGCCATGAAATAACCGGAACTCACTGGTTTTTGCATTATCTGTATATCTGGCTAAATAGTTATCTATTTCTGTCTTTTTTCTTCATATCTCCAGGAACAAAGTTTTACCTTGAGAGGACGGTATATTCATGCAAATAATGCCAGATTAGTTTATCCCTCATAATCTTTCAGAATCGTTTATTGGAATCTTTCAGATTATCTTTAAGTCTATCCCTGATCATCTTTTAGAATTTGGCAAATGAAGTTCTCTGTTTTCAGTGACAAGAGTAGGAGTCATTTTGTTATTTTTTTATTTGTTATCACATAAAATAAAACAGCTTATTGTTATCTTGTAAACGCTTCTGTCAGTTCCATCCTGCCCTAAAAGGAGGATGAATCAAAGATGGATATCTTCCCTGAACCAGGTATCAGATATCAGATATACAAGATATCACCTCTCCAGCCCTCATACAGAGATCAAAAATAAGTACACTAGCCCAGGAAAAATAGTTCTGCATTAGAGCATTTCACCTCAAATGTAGAATTCTAAGCTATTTGTGATTTGTTTTGTGTGATTAAATTTCATCTCTAGAAGCCACCCACAGAAGTTAGAGGGTTTCTTGTGCATCAAGTTTCAAAGCAGCTCAAAGTTAGGCAATGCAAAGCTACATATATCAGCAAACAAATACAGAAATATCTAGTAGTAGAGAAATTTCAGCCCACTGTTCCAAAGAACTGATGTCAGCAATCAGGAGACTGAGAGTAATTTACCATGGACCAAAGTATTAGAAATCTTTCTATGAATTCTAGCAAGCAATATGGATCTAATTGTATAACCTTTTTTCTGTACTCATAACAAACCATCTTCCCAACCAATACAATCTATCCTTCCTGTTGTAGCTCTGATGCTTTCAGCTATGGACTGAGTATCATTTAATTACTTCATCTGTTGATCTTTACTTCTCTGAAACACTCTACTGAGGCAGGTTTACTTTCAAATACTCTAACTTATTCTTGAGTTGAATAACGCATTAAAGAGTTTTCTCTGAATGTTTTTATCCAGGGAGCACTTTGGTTTTATAGAAGTCTGTAAAACATATAATTATAAGGATTCTATATTGCCAATTCCATAAATACATTTTGTGATAATTAAACTGCAGCTATGGGATGTGTAAAATACTTACTAAGCATTTATTAAAATCTTGATATGTAGCGATGGAGAAGATACATCTGACAGTTTATCTAATCATTTGGAAATGACTCCTTTGGTTACATTACAAATCTTCCTTGCTTCATCAGTACCTAAAATGGGCAGGTTGACATGTTTATTAACACTCAACTGTTATTAGTTTTGAAATGTAATAAAGATGGGTAAAAATATAGATAGCACATTTATATTATTTTGTAAAAAAATATTGACTTCACTTCTGTGCTATTTATGATACTGTCCAATCACTGAATATTCCCATAAATTATTTACTCATGTAAGAACATGTGTTGAATTCAAAAAAGGTCTAGTAAGAAATGAGTACCCATATGAAGTTTTGCACCAGAGGATACTTTGCTTTCTGTTCTCATAAATACTCCTCTTGCTGGCATTCTCAACCTTCTATTCTACAAGCAGAAAAAAATATGGGATGTTATATAAGGCTACACAGATTACAAGTAATAGTAGTCTAGAATTATAACTGAGATAGCATCACACTTCCCAAGTTGAAATACATTCACATAAACTGCTTAGACACCAATTTTCAATGCATTACAAACCTGATCGTGTTTACTTAACCCCACAAATTTTTAATATAAGACAAAAATATTTCTTTTCTCCAGGACTTTCCTAAGTATGACTTGACCAAGATTAGGCATCATGAACAGTGTTTGTGTTTGCTTTTAAAGGAGATTTTAGTACATTGCCTTTAAAAGCTTGTCCTTTGGGTTTGTCAGGAGGAATAGTTAATTTGTTATTAATCCTTCTGTTTGTCACAATTAAAAAGCTGTACTTACCTCATTTTTTCTATAGATCTTTCAAAGGTTCAAAACTGTAATACACATGGGATTAAATTCTAATGGAATCAAGTAGTGTGTGAAGCATTTCACACTTCTTAAAACTACCCCCAAAGATATGGAGAAGCCGATTACAGTCAAGTTCCCTTTCCTTGCATTTACTGTGCATTCATTTTACACCTTGTATTTTACAATCTACCTGTATAACACCACAAGTGCCAAGAACGTTAAATAGTTATGTTGAATGTGATCGAAGTGTAACTTCTGGTGTTATTCCCAAAGCCCAAAGTGAGCGCCTAGTTGAATCTGTTTCATCTGAACTGGCACTCAAAGGTACATATAGTTAATCTTTGAAAAAACAGATAAATGAATGTGAGATGAAGTCACCTGTGTCTCAAACATCTGACATGTCATGCCACCAGCCAGAAAAAAATCTTGGTCTGTCTCTAAGGTATATTGTTTCACATCGGTCAAACAGATACCGGTGGAAGGAACCATTTCATTTGGAATGGGCAAAATTCAGTGTCATCACTAAGATTTCCATCCTCACGGAGGAGCTGACAGCAGTGCAGTGAAGTCACTAAGAAGCCCTCTCAAACAGCTGGCACCAGACTGGAGAGGACACACAGTTTTGGGAGTTTTGGGTTGTTGAGTTTTGTTGAACTGCAGAAAGAAATAACAGGATTTACTCGTGCCTTCAGGACAGAGAGATAGAATCCTTTCAGTTTAAAAAAGGTAAGAGAAAATAATAATAACATTGACATAACACTGATGGTATTACAAAATATATTATCAGATGGAATCTGAAAATCTGAATTCAGACTACTGCTAACACTGTACTACCCAGATTGTTTTTCATGCTTCAAGCCATTCAGAGATAACAAATCCACAAGGGAGCTATCTGATTTCCCTTTCTGCAGCTGCTTATTCCGGGAACCTAATTTTATTTAAAACATAAGAATCTCGCCTGCTTTAAATCCTGAATTTTCAACATACCTACATGAAAGAATGAATTATTCTGGCTTTTAAGAATTGAGATACTATTCAAGAAATGCCAAAGTATTCCAGATGTGATACTTGATAGGAAAGGGTGCTTAGTATTCTTTTTAATTAATCCTTGTAATCTTTGAGTATCCTTAGTCAATTGATTTGGAAGTTAAATGTAGAAATTAGTGCACAGTGGTTTCACTTCAGAAAACACAAATTCAGCTTTTAATTTAGGTCACTTTATCTCTGCTTCCTTCCTATGTACTCACTTTCAGAAAACTGGAACATAATGTGACTCAGCTTGACTCTTCTGGCAGTATCTCCTCAACAGAGGTTCAATGTTAAGACATTTACAGGTCAGGGCTGATGTATACTGGTGGAGCGTTGCAAGCATTAGTGTGCCTATCTGCTTGCAGTCAGAGCTATTAGTGCTTTGATTTTTATCAAGAAAAAGTTCATTCCTTTTCCTATTTATATATTGTTCCAATAATTAACTTCATAGCGACATTTCTATTTGCTTAATGCCTCTTTTTTGACCCAATTCCAAATATTCCTGCTATCATTAGCCCTTAGCCTATGTTCCAGATTAGTGTGCAAAAGACTTTCTGCAGCTTACTGCTTTAACACTTTACCAGTCAAATGTATTATTTCTGCCAGTAACCGGCTTTTTAGCCTTGAAGTGGGTAAACTGCATCTGCCAACCCAAACTGGTTACATGCAAACACACATGCACAAATGCAGGTGCATTTGTGTGTCTCTGACTTATTTGTGGAGCAAAGGGTTTTGGAGAGTTAAACTGCGATTCAGGTCACTTTGAAAGCATGCTCCGCTGTGGCAGGGATATAAACAAATACCCAGCATATCACTTTTCACAGCCTTCTCTTTTTAACTTTTTCTGACATGTGCCTAAAGGAGTGATCAAGATACAAGTGTCTCTTTAAAGAGAAAAGCAGTAAAATGACATAAGTGAGAAGAGGGAAAAGAGACATCAGACAATACATCAAATAGAAGCTGAAAAGCCACACAGACTCCAGCAGCACGAAGCAACATCAGTACATGGTCGCCTTACACTGAAAAAAAGAAAGCTTCAATAGAACAGTGACAGCATGAAGTAACAAAACAGAGTTTGCACAGTAATGATTTTATGATTTTCTTTCAACTTCACTCAGGGACAGGAGAGAGCACTCTCCAGCTTTTCAAAACTGAGCACTCTGCATCATGAAGAACTCGCCTTTTATTTTCTAACGATTTCATTCAGTTTCTCATTCTGAAAGATAATCTCAGCAAAATTTGTATTTTTAATCTTTTTTTTTTTGTTCTCTTCCAATCATGTTTATCTGCCTGTAAAGTTGAAACTCATCTTCTTGCCTAAATGCACTAAAACTCCACCAGTAAAAGCACATTCATGCCAGTAGATGTACAAAAATATAATTCAAAGTTTTCCAAGTAAAGCCTTGAACTTTACTTAGTTTTTCTTAATTTTGAGATAATCAAGTTATAGTAGTTTGATACTTTTTCCTTGGGGTTCATCTACTAGCTGATTTTTTATATTTCTTGTGTTTTTACGTATTATCACAAGTTACGTCAACCTATAAAGGCCTTTGGTTACATATTACATGACCTACCTGCATGTTCTTTTACAGTGGGGTAGCAGGGCCACAATGTAAAGAATAATACAGGGCCGAAAACACCCAGGTACCACTGCTGAAACAAACCACTTAATTTCTGTACAGCGCCTCAGGACTTCTAACTGCTGAGAGTCAGCAGAGTGAACCTACATACTGAAAGCTGCTGCACTGGGCTTTTGCAGTGCTGCCTCTCTTCACCAAAAATCTGCTTTTCTAAATCTTATTAGGTTCACACTATTCCTTAACATTCTCACTAGCATGTCACTACTATTCTTCAAGATACCCTTCCTACATTTTTAAAGCAAATTCTAAGTTCTACCGTCTTATTCTTGATACAGTTCTTGACCTTATGAATGCTACAGAATTAATACCTCTGTGTTTGTAGTATTCTATCTGAACTATTTTTGTAAAAACGCTGGGTTTGAAACCAAAATGCATTAGAGTTGTCTCAAAATATATTTACAACAGTGTGCTAATTATAACAACAGTTGAAATGCAACGCCCTGAGATCAGAAGAAAGATCTTACCAAAGCACCCCTGTGTGATAATTTAAGTTTATTTACCAAAGGCAATTAAGTTGAAGGTGTATTTTGACAAAAGAAACTGAAGATTGTTAATATGGCCATATAACCAGTGCTACTAAAGAACACTTCAATAATTGCAGTATAAAATCAACACCACGCAGAGCAATTAGTTTCAATGAAAATAAAATGTAAGTCAAAATCTAAAACATATACTCAGATCCTTAAAAAAAAAACCAACCAACCATAAAAAAATCCAAACCACAATCCAGAGAAAACCAGAGAAAATAGCACTGCCTGTTATTGAGCACTGTCACATCACTAAGGTACTTATCTTTTGAAATACTAGTCCAGTGGAATTCACATCTCTTCTGCTCATCGGGCAGGTGTAGCTTTACTTCATCTCTTTAAGGTTTACTGCATACTTTCTTCTACGTTCAATCAATTTTCTTCCAGCATAGAGACCAAGAGGTGAGAAAAGCACACGGAGAAGCTTCTTCACAATCACTCTGATAGCAAATGTAGCTTTACATCAGGCTGGCATTCAGGTAAGTGGGAAAAAATATGATAACCCTAATCCCTGAGCTATGAACATAAATTATAGAGGAGCTAGGGAGGAAAAGATTTTTTTTTACATCCTCTCTTTCTTACACACTTAAGAGGTTAATTTTAGAAATAGACCCCCAAAAACTATGTTTGCAAGAGCATTTACTGTATTTTTTAAGGTTATTATAGCTTGTTAAATAGGCAAGGTAAAGCTCATTTCCTTTGAGCTTGAAGTCCTGTTTGCAGGGATCTTTGGAGAAAGTAAGAGCCTCAATTTCTACATGAACAGTTTGCAGTTGGTAGCTTTCCATAATTTGGAGTAGGTACTTCCCTGTCACTTTCTGTTTGCATGTGCTTAAGCCGTCTTGGTTTCAGGATGTTTAAAATGCTGGTGAAGTTTGCACAGTCTGGAACAGCTGAAATTTTGTTTCACTGAAACTCATTCCACACCCCTTACTGCCTGAAGGAGATTGTTCAAGTTCAAATTGATTACACTTTAATGTTAAAACAGTTCCCACTGCTACTCTACTTTGCCCTGAACTGGCTTAAAAGTCAAACTGACCCCAAACTGACTGTTTTTCCCCAAAACTGACTTACAATTTTCATATAAAGATTTTATAGACAACATCGTAAAACTTTCATCTTGGTAAGAGGTTAACTGAGGAAAACCTACATTTCTATATGACTAGATTTAAGCCTACACACACATTGACTCAGACTCTCAAACACTAAATGACAGAAATTAAGGTGTGCTATATTGCAGTCTGCATCTTTATAATCAAATACGTGTAGTCAAGCAGTCATGTGCTTGACTATGAACATAGCTGAAAAGCTGGTCTGTGTGTCTCCTGAAGTTTCTAGCCTCTCCTTTGAGCAAAATTTGAAGCCCACTACCCAGTTTCCCAGTATTTTATTCTATTGTTTGTATCTCAGCTCATCAGCCTACTACTGAATCTCTTACTTGTTAGGGCTGGCCCTTTGCCATTCAGCTGAAATGCGCTGTACACTGCACAGAAACCCTTATTGATTCTATGCTCGGACAGCTTTAATTTTTTTTTTTCCTTATATTTAGTAAGTTCAATTGGTCATTGCACCATTTAAAGATTTTTTTATTTTTTTTTCTTAATCTTTAGCTGGTGGATGAACTCCATCATTACTAAATTTATCCAGTCAACCACAGTGTATTTCCTTGCACGCAATTTTTGTGCTCATCCATGTTCGCAATCTAGTACTGAGTGTTTGTCACACTCTGATGATGAATCCTTGTCATCCAGCACAGTACCTACCTCTCTCAACTGTATCACTGACCAGACCAGGTAGTTCAGCACTAATGTAACCCATCCAGAGCAATCCAGGAAACTTCTTTCCCAACTAATTCCATACCAGTTACCTTTCTCAAGTTTTTCTCATCCCATTGAAAATCTGTGTCAGTTACAGGACTTCATGGCAGTAAATACTGATGTTAGTCCTGTCATCCTATGAGGGAGACACAGCTGTGATCTCACCAGCCCCATGTAGCCATATCGCCATATCAAGAATTTACGTTTCAAGAAAAGGAGGGCTTTTTCTTTTTCTTTTTCTTTTTTTTTTTTTTGTTGAAATACAGCTCTTCCTACTAAGGTATCTCTGCTATCAAATGGAGAAAAACATCTCTAATTCACTTGCTTACTGATGGACTTTTATGAGCACCCTAGTCCTCTTTAGAAATTTAGAGTTCAGCATGACCTGAAATTCCATATCCCCATCGAAATCTGATCACCACTTTTACTGCACAAAATAATATTATATTATAATGATACCACATTATATCAACTCAGGAGGAACTCCATGGTTCCTTTTAATCCTTCATAGCTCTGGTCACACCGAGATGACAATGTACCCCTATGCAACAGCTGTGGCCAGTAATCTGCAGAGACTGCCCTGGTACTGCCTTGGTGAGATGACACTACCAGGCAAATGCCCCAGTAGCACTGTAGCTGGCAAGAGCTTCCTAACTGCTTTCCACCTTGAAAATTAATTGTTTAATTTGCATCATGAAGAAGGTGGGATTTATCCAGTGTTCACTGCAACCCTGTTCCTGCATATTTGCCTCTGTGGTGACTCCTCAAAGTTGTCATCTTCTTTCCCTGTTTTTCTTCCTCCTCCTCCAGAAGTGCTCTGACCGCACCGAGCCCAGCCCTTCTCCCAGGATGCTAACTGGAAGTCTGACATCCAAATAGATTAAAAGCCAGAACTGTGATTGACTTCTGCAGGAAGCAGAACAGAGACTTAGTGCTGCACTTCACCAGGACCCCAATTCCTGATTGTAGGAGGAGGTGGCCTCAGGTTGCGTCGGGGCAGGTTCAGATTGGATATTGGGTAAAATTTTTGCACTGAAAGAGTTGTTGGGCATTGGAATGGGCTGCCCAGGGAAGTGGTTGAGGCACCATCCCTGGATGTATCTAGAAGACAGGGTGACATAGTGCTTAGTGACATGGTTTAGTGATGGTTTTTTGTCAGGGTTGCGTTGATGGTTGGACTAGGTGATCTGAAAGGTCCCTTCCAACCTAGAGAACTCTATGATTCTATGATTCTGTGATCTGCAGCCAAGTCAATGAATGAAGAATAATAAACTTAAGAAGTTGTGAATCAATGCTACCATTTACTGAAGATCTGCAGAGGTAAGAAATGGATGTGGGCTCCTCTGGCAGTGTCATTCTGGAAACCAGGGCCTTTTAACTTAAAAACCTTGACCAATTTCCCTCCCCACAGATACCTCTCCTCATAGTCTCTCAGTGTCTTATTATTTTTAGCCCTTCAATCAACTGCAAATCTGCAGCCATAATGGGACATCTTCTCTTCACATTACACTACATAAGATTGTCTCAAGGCCTGCCAATAGAGAGATTTGTGTATCTGTTTTTGATGGCAATCTTTTAAGAGACTTTTGTCACTTAAATATCACAATGTCCTTCCAGCACATTGTTGGCTTTGTTTTATATTCTCCTAGCTGTTATCCCTTTCAAACCCTAGGCAACTGCTATTCACCCCGACTCTCCCACATGCTTGGCTGTTCACTTTTTTTCTTCCTGCCAGCTCCCAGGAAGAGCTCTGAAACTGAGCCCTACCTGCACCTGCTCAGCACCTTATTCCCCATCCAGTGTTTTGACTTCCTGTTTATTGTCTGGACTCCTAGTTGGGGTAGAAAAGTGTACGTTCTCACCGTGAAGTGGAATTGTTTGACTGCTTGACAAATAGTCATCCCAGTAAAGGTCTGGGACCATGAGGGAGGCACATTTGATCGGTTATACACCGTGCGATTTTACTGTGCAAAATTCTACAGTTATTGTTAACAGAAATTGCATAGACATCTAAAATGCCATTGGATGAACATCCTTCTAGTATCCTGGTCAGATGAATCTCAGTTGCTGTGCTGACCAAGTCAGAAAGATTTGCAAGTCTCGTTCCCAAGGTCTTAAGAGTGTCAAATGAGACCGATAATACTGACGGTCTTAATCTCCATATTCCTCAAAGCACCTCATGTCAGCTACTTTGACAGGGGTGATCCTGGCATTAACCCTAGTGAAATACTGCCACACACCAGCAGTTTGCTTATCCTCATACAAATATCACTAGAGGCTTACGTCTGTAGTGTCTCCTGAAGAAATAAGGAGTAGCATTAGTAGCCATGCAGCAAACATATGGCGCCTCAGAGCAGCTGGGAAAACACTATGCTCCAGCATTCTTGATGGAAAGCACTTTTCCTCTGCCAACTGCATTTTGTAAAACAGTTCAAAGCCTTTTACCAGCTTTCAGGGAGCTGCTTGCCACAGGGAAACGCTTGTGAAAGGAGTGGGCAGGCAGGCACCCAAACAGCAGAAGTCATAAGACATCTAGCTACATCTCTGCATCTTCCAGCTTTTTCACAAGAGTGCTGGGAATAACTGATGAAAGTGAAAATTACTTAATGTATTTGGACACAAGTAAGCACTCCTACAACCACAGGATGGCCAGTTCACATAGAATCATAGAATCATAGAATCATAGAATGGCTAGAGTTGGAAAGGACCTTAAAGATCATCTAGTTCCAACCCCCTGCCATGGGCAGGGACACCTCTCACTAGAGCAGGTTGCTCAAAGCCGCATCCAGCCTGGCCTTGAACACTTCCAGGGATGGGGCATCCACAACTTCCCTGGGCAACCTGTTCCAGTGCCTCACCACCCTCACTGTTAAGAATTTCTTCCTTATATCTAATCTAAATCTCTTCTCTTCCAATTTAAAACCATTGCCCCTTGTCCTGTCACCACTCTTCCTGACAAAGAGTCCCTCTTCAGCTCTTCTGTAGGCTCCCTTCAGGTATTGATAGGCTGTTATAAGGTCTCCCCGGAGCCTTCTCTTCTCCAGGCTGAACAACCCCATCACATCACTGGATAAACTGAGCATCAGCTTCATAAACACGCATTCTCCAAGAACGATTTTGCCAAGTCAGTCTCTTTTTGCCATCCACTTCTTTTGACTATGCCCCATTGAAATCCTGGTTCTTCTGGGCTCATCTTTCTTCTCTGTGGTCAAACACCCCCTGATCCAGTAACTTGCCCAGTCTGTATTCATACTAGTAGGTCATTCAGGTCTACATTCAGGTCTAATGTTCAAGCAAATAAAACCCCTTGGTAGGTCCAAAAGGTCAGGTGATTAGCATCTAAGAGCCCCCTTTCATCTTCTCTTGCAAGCGCAGCCACCATACCTTCATTTCTCTACTAGGTTCTATCAAATACTGCAGCTGAACTTCCAGTAATGGCACTGTCTGTCTGATTTCTTGTTTGAGTTATTGTAGCTCTCCTTCAGACCTAGAACCACAGAACCATAGAACAGCCCAGGTTAGAAGTGACCTCAAAAGATCATCTGGCCCAACCTTTTGTGGGAAAGAGAGCCTAGAAAGAAAGGATGACTTTAAGAAAGGAAGAAGAATGTTACGAATATCAAGTCCATCAATACATCATACAGAGGACATGGAAAATCTGAATCATAGTCAAAATATCTTCTTAGGTCCACTCAAGATAAAAATCCCACTCATGGGGCAGCCACATACCATTTTACATTCCCAGCACCAAACTACAGCATCATATGACAACTGCTTCCTCAAAGAGTAGAACAACTAGAAGAAATATAGGATTACCCACAGGAGTCTCATGTTCTTTATGTGTCCGCAGTTAACATTTTCCCATTCAGGAAGGAGAACTATATTACATATTCTGAATCCTTACTGAACATAAAGTAAAACTGTAAATCACAGTTTTCCCTCAAAATAAATGAATATATCCCATGATAATAAAGCATCACTCTTAAACGTTGCAGTGAGACCAGCATATTTATCAATCAATGTATTAAAATTCCTCTTCTCTCTCAAAAAGTTAAAGGAAAGGAGAAAAAAGGAAAAGGTACTGCTGAGTCCTACATATCAAGAGATACACACTCCAAGAGATTCAGGGAGCAAATTCCTTGGAAAGCAAGCCTTTCCTCCTTACAGTCAAATAATAATGATTTTTTAAAAAAGATAGCTTGCCACCAACTTATCCTTTCTTAAGCAGGGGAACTGATTTCAGCTGTGACTGCACCGCATGTGTCGCCCTGAAACTAGGCCTTAAATCATATTGGGTTCTGTAGGTCAAGATTGGCATCTTAACCTCTATCCAAAATCTAATTGGCAGTCAGTGAAAGGTACACAGCATTATATGAAGCAGATCTTAGAAACTGGTGTTCCATATTCTTGACTAGTTCTTTTCCCATACAGTGCCAAGATGTCATCTAACAACTTTGTACAAAAAAGAGAGAAAGGCACTACAAGTATATTCCACTGAATTCCTACAGTGTGAAAGTAGCTATTTTCCCTCAATACCTCACAGATCATACAGTGTATATTAATACATTTATTCTGAAAAAAATCTGGTTCTTGCACTTACAAATTGGGGTCAGGAGACCAAACGGCATCCTTTCCTGCTCAACAACTACTAGAAGTAAAAACAGACTAACCCAGCTCCTGCAGTTATTCAATTCAATGTAATCCATCTCTTCTCCTTAATGTTCATATAAAGGGAAAAAAATTAGATCTTAGTATGGAAACTTAGTTAATATAACACTAATTGTATAAGAGAAGGAACATTATCTCACTTTGAACCATACTGTGCCTGGAAAATTAGCATGAACAAAAATGTGTATTTGTCCTTGAAATGAAATGATAGGACTAAAAATCAAAGTAACAGGGAGCCATCTTAACAATGTGAATTTTAGAGAAAAAGTGCTCTTCAGCAGACAAATTATGTCAATGCCTACAGGAGTAAAAGAGAAGTGAGTGTATAATGAACCTCATTCTCCCTTTAGCACTATTAGTACAGGAGTCGTAATTCAGGTAAGCTACAATATGAACACCATAAGGGAATGGTGTGGCAAATCTGCAAAAGCTTTTGTCATGGATGAGCATGCCCGATAGTCACATTTAGTCTTTGAGTGCTGCCAACTTCCAGGAGAGCTAGACTGAGAGGTATACAAGAACCATGCTGGAAACATGACCATGCTGCATACTGACATTTCATGTATGTCCTGATCTGTTTCTGCGCTCCTCCTAGAGCACTCTGTTGGGTCACACCTTATCCCAGTGCAGTTGGAGGAAAATTGTGAATTCCCTGTTTCTTCTACCACTGGTAAATACATAAAAAGCAAAATCATGAAGATGAACAGACAAACGATAACAAAACTTAATGGATGATGATATTTCAAAGCTGTATGTGTGCACATGTGCATTCACTTCTAAGAACACACATATCAGCTAGTACTGATGGCACTGAAGATTTGTGTCTGATTTGGCCGGCCCCAAATATCTTGTGTTTATACTCATACTGACTTTTATCTCATTTAGTTAAATAAGAATACAAATTGTCTACAAAGTGTTTGGGTCTGTGAAATAGGCCTGAATTTCTGTTACCAGAAGTGTTTCTGAAGTCTTAAGATGTCAGACCACTTTGATTACTTTGAGGCAAACAGCCTTTTTTACTAAGAAAAGGTGAATCAAGGTTGTACAACACCTATTCAAACAAAAATATTGTTCTTTTGTAACGCATTCATTGTTCTGTGATCCTAAAAAAAGAGCCAATACACAGTCTTATAACTACAGTGTTTTAAGGACCTGCATTTGCTTAAATTCATTGCAATAACGAAGTGGAGAGATAATGCCATTGTTTCAAAAAGAACAAAAATTCTCAAGACTTTGGAAAAGGAATGATACCCAATTGACATAACAGAGGAAATGAAGGCAATAGAATATAATTTTCTGACATAATAATTGGTTAGGGCAAGCACTATTCTTCTAAAGCATCCCATACAGTCTCTAATAACCACTTAAGGGCACCTCTTTATTTTAAGGTCATTGTAAAAGACAACAGCTTTCAGAAGCAACTTAACAAGAAATTTTGGTTCTGAAAATATTCAAAGGAAAGACTGCCACCTACTGAATCTTTCTGTCCCTATTCCTCTAAGTCCTGAGAACATTTCCCATCCTTTAAGCACTGGAAGGTCCAACCTGTTCTTTGCTAAACTTATTCATCAAGCAGGATAGCACCACAACCAAAAGAAAAAAGAAATAATTAATTTATTTTTATCCCATTGAAACTTCTACAGAGTTCAAAATTAAATACTGGACATGTGACCTTGGTTTTTAATCAGTTTCTCTTTCATGATTAAAAAACTCTACTTCAGGATATAGATACATTATGTGCTAAATATACGTATTCTTGGTTACATGAAGCTAATAAAGCCTTTCAAAACCATAGCACCTCTACAGTAACTTCAAAGACTACCTTACATAATAACCCATTTAGCATCTGTATTTGTTTTCCTTGATTTAGTTTGCAAAACTAGGCCAAGGTCATTTTTCAACTAGTGGTTTGGCATATTCTTCACTTTACATTCTTAAAAAACATCCACACTTGCAAAAGGAATTATTAAATCATGACTTCTTAGTAGTAAAGACAATAGCAAGATTATGATAACAAAAACACACTAGATGATTGGCTTTTGACATTACATAAATAGTGTTTATCAAAAGAGATTAAAACTGAATGTGCAAAATACATGGTATGATTGTAAGATGTTAGATAATACTCCCAGTCTAGAGATTATTGCTCATTTCTCAAGATTATACATTCAATTATAGATAGTATCCAGGGCTGTGTTGAATGAATGTACCTTGACCTACCAAACTGGGGAAGCCTTTTCTTTCTGTTAGCCTTCAGGTGGATGTACTGAAATATTCAGATCTCCATGAATTACAATAATTTATTCATTATCTCACATATAACCGAAAAGCTATAAAATTGCCTGAAACTGTTTCACGTTAAATTTGATAAAAACATTTTCAGGAAAAAAACCCAGGATTTTTCCCAACAAATTTATAATGCAGGCTCTTTGTTTCCACCCTTTATTTTATATCTCAAATATATCCATATTTAAAGGAAGAAATAAATGTTTCTTTTACTGTCTAATCTGAACTGAAACATTATGTAGCTTTTCTGAGCACCTTTCATTTGTTTCTACTAGTGCCTAGACAACTTGGATCAAATTAAGTAATTTAAAGCACTGTCTTCAGTCAAAAAAAATTAAATAGCTCTTTTGTTACTCCCCCTTCCTCTCTTTTGCACTACAGACATTAACAAGAAGACCACAGAGTAGGTTTCATAGCTGAGAAATAACTAACATTACTTTTTTTCTACTTTTTTTTTTACCTTGCACTTAGGCTTCTCGTCAATGCATAGCTCCTTTACTTAAATACAGGCTATATGAGACAATGTTTATACAGAATAAAAGCCATCATTTTTTTCTATGGAGATTGCATCTCATATATAAATCTCGTAAACCAATTTTCACATTTGTGATTATGATAACTTTCTCTTCAAAATATTAAATGGTGGCAAGGAAATGGTAGACAGTATGCCCAAATAAAGTTGTGAGAATGAATAAGGATGGAAGACCACAGAGGGCAACCCTCCACATAATTTCTAGATCTAGCAGCATTTCTACTGGATACATTTACTGGAGAAGAGCTTTAAATTGTAATTACCCTTTCAGTGATTACTGAGGACAACCTAGTCAATGTCAATTGTCATTACCTGAGAGATGCGATCTGATAGCTAGGAACTGTTTCTGATAACCCAAGAAGTCCCTCCAAGTCATTTGTTCTTAGAAACTACGCCTTCAGTCATAGAATCATAGAATGGTTAGAGTTGGAAGGGACCTTAAAGATTATTGAGTTCCAACCCCCCTGCCATGGGCAGGGACACCTCCCACTAGACCAGGTTGCTGAAACCTGGAGATTTATTATGAGGCAATCAAATCAGCATATAGATACCATGATGTGCTCCTTTCTTGTGTTTCCACAGGATTCATCAGGAAGACTTTGGAACTTAGTAGCTCTGAAAGTATTATCATGTAAAGGGATGATGTACAGGCAATGAAGAAATCTACCTGCACCAAAACTGCGATTTAATAATCTAATAATATTTCATGGATGCTATTTTGCCTCATGGACCAATATATCATAAATATACCTTATTTATTACTTCTCTTTTTTTAGGGGCTGGGGTAGCTTTCCTTTAATTTTAGAGTCCTTCCCCTTAGAGAAGCCCAGTCCATCAAAGAGTTTTGACGACATGAAAAAAGAGGAATTGCTGAGTGTTCTGACAGAAATAGACTTGCAAGTTTTTCAATTTGAGTGATTTTTCTACATAAGAGATATCCTTTGAGTTTCTACTTTATCACAGATCCACATATTGTAGAATACAATGATTTTGAATTGAAGCACATTACTGTAGTTCTATTAACACAAAACTGTATTAATAAAGTCCACTTTCTCCAGTTTCCTGACCAGGTAGCATGTATTAAGTTGTGGAGAATCATTTTGTGATTCCTGCATCAGAAATACTCTGTTGAATATTCTGAAAATAATTTCTGTGCTTAGCTAGCTTTCTCTTCTTATCAGTCACTTTTTTTCCATTTCTCCCTTTACAGGACAATTCTTGAGGTTCAGACCAGCTGCAGGTCTATGTTCAGCTCACCCAGATGCAGACACTTCCCTCAAAGCACCAACTTGCTCTCTAGCTGGCATTGACTGTGTCAACTGGATCTCTTCTGACTACGCTGGGAGCATAGATTTTCAGCCCACCTAAATCTGGAGTTGAATCCCAGGCATACTGTTTTTTCTTTAGCAGAGTTTTTATACTGGCAGGGGAGGGGTGGGGTGTAAGGAGGGAGGGAACAGGAAGGGGTCTGACTAGCAATCTCTTTGTCGCCATGGAGATCATTAGACTCAGTTAAACCTTTTAAAAAAGCTAGCTTATATATTCCCTGTTATAGCAACATATGTTGCTTAATCTGAAAAGTCTAAAATATCATAAATATCAGGCATCACTAACATTTAGCATTGCAATACTATAAATGTCTTGTAGATAAAAGAATGTGGTTCCATTAATTGATAGATCCTATATACTTCTACATAAGTACACCAACATATCATCAATATTGTACAACTCTGACAGCTCTGACAACAGGCCATAAAGTTTACATAAAATGGAAAAAAAACTTATAGCAAACTCTATACACATATACATGATCAGCTCATGAATATTGTTCCAGTCTTATCACTCTCTGCATCTAAAGGGAACTAAGCACGGTACACACTTTATATTGTACCTAGCAAATGCTTTGTTCATGAGGTCAGAGCTGGCATCTGGTGACTGGCTGATAAGAGCTGGAAGGTGTTAAGATCTGGAATGGATTTATGTGCTGTATACTCCGAGAGAAGATAATCATCTTTACATGGCAACGTACCAAAAGGCAGAACCAAATCAGAAATAAAGCCCAGTCAACAAGATACTCAGTTACTGTAAACCAAGTCTTACAGTGTCTCTCATTTGGCAGCCTCCTGCCTAGCAGAGTTTACATACCCGACTTAAATGAACAGGTTCCTAACAGACTGTAGGGACATACTTTCTGAGTCTTAAGCCTTGCATGTAGAAAAAGGTAAGAAGATGGTAGTACTCATACCTGCTCTTGGATTTAGGGGCCACAATCAAGGTAAAATATTAAAGTTGAAATATGGAAGCTGCAGTTAAAACCTGGGAGGAACCATGTTTAGATCCCACCTCTGCTTAAACTGGAAAATAGTCTTTGAGTTTACATCACTCTCCTGACAGATTAATGGTTTAACCACCAAACTGTTAGTGTATTCTGACCATTTTTCCCTAAAATACTCTCATAATGTTTAAAATATTCCATATCTGACCCACTGAGCCTGACAGATAGTATTTTTTAGTCATTGTACACATCTGGAAGCCCTGAACTTAAGGTCTTGCTACAAGCAATACTTAAATGTTTCATCCAATAGAGATTAAATTCAACAGGTAACACTAAGGGATTTATTACCCAAAATATCCTGCTATGCTGGCAACCATTTAGGATACCAGTGATCAAGTTTAGCCACTTGCTCCACAGTACTTGCTCCTTTACCTATGCAGGAGGGATGTGAAATGTTATTTCATATGAGTGCCTCAAGCACAATGTGAAGAAATTAATCATCTGCCTTTCCTGAATGTTTGTGTCTGGGTGAGTCACGCTCTCCTTAAGGGCCATGCAACAGGAGCAAATGGAAACACAGGAGGTTCTCTCTGAACATCAGGAAAACACTCTTTTACTGTGAAGGTGACTGAGCCCTAGGTTGCCCAAGGAGGCTGTGGAGTCTTCATCCTTGGAGATATTCAAAAGCTGTCTGGACACAGCTCCAGCTCACCCTGCTTGAGCAGGCGGGTTGGTCCCAATGACCTCCAGAGGTCCCTTCCAACCTCAGTGTTCTGTGATTCCATGATTCGTCACTACTGAATCTGCCTTTCCAACAGTTTAGCGAAGTGGAACTGTTTTAAGTACATCAGAATGTCTATTTTGGGAATTTTGACACTGGGCTTAAATAGAAGGAACATAAGCTTCATGATCTTTTGTTACTTCCACTAGGCTAATCTTCTGAAAATCTTAGAAATATGTAATGTTGCATTAAGGGGTTTAACGTGACTGCTATCCATAGAATTTGTAGTGTATCTATCCCAAAATGAATGACAAAGAAATCAGGAATATTTATTAGACTTCAGTCTGCACAACTGAAGTACATATGAGGAAATATAAATAGCCTGAATGGAGATAAGAGAAAAGGAAGTTTTACCTTCAAGGACTCTTTCTGAGATGTCACACAAAACACAATGACAATTAAACATATTGCAATATTCAGAGTAACAATGCCCACATTATATTTCTCTAGATTCTGCTCTGATCTGCTCAGTCCAGAAGAGATTTGTGTTTGACGACAGCAAGCAGTGCTAGTGATGTCGTACTAGAGTAATTTCTCTATCAGAAAATACCTTAAAGTTACAATGGGGATTTAAAATTAATTTTCAAGCCAGACTATTGCAAGGAATGGAGACACTATTGCTTTGGTCGTTCCCCAGGCAGTGAAAAGACATGGCACTTCTAGGGCCATGAAAGGCTGCTGCAGACCTGATTATGACCTATTTAGCCTTTCACTGCCTCAGAAATCCTATCACATACAAGTTAACTGGCAGAAGCTGAAATTACCAACCACTGAATGTAATTGCCTGCTGTCGTATTCTGGCCCCTTTGCATTACAAGACACACAGATTACGTCTGAAACCTGAGGAAACGTGGTATCTTCTATGAGTGCAGGAGAGTGACAATGTCATTGCTGCTCAGCGTTCCAACAGTTACTTGACTTGTTAGAGCTTCTTTCCTTATCTTGCTTGCTTGCTTGCTTTTCCCTTCTTTCTTTCTTTGCCTCCTTTCATTTTTTTCTTTCTTCCTTCCTTTCTCTCTCTACACCTTGATTACTTAAAGGGTATGCAAAATCACTGCATCGAGCACTAAATGGTGCATGAAAAAGAAATGGAAATATACTTGCCCTCTGTGTGGTGCTATGCAATCACTGCTCTGCTGCTAGGCACTGCTTCATATGTATATATCTGCAATATTAAGCAGGAAAAAGCCTGAGCCCTCAAGACTCATAGAGAAGGAAAATGACTGTAACTATTTTCTATTCTCTCCCAAGAAGCCAGTCTAAGCTCACTCTGAAGCGATCCAAGCAACACAGGAGTGTAAGACAAAAATGCACTTCACTTCTGTGACAAGACAGTTAAGTACATAAATCCAAGAGATCCTTCTTACAGGTAGAGAAGGGAAAGCTACTTTCTACTTCCTGGTTAAACATTCTGAAAAGTATTTTTCATGCTTTTATGTTGAATTTGGTTCCATTTCTAACAAATACTAGAAACATCACACTCGCTTGCTTACAAGCTAAACAGTGACACAGACAAGTTCTTTGGCTAGTCTGCAAAAAAGGGAGCTTTTACACATTCCTCTGTTATTACCCCCATCTGTGGCTGGCTGACCTGTTTGATGAACATAAACTAAAAAAAGACTAGCATTTTTTCCCTTTTCTTTTTCTTTTTTTTTTTTCCAGAAATGCTCTTAGTGTACCAACATTTACTAGTCTTGATTCTGACTGCAGTCGGTACTATGTAATTATACATTATTATAGCTCTAATGACTTCTATAAATTCTCTAACAGATGTGGAAATCTAGCTTTCTCCCCGTCTCCTTTAGTTTAATGTGATGGAATTTCTTATACTTGTATGAAGAAAACCTAATTTAATCCAGCATAGTAGGAATCCTGAGTAAATATTTTAAAGTTTATGCGTGACACAGCAAAAAATGTCCTATTGAATGGAAAAATGAAAATTTTATCTCGATTCAAACAACACATTTTCAATTCATGTGCTTGTTTGCTTTTACTTTAAAATACACGCTCATTCTGTGCTTCTTGCTTTAGCTTCAACCTGAAGTACAAAATACCAGAGATGTACATTTCTCATTTGTTAACTTGACCAAGAGAAGCAGAATGCATTAACGATCTGGTGATATTCCCACACCAACTGGCGGGTCTGAAAGGCTTTTGATAAACTTTGGCAATGGGCTTCCAAAAGACATAAATGAATAAACACAACCTTTAGAAGGTCAACTATATCTCAAATAGGCAATATCCATTACATGTACTTAATAAATTAACAGTCAATTTGTAAGAAGCACTTAAAGAAAGAGAATAACATATGTGTGGGGAAAAAAAGGTCACACTTTGTTTGAAAATGTAGAGAAAGCAAAGAAAAAACTTCCCTGGGGTGATATTCAGATAACTGTTGTGATTTGTGCCCATACCCTGAGACATGAAAGTTGGTGAGTGGTTTTGTCATCTCTTTCATGAAGAGAAAAATAATCATGCAATATATGGGGGGGAAGGGGTTACTGGTTTTTGTTGGTTGTTGCTGCTGCTGTTGTTGTTGATTTTCCCCAGAATTAGCTCTTAAAACAAATGCTGAAAGTTCAGTACATTCATAAAGAATGTGTCTGTGTAGCATAGCCTATATTCCTTAAGGTCTTGCTAGGAACTTCTTTGAACATGTAATAGAGCATCCGTTTCTGGAATTATAAGTACACTGGAAAATCCTTCCGGGAGAAAAAGAAAACAATGCTCCATAACACTCCTCCTGCTATGTGAAAATAAAAGCTTCTGGTAGTATAATGAGTGTCTTGTTGACTCAGTGCAGTTGATCATCTCTGTTCTCACAAGCACATACACTCCAGTCTATGGAAATTACTGCAGGAAGTATCTGGGGATGCAATGATAATTTGTCCACTCAAAATGTGTATTTTATTCAAAAAAAGGTAAATGTTACAAGAAAATATTAGAACCCCAGCTAGCAAGTGTGTATAAAAGAAATTCAGGTTTTAAATAACTTTGAAAATGGGATTAATTGATATCTCACAACTATTCTTATGGATAGAAAACTGAGAAGCTACCTCAAATCTTTTAAAAATAAACAAATAAATGAATATAAAAGTAAATGAATGAAGGACATAAAACAGATGAGTCATCTTTACCCCAGACCTTGGAACTCTGTACAGAAAGCTGTAGCTGTGGGATTAGATGAATAGCCTCAACAGTTCACATGCAGTTTATCTTTTTCTTCTTCTAATTTAGTGTAACTAGGTAATAGATGCTTGTATTTGCAATTTAAATACATCTCTAGTCTGAAAAGTGATTAAAATGGTGCAATATAATTATTATTTTCTTACCAATTACTTCCAGGTCAAAAAATCTTGGATTTAAACTAGAAATATGGCTTTGTGAATTGCTAGCCCTGCATATACGTTCCTGAATCTGAAGTCAGACTGTTCCTCTCCTCCACATTTCCCTAACCTATTTTTTATCTTCCCTTAATTACCATCTTCTGCAGGTTTTGTAATAGTATCTCATCCAGAAGTTGAATTTAGTGGCCTAGAATAGAATCTCGTGGTTTTGCCTGAACTATATTGAATCCATAGTGCCAGTAGAAGTAAAAAAGTAGTCAAAATTATCTCGGCAAAGTCAACAGAGGTGACAAACACAAAGGACAGGCCTGCTGCAGAAAATTCACTTTTGTACAGTATCTATCCAAGGAAGATTAAAATATTTCTCTAGAAAAATGCCTCCTGCTCAAAGAGAAGCAAAACATGGCTGCTCATATATTCTCAGAAAAAAAAAAAAAAAGACATCTTATTAGGAAAAAAATACTTTTGCTACTGTCTTAATCCATACCAACATGATATTTATAGTACCAGATGACTGACAGATCAAAAGTAAATGCATATAGATAGAAGATTTTAAGCTTGCACAACATAAACAGTTTGATGAAATATTTAAGAGCAAGACCAAACTGATATGGCTTAAAGATTTCTGGAAAAGCTAAACACTAGTGAAATTCCTCTACTATCTAAGCAGTCCTTCCTTACAGAAGGAGATCAGAGCCAGAGCTGCCAATAAGCAACAAGGATCAGTTTGATACATTCCTGAGCATGAGCCTAGCTTACTAATAAAGAACCACATTAATTTATTTTCTGATCCTCTAACTTACCTGTACAAGGACAGGAAATGCTGCTCCTTAGAAAAAAAAAAAAATAAAATAAAATACAAAGGGGCAACGAATTTAAACTAAAAAAGGGTAGATTTAGATTGGATGTAAGGATGAAATTTTTTACAATGAGGGTGGTGAGACACTGGAACAAGTTTCCCAGAGAAGCTATGGATGCCCCATCACTGCAAGTGTTCAAAGAGAGGTTGGATGGGGCTTTGAGCAACCTGGTCTCATGGGAGGTGTTTGACCTAGACAATCTTTGAAGGTCCCTTCCAAGCCAAACCATTCTATGATTCTATGATAAAGTGGGGTTTATCAGGATCTTATCTTTTTCCCCAAATGTTGTTTTGGCAAACATTATGTGTATACATTGATTTTTATATACTTCTAACTTTTCTGTCTACCTATACCCACAGTTTCTTTCACATATATGCTAATATTGATTCAGAATGCAAAGGAAGTTAAGCATATGCTTTGCCTGATCCTAGCCATAACTCTTTTAGATGACTACATCTAAAGCGTTTCTGCTAGAGAACCTCTTTGAACAGTAGAGTTCAAAAATGTTAACCTTGCCAACTCTCAAAGTGGAGTTCTTGCCTACAGTTGTAATAAAATCTTTCATGTTTATAGGTTCAAGCCCTAATGGCTGTGAAGGTGACAGCTGTGATGGCAGAAAAGGATTCTCTAAGATGTTTACCAAGCTGTGGGGATCCTATCCTTGGAGAGCTGCCTTTCTCTACAGAAGCGTGTGGTCCACTGCCTCTTCTGCACACACAGCAGTCGGGTCTGATACATTTATGAAGCCTTATTCCTTAATGAAAGCTGTAGAAATTGCACTGAAAGCCTGATGCACCCACATTAGCGATTGTATTTTGTGTAAAACAATATCAAGCAGGGCATTTTAATATGTTGCAACCAAAATCAGCCATAGTATGGCAGACAGGAAAATGTTAACAAATGCTGTAATGGAAGTTTTACCTGATGGAAGATAGTCCAATATTTGCAATTGATGTGTTCTAGTATGGAAAGATGCATATTTTTCATAAGGGAAATAATTAGAAAGCTCAAAATAAATAGCAAGCTGATTAAAGAAGTGGCAAGAGAGGGAAATAAACAACAAAACCCAAGTAATACTTGCACAACGTGCATGCAATTAATAAAAGCTGCATTATAACCTGGAAAATCAGTCTATAAATGTTTGCGTTTGGGGGAGGCTAATTCCCATCTTATCTAAGCAACTCTTGAAAGTCATGCTGTAACTGTTGGTGCTTAGCACTCTGAAAAGACCCTCTGTGGTTTTTTCTTTGTGGTTTTGATGTAATCTGTGTAACCCAGAGCAGCTTGGAGAATCCACCTTCCCTTCTAAAATTCCTGAATGCTGGAGGAAAGTACTATCTTCTTAGTGTGGGGAACAAGTCCCTGCTATTATTTGCACTATTTCTATGAAATTAATACCTATCAGTACCTAGGAATGCTAGCTACATTCTTTTGCCATTTTCTAGGAAGACGTGAGAGATCCTCTTTGCCCCCCAAGACCTACTCAAAATATAGACAGTGGTCAAAGAACAGAAGAAGATTAAGTAAGTCCTGATAAACTGTATTTCATATGTTCCAGTTAAAGTACTGCTCTAGAGCACAGGCCATTAACAAAAGACACGTCTCCCTCTTTCCAGATCTTTGCATCGTCAATTTCATGAAACTTTGGCTTGGTATGTATCATTGCTTTGCTTTATATGCTTACAGAAAAACATGAAAGACTCTAGCCTGTAATATTTCACACTGGATCCTTTGAAAACATTAGCATAAATAGCCAAGTATGGGAACAATAGAGAGATTTCTTTTAAAATCAATAAACATTTAGGAGAAAATTATGAGATAGCATACTTTAATACCATTTGTAAAGTACCTTTTAAAAATGACGTGATTGCATGCCTTTTAAGAAAGGTAAGGGTGAAGCCCCACGTTGTCCATGAAACACTGTAGACGTTTTATATCAGTTGCTAAATATTGATCATACTTTATATGAACTTGTATTTAAGATAGGATAAATAAGCACATTCCTGGACAGGAAACACTGCTAAGCAGCAGTTTAATAAAGTTGGAACCAATAAAGCATCATGATTCATTACTATTTTAGTGTAATTTACTATTTAGTGATACTATAATTACTCTGCTATAGCACAGATATCATGACCTGTTCTGTTTTTTTGCTATAAATTTTCATTGAAAACTCAGCTGTAAACATATACCACAGAAAAAAAAATACCATGGAGACCATTGTTAAGACCCATTGCATTATCCTTGTTTAAAATTTTAAATGAACATATTTTAATGTTTGAGCATTTCAATTAAAGGTGTTTAATTTTTGAAATGATAACTTTTCTTGTTTTCAAAAAATACTTATAACAAAATGACAGTATAAAAGCATACATAAAAGATCCTCTTTCTTCAATTATTATTATTTGCATTGTTACTGCATAAGGTTCTTCTGCACCATGATAAGCTATATACAAAGAGTTTGTCCTCATCGTCAGATACCTTTCACTCTGAGCATTACTGATTTAGGCCTAAACAAAAGAAACCAAACTTCCAGTGAATTTTAATTAAGCTGTTTTGGGAACCCAGCCTACAATAAAATGAAAAAAAAAACCAACCTCTAGAACTCTCTGCCATACTGTTGCACTAATGCTTACAGCCCAGTTAAATTATTGGGAAGAAGGAACAACTATCTTTTTGTTTCTTCTTTTTATTTTTTTCTTTTACCATTGACGCAAGCTAGACAGAAGCTCACTGTATACAAACCCTGAATATTGTACTCTGCTTATTTGTATTGCAGGAAAATAAAAGGCAATCTCTAATTCATTAAATATCATCAGTTATCAAATATCTTCAGCTACATAGGTAACTGGCAAAGCTGGGTGTAAGTGGAAATCATGACTTACTGTGTGTAAGTCATGCCATTAAATCTGTTTTGGAAGGCCTTAGGTGTTTGTAAAGATACCAGGCCTTGCCCTATAACCACTTTTTATTTTATTTTTTTTTTTAATTATTCATTAATAACTTCATGAAAGGTTACATGAAAGAGCCTGATGAACTTGGCAACATCATTAAAAACTCATAAAACTGGCTCTGAGCCAACACACGAAAGCCAAGCTGATATCCATACGTTAATAGCAATGATGCTCACTGTTTTTCAAAGACATGAAATCATGAACATATTTACCTAATCTATAAATAGATGACATGTAACAGACCCTGTCTTTTGTTTTAATTAAAACACCTCTGTCTTTTTCCAAAATCATCTGTCATACTAAGCGAGCTCCAAGGAGTTCCTGGGGATACTCCCACTGGGGTGGAAAGAGGAGTGAGCCTGGTCTTCTTCCAGCTAAGACCACAACACTCTTTGCCCTTAGCCCTTCCTCTGTCACAATCTCAAGCGTGGGTGAAGGAGGCACACACAGCACAGTCCTCGCTTCCTCACCTCCCATTTTGCCTTCCATTACCTTGTTCCACTGCCTCACTATCTCTCTTGGAAAGACTTATGTCTACCCAGAAAATGCAATAGCAAACACAGATACATCTGCAAGCCTGTACGTACAGCAAATTGTGCTGCAGTGCACAGATGCTAAAACCAGCATGAAGAACTAATTTTAAGTGTCCTTAAAGATTTTAGTAACAGAATATGCAAGTGAAAAGAAACTTACTACAATAGTAAGTAAATAAAAATAAAAGTTTCAGTGCTATTTAAATAAAGGTATCCTGTTCATGTCTTAAAGGTCAAAGATCAAAGTAGACTATCTTAAGGAGCCATAGGCAAAATAAAGTAATTTGCCCTATCTTTAAAGGTAACATGGGTTACACACAATTGTGAAACTTTCAAATGAAGTAAACCCAATTAAGTTTGCTAGTTCCTAATCAGCATTACCCTTCACTACTGTGCAAAAGAGTGTGATATACTCGTACATCATAAATGAGCCCAAAAAGCAAGCACAGACCCTCTTTCTCATCTAAACACTTCAGCTGCAGTTTGTGTGAAGGGAGATTGTGCCATAAACGCTATAATCTCACAGTGCCATTTTGCATAGCATTGACTAGTCATGACACTATGGATTGCACTTTAACATTAGATGTTTTGTTTCTTTACCACCTGAACCATCTCAGAGTCCAATGACATTAAACAAAAGCTAAGGTTAAAAACAAATTCAGCCTTAAAAAATGATCATAATCAAATGCAGAGTAAAAAAAATTTTCAGGACATACAAATATGGGAACCTGTAGCTTGTGAATCTATCAATCAGCCACAAAAGCATTCATTTATTCCATTTTCCAACAGTAAATCTTCAAATTCATACTCTTCCCATTGTAAAAATGTTTTCATATTTTTTTTGTTTGGGCCTTCAAAACTTACTTTCAATCTTAATTCATTTTCAGTTGAATTCTATTTTCTTTCTCAATGATGTTACCTTATAGCAGATATTTCAATGCACTGAACAAAAATCAGCAAAATTGTCACCTTTTGAGGTCTGGAAGCAAAATTTAAAATAAACTCTGTAGTTCTGCAGAACATGTCTCCACTAATTTTCACATGTTTCATCAAGGGTGATGCATTTTCATTGTCCATTATCTATTCAAAGAACAATTAAACTGTAAAATAATATATATTGAAAAATTTTCAGCAAGAGACTAGTTTTTGACAGCAAACACGTCTTCAACGTAAAATGCATCTTCAATCTAAAATGCAAGAACTACTTGAGAAAGTCTTTTACAAGGTATTTCCAACCTGAATACAGAAAAAAAATATGTTCTGGATCAGATGGATACAGATATTGCAAGTCACTGCTTTGCAATAGTAACAGGGAACCACCACTGGTTTTTTGAGAACTTTATTCATTTATCCATCTAGCAAAATCTTCTTCTACTTCACTCTAACCACAAAGAATTCCTGAAGGCTTGAGTGAAGCCATTTAATGACCTGAGCATGTGCTTTGTTGCATGGAAGCTAGAGCACTTAGCAACCTCTAGAATCACTCTTTCACATGTAAGAAACGCGACAACAAAAACCTCTGTTTTACTCAATAGTTACAATCAATCTCCGTTACACTTAAAAATCAAAAAGAATTAACTAGGAATTATTAACCAAGACATGCTGGCTAAGTTCAGACCACTACAGTATTATCTTTTGTTTCAGGACTGCGATCTAGTCATCACCTGTTTCTAGAGTGGTCATTTTTAAGCAAAACAAATATTCACCAACCTTCTTCAAGAATATTGATCGAGTACGGCATAGCTTTCTCTGAATAGTTATTAAATAGGTAAGAACAGATTTTGTGTTCTTCATTTGTGAACTAGACCAAAAAAACTATTCATGAGAACTATTTTGAATGTTTTCTGTAATATTCAAATACATTTTCATTTTTGTACTACACAAACTTCACACAGATCAATTGTTTTCCTTATTTTTCTCTAAAACATTCCTTAAAAAAATACCTTTTTTTGTTGCTATGAATTATCATTCTTTAACTCATTAAAATGGTTGTCATGCTTAGTTGGGAATGTGTCATACTGAAGATCCCAAGACCCTGAGAGTACTAAACAATATAGCAAGACAACACAAAAAAGCTCAAGTGCTTATGATCCAGGTGAAGTTACTTATTTTTGGACAATGTAAATACAGTTTAGCTAATGCGGTATCTTCTTTAGAAACCAAACAAAAAGACATACACAGAGAATCAGTCTTGCAGATTATTTAGCTCCTGGAGCTATGTCACATGCATGTAAATTTGATTTCCAGCTAGAGGCAGTAGGGCGGGCCCTACTAAACCCAGGCCTGGTCTGACCAGCTCCTGCCCGTTCCCCTGATGTGCTGGGTGCACCCCTTTCCTGCTGGGCTTCACGGGAATTCAGGCTGCTCAGGACTGGGCAGGAGTGGGACCCACCTTCTGTATATTTTTTTCTTTTTTGGAAGAGTTTTATAGCAGTTGCTTAGGAATTTGTTTAGTGAGACTACAGCATGGCTGGAAAGCAAAGAAAAATGGGCTGGAGAAATCAAGTGTAACTGAACAGACCACTTAACAGGAGAATCGGATGTTCCATGAACACAGGGTATGAGGTGCCAAGAAACTACTATGTACTCAGGGCTCAATAGCTTTTATTAAGGCAATAATAAAGTAAGCCTTGTTTGCCTATGCAGCTGGCGAAGTCTCCTCAAGTCGCCGTATTCCAGTTTCTACTCTAACGTCTCTTCCCCCAGCTTCCCTTCAGTAAAGGAATGACCGTCAACTAACCTTATTAAGACAAATGGCATTTTAGAGTTAAGTAGCGAACAGAATTTATTTCAATAAATTCTTATGCATAAAATACATTAAATTAACATAACTGCATCTGGACTCAGCTTATGACATTCAATAAAGCAATTACTGCAATTAAAATAACAGGGGGAACTGCCATTTGAAAAAGTCAAAAAAAAGTTATAATTTAATACATGCTTTGAATTTTTGCTATTAAGACATCATTTGCTATTAAGACAGCAGTGACTATCGGCTAATCCTTAAATTCATGTGGACTTAATCTACAGACCAATTTAGGACTCCAAATTTAAATTTGGCTATGAAACATATAATGCAAATAAATGCAAACTTATTATATAACTGCATATGCATCTCCAAAATTTCTTAGGTCTTTGTAGATTCTAGTAAGAGGTGTTACTTGAATAACAGTCAGAAATGAAAACAAGCAGATGCAATTTTGAAAGTAACATACTAATTGCAAATATCACAGTTCAGCTGTACACAGTTTACAGCTGCCAAAATCTGTTGTCTTTGTAGTGCTGTTATTCTAATGTTGCAGGTCAAAACCAGCAAACAGCTGTTCAATATCTGAGAATTTTACTAAATAATGGAAGACTACACAAACAATGGGATACATACTGAAGCAGCCTCAGAGGAAAGCAGAAAACGGGAAAATAATTATTTTTAATCCTGTTATGGATTAAACATCCATATTATATAATGAATTTCTTATGAAACCTGACAAAATAATGCTACGAAATGTGTAAATCTCCTCTTCCTTTTTTTTTTCTACCTTTTCTTTTCTTCATGTGCCAAAGTGTGATTTCAGCTGTTTTAAAACTATTTGCAAAATTGGGTCAAATTCAGTAACCAGTTTCTGCTTTAAAAAGCTTGGTTGTCAAATTCTACAAACCAGCTGAAGAAGTGGAAACCTCCTTTAACCTAGGAGGGCAGGGGGAGAAGGCTGGAACACACATGCACACAGTTGATGCTCCTGTTTTAACAGGAGCAATGGCAGCTCTAGAAACAAACTTCAGGCTGAGCGCTTTAAAAAGGTTAGCCCACATGACAGTACTTTGTTGAATTTTTATTTAATTTGTTGATGGATGGTTTTATAGGATTATGTGAATGGTAAAAGCACTTACTAATTATTATGTATTTTCATTTTTTACTAAAAAGCTAATTTCTTCCATAAAGGTAAAGGTGGTTCTTCATTTGACTTACTTCACTCTATTTTACCAGTCCGTATATGATACCCTTCATGCATTTACCACTATTCCTATAAAAAGCCGCCTTTTCACTTATTCTGGTTTTGTATCATTGGACTTTTGCCCCTTTTCACAAAAAAAAAAAAAATTACTCCCATATTATCAGCTAATTCATGTCAATAAGAGTGAAACAATAATTAGATGAAATCATGTGGCATGGAAGCCCCCAATTTCTACACTGTGCAGCAGATTGCATTTCAGAATAGATTTAATCTGGTCCTTGAACCCAGCTCGAGGCTGTCTGGAGGTTCAGAGAGGGGTTTTGATCCACGCGTGCCCGAGGTGCAGGGGTGGAAGGAGCCGCCAGTGGTGCCCTGTCCTCCGAGGCAACCTGCTTGGCGTGCTCCAAAAGCTGCCTCGGAAACAGAACCAATGTGTGTGACGAGGTAACAGCCAAGGGATTTGTCTCAAGATTGTGCTACTGCTTCAAACCAAAGTGCTAAGGTAAATAGAGCCCAATGCAACAGGTGTAATTGAGAACTTCCTTGTGACCATCATCTTAATTACCATTCATCCCACAGCAACAGTCACTCCGTCCCAGCACAAGAACAGGCAGGTTGGTTTGTTGTTGGGTTTTTTCTTAGTTGCTCTTCAGTGCGCTCTTTGTTTTTATGGACTTTGAATAAATTATATCTGAGTGGGATATGCATTCATTCTCTTTAGAATCCTATATGGAGAAAACATCATACTTCATCTGCAACATAACACTTCACTTTTTCTTGTATACAAGAGCAGTTTAAACTTTACTTCATTGAACAATATAAATCCTCTCTCATCTTTGCAAACTGGAAAAAAAATATTGTGAAATTACTACTTGGGGAAACATACTCATTTCCTGTATTCGCCGTGTAGTTTATTTCCTCTAGTGATATGGAAATGTGGATGTTGTTTACCTTGAAAATATTCAAAATGATGTGTAAATGCCACGAATACGATAACCTTGCATTTATTAACTTGGCTAAATGCACAATATTAATTTCTGCAGCAGAAAGTAAAAGCAATTGAAAACAAAATTTAACCAACATCTCTCTATTTTTTTCCTGTCATTTTTCTTCAGGTGGTGTCTGGGGAGATTCATTCAGCATGGCTGTATTACTACCAGCAAGTGACTAAACCGTTCTACCCAAGGGGAGGGGGAGAAGATATAAGCCTGAAAAATTACTGGCCTTCCCCTTCTGGAAATACTATTTCACCCCTGGCTAGCTCCTTCACACTTCTGCAGCAGCAGCCTTAAAGCAATTCTTCCTCCCCCCGCTGCTTCTTTAGGCAATTATTACATCTTGTGCCAGGATGAGTACACCTTTGCTTAGCTGATTAAATATACTTGAGATCAGTAAGAAAAGCAATTTTTTGCTATGTGCCCAGTAGGGAGACAGAAGGGCCTGTGAAGGTGCTTCCCGTCTAGATGTGTCTCATTTGGCTCTCCTCTGTCTGATGTAGTTAAGAACATATTGTTTCTGGATTGCTTTTTCCTATCTGTCCTTTCCCATCTTACACATTAACGAAAAAAATGATACCATTTTAATGCAACATAGGACTTGTTCCTATATTATATCTTCAGTAATTTCTTTTTCAAAACTTCCTCATCTACTTTAATAAAGAATGTTACGTCAGTATTCTCACCGCTGCACCATATATATATATATTAGGACATCCCTAATGCCCTTGATTTCTCCTGCTCTCTTTCTGTGGCACATTGTAATTTCTGGGGCTTTTTTTATTCTAATTAATTATAGGATGTTGAGAGTTACTACCTTGCAGCTTGTGACACGTAAGTGGTGTGGGGCTGGTGTACTGTAGTCCTTTTAAAACTAACTGTGTGTTATATTTTTGCAGTCAACCAGACTCCCTGGCTCCACCAGTACTAAATGAAATAAAGCCAGGAAGGAAGCTCGAGCGCTGGATCCGCAGCCATCCCCGCTGCTTCCCTGCTGGCACACACCCTGGTGTGGCTTTGGGTAGGGGGAACTGATGCTCCCTGCCCCAAAGTTGGGGTTGTTCTGCCTGGAGAAGAGAAGTCACCGGGGAGACCTTATAGAGGCCTTGCAGTATCTGAAGGGGGCCTATAGGAAAGATGAGGAGGGACTTTTTACAAGGACATGTAGTGATAGGACATCTTCAGTGATAGGATGACTTCAAACGGGAAGAGGGTAGATTTAGATTGGGCATCAGGAAAAAAATTTCACTATGAGGGTGGTGAGACACTGGAACAGGTTGCCCAGAGAAGCTGTGGATGCCCCATCCCTGGAAGTGTTCAAGGCCAGGCTGGATGGGGCTTTGAGCAACCTGGTCTAGTGGGGGTGGAACTAGATAATCTCTAAGGTCCCTTCCACTTCCAACCCAAACCATTCTATGATTCTATGGTTCTATTCTATGAAGTGCAAGCAGGGAGTAGCACCAGGGGGGTGGCAGTCAGGACAAGAGTCCTTCTGCCCTACGGACTGCCTGGCCAACAACCCGTGAGGTCTGACACACAAACATCCCTGCACGTCATCCCGTCACGCAGCACAATTCTTCCATTTATGCTATGGAAATACCTGTCCGGCAGGCTGCAACAAGGCCCTCATATCACATCCAACATCTTCAACTCAAAAAAAAGAAACACCCTCACAAAATCTAATAATGATGTCTCGGGCTCCTCCTGATGTGAGGAGGCTTCCTCACAGGATTACCCCTTTGGGCCATAAAGTTACTGAGCATAAATACGGCCTGGCCTAGTCACTTGGCCTCAGGGCCAGGGAACGGTCCACGGCTCTGTTCTATTCAGCAGTACAGGCATGGGCACTTCTCCAGACGGTTTCTGGCATCTTAATCCTACAATTTAAAATAATCTGATACCCCTCCCAGTCTTGCTCCTATACTTAAAAGCCATTCTGAACCACTAAGTGCCTAACATAACTGGATTTTTTAACACTGGTTATGCAGATTTGAAATGATACCAGAAAGGCTGGGGGTGCCTAAAATAGTTTTATTCTTGTGTCTAACAGATGTCACTGTTATCGATGATCCTAACTCACAATGGCTACGCTGTAATTTTACATCCTCAGTAAAGCTTAATTGTATGTAAGATGGAGAGGTTTTTAACAAAAATTTGGTACATGACGAGGCCATGAGGCTGAGGAACAGCTAATGAAATAGTTAGGATACTAAAGACAGTGTTTGCCACAAATAATCTAAAAAAGATAATTTACATTACTTCTAGCTAAACTTAGCCAAAACCTGTTTTTTATACTTAAAATCATGCTGATATTACACTTTACAATCTCATGACTTTCCTAGGATCCCTTCTTTTGGAAGCTAATACTCCTTCTATGCCAATTGCATATTCTTCTATTTCTTGACTTGTTTATTAACCTCATTATACCTCATCATACCTCATCATACCTCATTATTATGAGGTATCTGTCCTAAACATATGCCATGTAAAGTTACTTTAAGTCTGAAAGAAAGAAATAAAAAATTTTCTTAGCTGCATTTGTGACTTGCATTGGAATACCAGATTTGCTGGCATGGTTTTACAGCTTAGAGGAGGGGATTTTTAAATAGTATCTGATAACTATAGGAACCAATGGGAAATACAGTGTCTTGTTATGGTAAGATAAGACATTCTACAAGGTGTCTGCCTCACGCATATCATTACTTCTGGTGATTTGGTGAATGTGCTCATACTCAGTAATAAAAACTGACACGTTCCATCTTATGTACCAAGATATTAGTAGCTACTGTGATATATATACTATATCCAGGAAATAGCACTGAAACCTGCAATCCTTCTGGTACCAGGATGAATTTTAAGCAGGCTTAAACTATGAACAATTAATGCCATTTCCCACATTGCCAGAAGAAAGACCACTGTTAAGAACACTTACAGGAGCAGAGAGAGCAATACTTTTGGCTACTGTTCAGATTCTAGGCAGATTCTCAGCATTAAATACATACTTAAGTTAGAGTGGTAAAGCGTTACAGATTGTCTGGGGCAGCCACAGACTCTCAGTAAAGCAGAACGCCGATATACACCGGATGTCAGAAAAACTGTATGAGATAAGTACAATCTTCTAAATGACAAATCAGAATGACATATTACTGAATAGTTGCAAATTTAGCATCTGTATTTTAAGACAGGTATGTGGGAGAGCTACTGCGTACGGCACTAGGGAGACCTATTCTGGCATAATGTGGAGGCTTCTGGCGAGTATTCTCTAAAAGATGAACTCAGATCACAAGTTCAAAGACAGCTGCTAAAGGACATGAGGGGAATAAGAAGTCTAACTAGAATACAAAATTTTAGCTTGTTAATTGTGATAAATATCAGAGAAGTTACGCCTGCTTTCTGTATACCATCAGGGAACAGACACTAGTCAGAAAAAAAGCCAAGTCAATTAAGGAGCACTAAATCTGGGCTGTCCAGCAATTATTTTGGCCTTGAAAGTGAAACCAGAGTAGAAGGACAAATCAAAAAGAAAACTGTTTCAAGAGGGAGTAGGGATTGCATAACAATAAGGCCCTGTCCTCTGTTCCTAAGGATGGGTATGTATATTCAGAACTGGAGTATATCCTGAATAGCAAATGATAGAATTTACAAAACAATTCACAACTAAAGTTTATGAATCATTGTAAAATAGATCTTAAAAAATAAATACAAAGATAACTTGTTCCAGGAATCATTCATTTGCTGAATAGTTTTACTGTATTTTGGGTAAAAATTAATGTGGCACCAAGAACATTTATCTATAAATTCATGTGGTGGTTAGTACATATTCTACCAGTGTCCTGTCTGACATGGAAATAACTAGAAAGAAAAAACAAATCAGATATATCTCATATGTGACTTATGTTAATCCACAGTAGAAATAGAAAAGTTTTTTTTTTTAAAGATCTAACAAAAAGCCTCTAAAAAGGGTCTTTGAAGCAGCCGCCTTCTTACTCAGCTTTACTGTGCAAACACCCATCATTCAGAAGACATCTTTCTGCAAATTTCTTCTAGTAATTCCTGTCTAGTCTGGGGATGGCTATTGGAGGACAATTTGTAGGTCAATGCATTTTTCAGAAGCAGACATCATGATCTATGAGCAGTACTCACAATTCAATTAATTCTTTCTGACTGATAAAGGTAATAATGATGATATACTCAATTTAGATTGTCATAAGGTGTTTCATCTGGTACCATGTGACCTTCTGATTATTAAGAAAGTAAAATGACACAAAGTCTGCATTAAAAATTAAATATCCTTTAAATTCAAATAGATTAAAACTTGCTTATTAATAAGAGGTCAAAAGCCCAAATTCAAACTAAGAGCCCAAATATTTTATTTAAATACTCTGAATACTGCATAATAGGAAATTATGCTTGCCTCTCCTCACTGACAGTTTTCTGTTTTCTAAACTTAAAATGCTGGGATTTCACTGATCAGGGAAAGATTATGCCACAGAGTTCTGAAAGACTCAAAGGAATTTGTGCAGAAATTTCTTCTTCCATAGGTAAAATGACCTTACAGAATCAACATGATTTTGAGCAAGTAAATTGTTTTGATAGCCAAATGAAAACTGACCTGTTGATTGTTTTTTCTTAGGTGACATCTGCAGGTGCTCTGGCACCGTAGCTTTGTGCTTTTCGTACAGACAGACCTCACCCTTTGTGAGAATTGGCTGCTACAGAATTAAGCCTGAGGTGGCTTTTTATAGCCTTCCTCAATCATTCAAGCAGACTAAAAAGACGGTGAACTCCAACCTCTGTTCCTTCAAATCCCTTCTCTACTGTGATGTCTACGAAAAATTGAGAAGGAAGCGGTAGCTGACAGCTACTGTCAACAGTGTATGCCAATATGGTTCTGTTATTACCTTGTGCTCCCCAGCCACCCCTACACAATTTCTATCTTTTCTGAGCTGTATGATACGGGGTTCTGAGCGTGCACAACACAGACAGAAATGGAAACTGCGTGATTATGGGCAATCTTGTAATAGCAGGAAATAATGATAATTCCTCCACCAACATTAAAATCTCCATTCCCATCCAAACCCTAACCATTGCCTGCCTTTTCCCATGGCATACACTATTGCCAATTCAGACAGGGCATGGTTAAAGAAGCTTTTCCACAACTCCATCATAAAAGCTCTCTATGAATATAGGCAGATGCACATTTTGTCCGTATGAAGTCATCGTATGGACTTTTGTATGGAGAGGAACAAAAAAAAATCAGCTGTAGAAAACGTCCCGCTTGGCCTTTAAAAGCAATAACACCCTTAATTGAAATCAGCTGAACAAACATGATCTGCTGGAGTGCCAAGTGCATTTCAGTTCTTCTACAAATGGGAAATACGGCTGTGGCGAATTCTGGTTTTCAGTGGAATTGTTTCACCAAACCTTGGTTTCACCGGCCCTTTTTTGGCAGGACAATTTGTGGAAAGGAGTGGACAAGACCAAGAAGGTTCATAGCTTACTTCCGAAGAGCAGCTGTGTTACAGAGGGATACCCCCAAATGGGACCTGCACTGGAGACCCCTTTGCCTTCTCGGTCCTCACTCAGAGAGCATCAGGCCCACATCTGCCCATCCTGATCTGTCACGACAATGTGTCAGTGATGGGAGTCAGGTTTCTGAGGCTTTTCAAAGAGCAACAAAAAAAAGAGGAATAGCCATCTTATAAACACAGACACAGCCAGACAAGAGACAGTTTTCATATTTAGTTAGATCACCCCTCTTTATTTCACTCTTCCCTTTAACGTGTGCATCAGTTTTACTATGTAATAATTAGAAAATAACACCTGCATAACAAAATCCCCAGAAATACTGCAGAGCCTGTGATTACTAGCTCGCATTTCAGAGGAATACAGCATGCATTAATGCTTTACTGAAGGAAACCCACCCATCTCCTCAGACAAGAGTCTGTCTTTTGTGCTCTCCTCAGACCACAAACCACCGTATTTTACCATACCTTAACATCTCACAGTCCCTAATGTACCCATTCCCTTAGTAAGTCAGTGAGGTGAGAAGTGCTATCACCCCGTTCTGCTCCTGGGAACTGAAGTCAGGAGACACGTCTGCGGTCTCCTTGAGTCAACTCTCTCACACGGCTCCCAGACTATCTACACTGCATAATGCCAGCTCGTTGCTGGTGCCTGTTTGGAGACAACATATGGGGAAGACAGTTCACCCCAAGGATTACCTCTAATACCAAAGTAACAGGCTTGGCTCAGCCTGTAGTAAACCATCCTCTGATACCATCCCATCCCTAAGCTTATCCCAGCTCGTAGTCTGGGAGACGCAACATCTACTACCAGTTCCAAGCATGAAAAGAGTGTCATGCTGGGCGGGGCTACAATGCACACAATCGAAACTGAGAATACCCCCAAAACCTACAGAAAACAACAGTAATAGCAATAGCAATAGCAATAACTAAGTGCTGGGACCCCCACAGGTGGCAGAGACAAGGCTCAAGGCCCGGTACTGTGGTAAATACTGTGGTCCTGGCCAACCTGCTTGAGAGAGGACAGGGCACTGGGCCACGTGGCTGTGAACCGCTCTCCACCACTTGGTGTCACCTCCTGGGGCTTGCTGTCCCCCCTCACGGCGCCCGGCCAGCTGGCCCGTGGAGGGACAGTCCCCCCCAGCCAAGCCCCCTCCTTCACTTGGGAGTTGATGTTAAGCCAAGGCTTGACATCGAGCCTCAGAGCAGGGATATCTCCCTAGGGATGATGTATGCAACAGAAAAGATTATGTGAACAAGCCAAAGTCATGCCAGAGGCCGCTGACCAACACTCAGGATTTCTCAATTTCTCAATTATTAATAACCCTTCTTTAACATCCATCCTAGAGCAGCCTTCCCTACGCCTGCCAGCTGTTACGCTGCACACGTGGTAACGACAGAGCCAAACAAGACAGGGAGGCAGTACCACTGCCTGCAGCTTTCCAAGCAAACCCTCTGCCCACCCATTTGGGGCTCCCGATGCACTCCCCATCAGCCAGCCACTGCCAGGGCACAGCTTGCCTCTAGACAGAGGTTGAACTTTGTCAAAGCCAGCCACATGATCTAATTATCTTAGAGTTATTATTTATAGTTATTTTAACTAGCAGGTATACAGCTAGTTTTCCATCTGGGCTATGAAATCTCAGGAACAACATCCTACATAAATACAGTTTTATCCCATAAAATAAGTGTTGTGTGCAGAAGGAAGCCCCAGTCACTGTCAGTGACTGCTGACAGCCAGAAAGTCTCAACTGGTAGAGTTAGATAAAATCCACATTGCTGAAGATAATTAATGTATTTGTATATCACAGCACATAAAATATAGGATCATTTAAAGATATTTACTCTCCTATGGCTTTGTCTTCAAATAAATTTTAGTGTTCACTTAAAAAGATGTGTGGACAGCCAGAGAAAGTGAAGTCCCCATTTGCTCATGGAAACTGATAAAATATCGTTTCATCCATGTATTATAGACTGTGGTCACCTTAAGAGGTATGCACTACGTGCATCAAGTAATAGTAAAAGTGGGCTAGATTTCCAGATATCAAGAAACAATTCCTGCTGAAATCACTGATTCCATATATCAAAGACCAACAACTCTATGTATTATAAAACTTTTTGAGTTCCATAAAGTAAATCGTGTGGTACCCCCTAGAAGTCTATATTGTTTTGACACCCAAATCAGTAATGGTGGTCCCTTCTGTATTTTAACTATTTCCGAACATCTAAAGGAAAGTGGGTGCTGCTGAACAGCATGTTTTGTTTAATTTTATTCTTTGATAAGGACTGAACAAAGACTGGGCCTCTTCATACTGAAGCTATTTTAAAAATAAGCTTTAAATAGTAAGAGAGACTGTCTGCCCTCTAAGATAAGCAGAAAGACAATTTGCATTTTAAAACAAGTGATGGAGTTAAAGACGTGTATCTAAATTTACTTACAACAAACTTGCCTTTTTTCTGGTGTGCCCCTTTCCCTTGTCTTCAGTGGGGGGCCGCTATATTGCATGTTTTTAAGTCTTAATAGATAATCCTTAAAACAAAATCAAAAGTTTGTGGGTGTAAAAAAATGGTATTACTTGAACATAGTCTACTGTTTTTCCTCTATCCTGCAATAACCTTTAGAATATAAATTTCCAATAAAGGAAAAAAATAAAGAAAAAAAAATTCTTTCTAAACTAAGAATACCGCGCCACTTTTGGTAGAAAAAATAGAAGATAATGCTTTCGGAAACTGCCTCTCGTTGAAAATGCAGTCATCCTCATTTATCACAATAAAGCATAAGCTTAAAAAACTTAGTTTAGAGCACTCTGTGGGGTTAAAATCACAGCACTAAAAATAATAATAAAAGCGAGGATTGTAGAACCACAGTTCCTGCCAAACAAACAATAAATTCACTTATTCCGATGTTTCAGGTGGCACTGATACAGCCTGATACACTTTGGACTACATTATATTTACATTTCCGTTTTCACGTTCAGGTTTCATTAATAGATAAACCACAGTCTGACTAGATATATTGCTTCCAAGCAATAGTTTTCATAGTCTGTGCCAGTGTGGCATTAAGTACACCAAAATATGTGTTAAAATCTTGACTCCCACTGTAATCTAAACCCATCTACACAGCAAGCAGCTCCTGCCAATCTCTGAGATATACTGCCCACACCTTCCCCTCTTGTACAAAACACAGACTCCCTCTGAGTTACGAATTCAGGAGGAACGCAGAGCCAGCGGCCCATCTTGCACATGTCGAGATACTGTCATTCAGCTGACTGGTGGCCTCTTGACTCCCTGCCTTCCGAAACTTCGAACCAGCTCGTGTGGTAATGCATGAAGGAGCTTAGATGGAAAAACATGTGTAGGTCTAACCTACACATGTAGGCAAGACTTCGTGCAGTGAGTCTTGGTCACGTATTGCAATGTCCAATTCGGTACTCTCAAATCCCGTAAGAACAAATTAAAGGATCATTTTCTGTCGAACAGCGAGTTGAAGCAGGCAGGAAAGCACAAGAAATGTGAAACTCGTGTGGTTACATAGCCCTTAACTGTGCAAATACAAAGATAAAAATAAAGGTAAAGGTAACATATGAAAATTGACACTATGGTTCTATTTTCAATATTAACATCTATGATTTTACAACAAAAGATGTGTATATACACATATACCTCTGCTTAAATTTCTATATATGCATATATATACACATCAGCATTATTTGAGACATCAAAATTAATACAGATGAAAGCTAAAGGATTCATTTTGATATGAGGCATTTGAGATGGCAGGCAAGCCTTATTTACACATTTCCTGTGGTTTACATATTTAAAGAAACATCAAAGGTTTTTAACAAGAAAATTATATTCTCACAGCCATCAAGTATACTCTTGTGATTGCATTACAGTGGCTGTACAGTATAACTTCTTTGCTTGCTGACAATGGGTTTTGCTATGTTAATTAAATAAGTAATGTGTCTGTGATCTTTATTCATTAAAATTAATGCAATAATATCTATGCTGAAGGTTCATATTGGACTCAGTCTGGCAAACCGAATGAAACAGCTTCACTGGAGTTACTCTAAGCTTATTCTTGATGTAACCCAGAGCTCTGACAGGAGTTTCTGTGTGAAATCGGTTTACCCTTGCTTCGCTTAATATTATTCCCCATCAGCAAACATGAGTATCTTCGGAGCAGACAAAAATGTCATGTATTAAACAAAGCTACAGAGACCACGAGTCTCCAGGCGACAGGTTGTGCTGGGCACAGAGCCCGCTGGCTGGGCAGATTCCTGAGGCCGGCTGTGCTGGGGGAAACGCTGCCGGCACCACCGCTGAGCTCTGTGGTCCGGCCACGGGAGAAAGCCATCAGCTGGAATTAGCCCAAAGGATGGCACTGAGCACGGCTTGTCATTTCTAGTAATGAGACTTAAAACAAAGGGCAGAGGTTTCGAGTATGAAACATGAGACCCCTTCGCCTCTGGGATTATCTCCCGGCAAAATGGGAACTGCCCTGCTTCGGCATCCCATAGGAAAGATGCTCTTCACAAAGGCAGTACCCATGAGTGTACAGCAGGTGATGGTCCTGCACTGACAGGCAAATGCACTGCATGAAATGAGAGAAACTTGCTGCTAAGATTTTAAGATTGCCAAATCTAATTCACTATTCACTGAGACCAACAGCAGTCTTTTCAGCAACTCCCCGGGCACTGGATTAAGATTTGATGAACAGGAGCAAACACAGGGTCAAAGTTCAGCATCTAAACCAGAAAAACCGATTACTATGAATATTTCTGTTCTGTTATCCAGGTGGGTTACACATGAACCCTGGCAAAAAGGAAAAAAGCAAGCTATATTTGATTTATGCGCATCAATATTTTACACACAATTAATTCAGGCAACATGGAAAAAGAAGATGATGAATAGTGAGGTAACCTCAAATTAAAAAGACTGATTAGTATTTAGGAAACAAGCAGCTGACCCAGCCACCCCCAGTAGTATGACTCACAGTACTATTTTCATATTTGTATTATTTAGCATCTAAAGACCTTAGCTGAGAGTCCTGTTCTGCTAAGAACTTGCATTAAGAACTCTGAAATTATCTTCCCTGATTAATTTTCTAGAGAAAAGAAAATGTTTTCATTAAAATTTTATGTTTAAAATGTCATCTTTTGATTCAATCCTCCCAAAATCTAAGTACTAAATACAAAAAAAAAAAAAAAAAAAAAAGAAAAAACCCACCCTCTAACCAACGTGGAAATTACTTTTTTTCCTGGGAGCAAGCAAATACTTTCCATGATTTTTAAGGGCTGTCAGAAAGCTGAATTTCCACTGAGGTAGGGAGAAGATATAGACATTAACTCTTCCTCTAACCCTACTCCATATAGAATAAAATAGAAATCTTAAACAAAGAGCTTATATTACAAATAGATGAACTTAAAAAGACGAGAATGCAGGAGGTGTTTTTGTCTTCCAGAGTTTAGATACAGAAAATTGAAACATGGATAAATTTAGAAAAGTTTTATAGAGAAGACATATTTGGAACTAGTGAAAGGAATTGATTTCAGGCCTTGGAGGTCCAATACCCTCAAATTAATTTTATTAAATACCTGGGAAAGTAGCATGGCAAAGCAGTAACTGGAATTAAA